>NC_069500.1:1127639607-1128239607 GCF_027579735.1 Bombina bombina
AGGTCTCTACATAGGCTATTTTGATGCTGATTGTTGTTTGCATATAGATGCCTTATATCATTGACTAAGATATGTGCATTGTTTTTTTTATTTTAACAAGTATATTTAAAGACTGAATGTAATTCTATAGTACTTTCTAAATATGTTTAAATTCTTGTATGATATTTGTAAAAATCTATACAAAATATACTTTGTGAATGTCCCTTTAAGGACCCAAACATTTTGTATTTTGATTTAACATTGACAAAATAAACAAAAGGGGAATTTACATTCTATATAGATATTTGATGTCTAACCCAAGAGGTAAGATTGTAATAAATACATAATATTACTAAGTATAGTTAAATGACTCCACTAGAAAATTACATAGATTAACCTGGCATCCAATAACTAATTTTTGAAAAATATCAAGTTAAATGACCTACCATTTATAAATGTAATAATTTAAATAAGTTTTCTAATAATGTTTTGAGATACCTAAGGAAGATACATGATCTTATACAATTATTTTTACATTCAACAACACTGTCACTTTCATGTAATTGAACCACTTCACCTTATTAAATGTGAAAACAATTAAAATTTTACTACATATCCTAAATAATTTTAATATATACATTTTCAATATAAAAGCATTGAAGAATCTGACTCCCCAATTAATGTTATAAAATATATTTTAATATTCTCTGAAGCATTTTAAAAAATCTTCAAATAATTTTTTGAGATACCTAAGGAAGATACAAGATCTTATACAATTATTTTTACATTCAACAACACTGTCACTTTCATGTAATTGAACCACTTCACCTTATTAAAAGTTAAAATAAAAAACATTTGACTACATATCCAAAATAATTTTAATATCTACATTTTCAATAGAATTTTTACATTCAACAACACTGTCACTTTCATGTAATTGAACCACTTCACCTTATTAAATGTGAAAACAATTAAAATTTTACTACATATCCTAAATAATTTTAATATATACATTTTCAATATAAAAGCATTGAAGAATCTGACTCCCCAATTAATGTTATAAAATATATTTTAATATTCTCGGAAGCATTTTAAAAAATCTTCAAATAATGTTTTGAGATACCTAAGGAAGATACAAGATCTTATACAATTATTTTTACATTCAACAACACTGTCACTTTCATGTAATTGAACCACTTCACCTTATTAAAAGTTAAAATAAAAAACATTTGACTACATATCCAAAATAATTTTAATATCTACATTTTCAATAGAAAAGCATTGAAGAATCTGACTCCCCAATTAATGTTATAAAATATATTTTAATTTAATATTCTCGGAAGCATTTTATTTTCTAATATTAATGCATTATTTTATCTTATGCATGTGCTTGTCAAATAGCCAACTACCAGTCATGGGAGTCCAAGTTTTATTTATTTACAGATTATATTGATATTTCGTAGAATCTGTTCAAAATAATGTATTTAATAATAAAATGTTTAGTATTAACATGTAAAAATATATTTAATAGAAAATAATTAAATATTCCTGGAAGTCATGAGATGCCAATCTGAAATGACAAATAATAAAAATGGAACAAAGTTAATACACACGTTGTCAAATATTCATAAAATACATTTAAAATCATATGGTGTCTATGCTCTAACTTTGATCAACATTTTTTAAAGATAATCATTAAATTGATTTAAAATTAATGAAATACATACACCATTATATTGTTGATTAAAAATTCTATTTAAATATCCAAAATTCAAATTATACATAATAATGTATACAACATTTCAACAATATATGTATGCTGAACATAAATCTAATATTTCATGTCCATTCAAATACCTCTATATCAACTATAATATGTATTCCTTTTTCTGATTGTGATCCCTAAATATCTAATGATGAAATAAGTATGACTAATGTATGTAAGCTAACAATAATCAACATTCTTCATGTGATTCTTAACTAGCATGCACCAACCTGGATAATGCATGGTCTTTGAAAGTCAATTTAGGGTTAAACAGTTGATCTTCAATAGGTGTCTTATTCATCAGTTCATTAAATAGAGGACTGGGAAATACCATCTAAAAAAGTACAATCATCTAAGTGTCTGATTGTGATCCATAAATATCTAATTAACAACTAAATATGACTAATGTATGTAAGCTACTAATATTCTACAGTCTTCACTAGCATGCATTGGTACACCAACCTGGACAATGCATGGTCTTTGAAAGTCAATTCAGGGGTAAACAGTTGATCTTCAATAGGTGTCTTATTCATCAGTTCATTAAATAGAGGACTGGGAAATACCATCTACAAAATAGAAAATCATCTAAGTGTCTCCAATAGGATGTCTCCACAGCCTTATTCTATCAAATAGTTTGCACTTACCATGTGAACATGTCTTTGTATGGTTTTCAAGGTCAGCAGAATTGAAAGATAATGCCAGACATGATCCCATTGGTATACTTCAATTTCAATCTTGGCTTTTTCCCCACTGTCAGTCTGGGCAATCTTCACTGTCAGGCTTCAAATTGTTCCCTTTCAGTCTTTAGATTAAGTCATCTCCCTAATGTAAGAATTTTTTTCAAAAAAATTCATACAAGTGTGTGAATCAGTTCTGTACCCCTCTCCCACCCCCCATTTCATAATAAATATCTGTCACTAGCTTACTAAGCCTGTGTATGAACCTGTGTTATTTTCTATCAAGTGTGAAGATGAGTCATATTGAGCAGAACAAACCTCTGTGTGACATTGAACCATAGTCATTCTAGAGTATCCCTTTCTGATTATGTACATTTTAAGTAATGTGTAAACAAAATTCTATTTTTGAAAATGTATGCCATATGATGTATTTGTGTACAAATCATGCCAGCAACAGTCCATACATTTCTACTTACCATCTGATGTCCTCTTTAAAAACCAGGTGGCAAAGACTCGCTATAGGACCCAATGCCCAGAGCATCACCTATATTATGAAAATTAAAAATTATTCTAACATTTGATCAATACTAACATGTTTGCACAATTCTCTACTTGTCATTTCCATAGAGTTCACATCTATTGAAAATACTCCAGTGTAACTTCTATTCTTTACCGTCTAAAGTGGCGGTTGATGACGTCTGCTCTGACATCAAGTCCCTCGTCCTGGAATTCCCCCTCTAGAACAGGATCATCCTCCTCATCTCTGAGGAGGTCTCTGTCCACCGGGACGGCCTGCAGCATCCCAGCCCGCTGTGCAATATTATGCAGGACGCTACAGGCTACAACGATCTTAGCCACCTTCTTTGGGTTGTACTGGAGTGCTCCTCCAGAACGGTCCAGGCACCTGAATCTCATCTTCAGGAGCCCGAACATCCTTTCAACCACCGCCCTGGTTCTCTTATGAGCCCTATTGTAGCGCTCCTCAGACACATCAGTCGGGCTACGCAAGGGGGTAATGAGCCAAGGCCGGCTCATGTACCCAGAATCACCTATAAATTTTGAACAGAACATAATTCAAACAGAATACTTAAACTAGTATATTGTTGTATAAATTTTTATTTTTAAAAACGATAATCCATATTAAAAGTTGTCAGAAACATCCAAAAAATAAATTTCTATATTATTCTGTATCTTCCCATTTCAGCTAAGACATGCTACATATGCGTATTGTTCTGAAAACAAACCTTGTGTAAAATGCTAACTACATGGTTACATTGTATTCTCTATCTGAACACTTAAGGTAAGACATGCTACATATCTGCATTTAAATAAAACTAGACATTAGCAGAAAGAGACAATGACAGGGTTAAATTGCATGAGATAATATCTTCCCATTTCAGCTAAGACATGCTACATATGCGTATTGTTCTGAAAACAAACCTTGTGTAAAATGCTAACTACATGGTTACATTGCATTATCTATCTGAACACTTAAGGTAAGACATGCTACATATCTGCATTTAAATAAAACTAGACATTAGCGGAAAGAGACAATGACAGGGTTAAATTGCATGAGATAATATCTTCCCATTTCAGCTAAGACATGCTACATATGCGTATTGTTCTGAAAACAAACCTTGTGTAAAATGCTAACTACATGGTTACATTGCATTCTCTATCTGAACACTTAAGGTAAGACATGCTACATATCTGCATTTAAATAAAACTAGACATTAGCGGAAAGAGACAATGACAGGGTTAAATTGCATGAGATAATATCTTCCCATTTCAGCTAAGACATGCTACATATGCGTATTGTTCTGAAAACAAACCTTGTGTAAAATGCTAACTACATGGTTACATTGCATTCTCTATCTGAACACTTAAGGTAAGACATGCTACATATCTGCATTTAAATAAAACTAGACATTAGCGGAAAGAGACAATGACAGGGTTAAATTGCATGAGATAATATCTTCCCATTTCAGCTAAGACATGCTACATATGCGTATTGTTCTGAAAACAAACCTTGTGTAAAATGCTAACTACATGGTTACATTGCATTCTCTATCTGAACACTTAAGGTAAGACATGCTACATATCTGCATTTAAATAAAACTAGACATTAGCGGAAAGAGACAATGACAGGGTTAAATTGCATGAGATAATATCTTCCCATTTCAGCTAAGACATGCTACATATGCGTATTGTTCTGAAAACAAACCTTGTGTAAAATGCTAACTACATGGTTACATTGCATTCTCTATCTGAACACTTAAGGTAAGACATGCTACATATCTGCATTTAAATAAAACTAGACATTAGCGGAAAGAGACAATGACAGGGTTAAATTGCATGAGATAATATCTTCCCATTTCAGCTAAGACATGCTACATATGCGTATTGTTCTGAAAACAAACCTTGTGTAAAATGCTAACTACATGGTTACATTGCATTCTCTATCTGAACACTTAAGGTAAGACATGCTACATATCTGCATTTAAATAAAACTAGACATTAGCGTCGGTAAATAACAAATGGTTAAATTTAATCCTATAGCTGAACATGACGCTAACAGTTAAGAAATACAGGGGCAATTGTCAAAATAATTAACCATGTTGAGCACAAATACTCACCAACGAGATAACCAGGGGGCATTTGTCTTTCCTCAAACTGGCTCCACAGGGACGACAGAGAGAGGATGCGGGCATCATGACAAGCCCCTCCAAAATTCGCATACACATGCATAATCCTCATCCGTGCGTCACAAACATACTGCACGTTGAGGCTATGAAAATGTTTGTGATTTCTGAAGGGCAAGTCATCAATTGGAGCACGCAGCGCAATGTGGGTACAATCTATGGCTCCCAAGACATTGGGCAATTGAGCAATATCAAAGAATTCCCGCTTCAGGCGCCTCCAATCACCATCATTCTGTGGGAATCCTATGTATTGCTTACTGATACGTACCATGGCGTCCAGAAAGTTATCAAACACCACAGAGAATGTACCTTGAGCCAGGCCATGCATGTACAGTTCTCCGGATTGAAAACTCCCGGAGGCCAGGACGTATAGACAGCTTAGCATCTTACTCATGGGGGGAACAGCAGTCCTTATTTGTATACGTGGCTCCAAATGAGGTTTAAGAAGCTCGTAAAGGCCAATGAGCTGTTCGCGATCGAGCCGATACTTATCAAAAACTTCAAAGTCGCTCATGTTTTCCAAGGTGGGTCTCACCCTGTAGACACGAGGACCTCGAACCAGACGACCCCTTCGTCTCGGTCTGAGCCGCTGAGGCTGCCTGATTCGACCAACAGCTAGTTCGCCAATAGCAGCACCAGCAGCGTCTACCATGTCATCGTCATCCATCTTTCAAAACAGCGTAACAAGGTAAGCACTTGATCTGATGTGGATCACAAGTGATGCATTGGCCATGTTGTTTGGGGGATTTATAGTACGATTAGTCCAATGGTATTGAGTTTGTAATGATTGCTGATTGTATTCACCTGTTTGTATGTGAGCGGCGCGAATGCTTTCAAAGTGGGCGTTGTATTTTTTTGGCTGAAATGTTGTTTTCCGCCAATAAATCTCAATGTGAAAGTGTCAAATATCACACATACAGTGCATGTTCATATGCGTAATCAATATTTCTTAAACGCGATGTTATAGTAACAAGCACACGTCCAGGCTAACATGAATGAAAGTGCATAGTTGTGTATAATGTGATCGATCAATGTTGCTGCAACATTGTTTGTAAACGATAAAGTTACATCTGCCATCTGTAGTATTGTATATATAAGTGATTGCCGAGCTGTCAATATTGTATGCGTCCCATTCAAATCGCAATAATAATTCAGAACTTCCGGCTGTCATCTGTAGTAATGTATATATATAAGTGATTGCCGAGCTGTCAATATTGTATGCGTCCCATTAAAATCGCACTAATACTGAATAACTTCCGGCTGTCATCTGTAGTATTGTATATATAAGTGATTGCCGAGCTGTCAATATTGTATGCGTCCCATTCAAATCGCAATAATAATTCAGAACTTCCAGCTGTCATCTGTAGTATTGTATATATATAAGTGATTGCCGAGCTGTCAATATTGTATGCGTCCCATTAAAATCGCACTAATACTGAATAACTTCCGGCTGTCATCTGTAGTATTGTATATATAAGTGATTGCCGAGATGTCAATATTGTATGCGTCCCATTCAAATCGCAATAATAATTCCGAACTTCCCGTCTGCCATCTGTAGTATTGTGTATATAAGTGATTGCCGAGCTGTCAATATTGTATGCGTCCCATTCAAATGGCACTAATACTGAATAACTTCCGGCTGTCATATGTAGTATTGTATATATAAGTGATTGCCGAGATGTCAATATTGTATGCGTCCCATAAAAATTGCACGAATACTGAATAACTTCCGGCTGCCATCTGTAGTATTGTATATATAAGTGATTGCCGAGCTGTCAATATTGTATGCGTCCCTTTAAAATCGCAATAATAATTCAGAACTTCCGGCTGTCATCTGTAGTATTGTGTATATAAGTGATTTTATATCTGACAATATTGTATGCGTCCCATAAAAATAGCACGAATACTGAATTACTTCCGGCTGTCATCTGTAGTATTGTATATATAAGTGATTGCCGAGCTGTCAATATTGTATGCGTCCCATAAAAATAGCACGAATACTGAATAACTTCCGGCTGTCATCTGTAGTATTGTATATATAAGTGATTGCCGAGCTGTCAATATTGTATGCGTCCCATTAAAATCGCACTAATACTGAATAACTTCCGGCTGTCATCTGTAGTATTGTATATATAAGTGATTGCCGAGCTGTCAATATTGTATGTGTCCCTTTCAAATCGCAATAATAATTCAGAACTTCCCGTCTGCCATCTGTAGTATTGTATATATACGTGATTTTAGATCTGACAATATTGTATGCGTGCCATAAAAATGGCACTAATACTGAATAACTTCCGGCTGCCATCTGTAGTATTGTATATATAAGTGATTTGCGATCTGACAATTTTTCTTAATTGTCCCATTGAAATCTCCATAATAATGCTGTTCAAAAGTGTGGTTTACGTATATGTTGTATTGTAGTATTGAGTGTTAAAGTTCCTAAAGGGGCGGTACAGTGGTGAATCTGTGATGTGTATGGTTGAATCTTCTAATGACGTCATGATATTATTAACCTGCCTATGTAGTTGTGAAATCCTCATTGTGTTGTTGTATTGTGCTACATTGTTATTGTGTGCTGAATAAAATCTAAATGTGTGCTTTGTGGTTGCGTGATGGGTGATACGTGTTATGTACATGTACGTATATATTGTGATTGTGTCCCACATATGCTGACTTCTATATAGCGGTCTGGCATTGTTGTTCCTTCCCATAAAGTGACATCTGTAATCTGGTGTAATGATTTTTTGTAGGTAATTCCTAATGGTTTATTGTGATGGAATCATGATGTTACAAGTACCGTCAAATCCATATGTTGTGTTTTGTGATTCCTGTAGAGAATGTAATGTGTTTGTCCACCATCATTTGAATGCACATGTATGAGTGAATGTTAAAAGTAATATATGTGCATCCATGAGTGATTATGTGTTAAGCCTATGTAAATATGCAGTTGCTGCAAGCATATGAGTTGAATAACTGAAATGCAATAATAAAGGTAAATGAGAGGTGTTTCCCATTGTGTAGTGTTTGTGAATCCAGAAATGTGTATTGAATTTTATTTTAATTTTAAATGTAATTTTATTGAAATAATAATGTGTTACTAGTGATGTGGATTTGTAGTTGATGTAATCTAAAAGTGTGAAACAAATTTATGGTGTTGTGAATATTTAATAATTAAAAACCATAAGTCCACCATAGGGAAATAGTCATTTCTTAATCTATTTATCATAGCTGGGTCTAACGCATGAAATCATGTATTTTCTAGAGCTGGTATTTGGAGTTTTTCAGTCTACGCTATTTGCGTGCGTTAGGAAAATGAGGGTTTCGCGTGCACGAGCACGTCTTCCCAATAGAAGTCAATGGAGGCTCTAAAGATTTATAAAAAAATTTTTCTAAGACTGGTTTTCCTCGTAAAGTGAGTGACGTCATGAGCTTGTGTGAAAAAGTAACTAAATCGTGTTCTTTTTGTAATAAATAAATATTTTGTGTATGTCATGTGGTGTATATTGTTTGTATGCATCGATGAGTGTATGTTTGTGATAATGTTATTAGTTAGATGTAGGTATATGAGGGTCTTTTCCCGTATGTCCATGTAAGTCAATGTGAAAATGGATTTGTGTGGATTTTTTTCAAACACCCGAGATCTCGCAACTTTAATCCTTTGTATTTTACCGAAAACAAAATAAATATGAAAAATAAAGATAGTGTAGTGTTTGTATGAGTGTAAGTGTACTTTGTGTAATATTTGTTTTGTGATTCGTGGATGTTTTTTTTTGTCGGTATATGTTTACTACTGGGTCTGAGGTGGCGGTAGAAAGGTGAGCGTTAGGTGTATTTTGAGTGGCGGTAAATAAACTCGAAATACCGGAGTGCGTAAGAAACCCGCGTTAGGAGCCTCTAACGCTGGTTTTCACGGCTACCGCCGAACTCCAAATCTAGGCCTTAGAATGTCCAGCTTTATATATATATATATATATATATATATATATTATTTAGTCCTTTATTACCAAAGAAAAAAACGTTTTTAAAGTATATAAATAAATCTGATAATTTTTCTATCTTAACAAACAAATTTTAAGTTTTATTTTTCATATGATGCAGGTCATATATAGATATGTACAGTCTTTTTAATGTACAGTAATAACTTGGAAATACATTGGAAAGAACCAATAGAAATATAAAAATGTAAAAATATTTTTTCAACAAAGGAAAAAAATAGAACTAAGCCAACCGATTCTATTCCAGTTTTCACTATAATTATTTACTTAATCTAAAGTGGCTTTTAAACATATTGAAACCACACACAGTATAGTACCAATATAAATATAAAAAATATCTTTTCAACAAAGGAAAAAAGGGAACTATTCCAGTTTTTTACTAAAATTATTTATTTAGTTGTTTATTTATTTTATTATATTTTTTTCTAATAAGAATACATGAATACTCTATAGCAGCTTTTAAGCATATTGAAAACCACACACAGAAATGATATTGGCTTTGACAATGCTTCAATAAAACAATTAAACAATTTACTCAATCAGGAACAAAGGTATAAAAGATAGGATTCTAAGCAGGTCTGACAGAAGCTTGAGAAAGGCTCTTTGGAGCTGAAACGCGTTGCTTTGGATACAGACTGCTTACTGATCACCTTGGATACAGACTGCTTACACTGCACTGGAGAAACCTTGCTCTTTACCTATCTGTCAATCTCGCATTTGGTGGGCGTGTCAAGACCGGACACGGAAGTGACAGAGGCAACTTTCACAGGAGACATACACGCTGCAACAAGCGCTCCTAGAAACTTTGGCCTAGATTTGGAGTTCGGCGGTAAAAGGGCTGTTAACGCTCCGCGGGCTTTTTTCTGGCCGCACCATAAATTTAACTCTGGTATCGAGAGTTAAAACAAATGCTGCGTTAGGCTCCAAAAAAGGAGCGTAGAGCATTTTTACCGCAAATGCAACTCTCGATACCAGAGTTGCTTACGGACGCGGCCGGCCTCAAAAACGTGCTCGTGCACGATTCTCCCATAGGAAACAATGGGGCTGTTTGAGCTGAAAAAAACCTAACACCTGCAAAAAAGCAGCGTTCAGCTCCTAACGCAGCCCCATTGTTTCCTATGGGGAAACACTTCCTACGTCTGCACCTAACACTCTAACATGTACCCCGAGTCTAAACACCCCTAACCTTACACTTATTAACCCCTAATCTGCCTCCCCCGCTATCTCTGACCCCTGCATTACACTTTTAACCCCTAATCTGCCGCTCCGTAAAACGCCGCCACCTACGTTATCCCTATGTACCCCTAATCTGCTGCCCTAACATCGCCGACCCCTATGTTATATTTATTAACCCCTAATCTGCCCCCCACAACGTCGCCGACACCTACCTACACTTATTAACCCCTAATCTGCCGAGCGGACCTGAGCGCTACTATAATAAAGTTATTAACCCCTAATCCGCCTCACTAACCCTATCATAAATAGTATTAACCCCTAATCTGCCCTCCCTAACATCGCCGACACCTACCTTCAATTATTAACCCCTAATCTGACGACCGGAGCTCACCGCTATTCTAATAAATGGATTAACCCCTAAAGCTAAGTCTAACCCTAACACTAACACCCCCCTAAGTTAAATATAATTTTTATCTAACGAAATAAATTAACTTTTATTAAATAACTTATTCCTATTTAAAGCTAAATACTTACCTGTAAAATAAATCCTAATATAGCTACAATATAAATTATAATTATATCTTAGTTATTTTAGGATTAATATTTATTTTACAGGCAACTTGGTAATTATTTTAACCAGGTACAATAGCTATTAAATAGTTAATAACTATTTAATAGTTACCTAGTTAAAATAATAACAAATTTACCTGTAAAATAAATCCTAACCTAAGTTATAATTAAACCTAACACTACACTATCAATAAAATAATTAAATAAACTACCTACAATTACCTACAATTAACCTAACACTACACTATCAATAAATTAATTAAACACAATTCCTACAAATAAATACAATTAAATAAACTAGCTAAAGTACAAAAAATAAAAAAGAACTAAGTTACAGAAAATAAAAAAATATTTACAAACATAAGAAAAATATTACAACAATTTTAAACTAATTACACCTACTCTAAGCCCCCTAATAAAATAACAAAGCCCCCCAAAATAAAAAATTCCCTACCCTATTCTAAATTAAAAAATTTACAAGCTCTTTTACCTTACCAGCCCTGAACAGGGCCCTTTGCGGGGCATGCCCCAATAAAATCAGCTCTTTTGCCTGTAAAAAAAAACATACAATACCCCCCCCCAACATTACAACCCACCACCCACATACCCCTAATCTAACCCAAACCCCCCTTAAATAAACCTAACACTAATCCCCTGAAGATCTTCCTACCTTGTCTTCACCATCCAGGTATCACCGATCCGTCCTGGCTCCAAGATCTTCATCCAACCCAAGCGGGGGTTGGCGATCCATAATCCGGTGCTCCAAAGTCTTCCTCCTATCCGGCAAGAAGAGGACATCCGGACCGGCAAACATCTTCTCCAAGCGGCATCTTCGATCTTCTTCCATCCGGTGCGGAGCGGGTCCATCTTGAAGCAGGCGACGCGGATCCATCCTCTTCTTCCAATGTCTCCCGACTAATGACGGTTCCTTTAAGGGACGTCATCCAAGATGGCATCCCTCGAATTCCGATTGGCTGATAGGATTCTATCAGCCAATCGGAATTAAGGTAGGAATTTTCTGATTGGCTGATGGAATCAGCCAATCAGAATCAAGTTCAATCCGATTGGCTGATCCAATCAGCCAATCAGATTGAGCTCGCATTCTATTGGCTGTTCCGATCAGCCAATAGAATGCGAGCTCAATCTGATTGGCTGATGGGATCGGCCAATCGGATTGAACTTGATTCTGATTGGCTGATTCCATCAGCCAATCAGAAAATTCCTACCTTAATTCCGATTGGCTGATAGAATCCTATCAGCCAATCGGAATTCGAGGGACGCCATCTTGGATGACGTCCCTTAAAGGAACCGTCATTAGTCGGGAGACATCGGAAGAAGAGGATGGATCCGCGTCGCCTGCTTCAAGATGGACCCGCTCCGCACCGGATGGAAGAAGATCGAAGATGCCGCTTGGAGAAGATGTTTGCCGGTCCGGATGTCCTCTTCTTGCCGGATAGGAGGAAGACTTTGGAGCACCGGATTATGGATCGCCAACCCCCGCTTGGGTTGGATGAAGATCTTGGAGCCAGGACGGATCGGTGATACCTGGATGGTGAAGACAAGGTAGGAAGATCTTCAGGGGATTAGTGTTAGGTTTATTTAAGGGGGGTTTGGGTTAGATTAGGGGTATGTGGGTGGTGGGTTGTAATGTTGGGGGGGGGGGTATTGTATGTTTTTTTTTACAGGCAAAAGAGCTGAAATTCTTGGGGCATGCCCCGCAAAGGGCCCTGTTCAGGGCTGGTAAGGTAAAAGAGCTTGTAAATTTTTTAATTTAGAATAGGGTAGGGAATTTTTTATTTTGGGGGGCTTTGTTATTTTATTAGGGGGCTTAGAGTAGGTGTAATTAGTTTAAAATTGTTGTAATATTTTTCTTATGTTTGTAAATATTTTTTTATTTTCTGTAACTTAGTTCTTTTTTATTTTTTGTACTTTAGCTAGTTTATTTAATTGTATTTATTTGTAGGAATTGTGTTTAATTAATTTATTGATAGTGTAGTGTTAGGTTAATTGTAGGTAATTGTAGGTAGTTTATTTAATTATTTTATTGATAGTGTAGTGTTAGGTTTAATTATAACTTAGGTTAGGATTTATTTTACAGGTAAATTTGTTATTATTTTAACTAGGTAACTATTAAATAGTTATTAACTATTTAATAGCTATTGTACCTGGTTAAAATAATTACCAAGTTGCCTGTAAAATAAATATTAATCCTAAAATAGCTATAATATAATTATAATTTATATTGTAGTTATATTAGGATTTATTTTACAGGTAAGTATTTAGCTTTAAATAGGAATAAGTTATTTAATAAGAGTTAATTTATTTCGTTAGATAAAAATTATATTTAACTTAGGGGGGTGTTAGTGTTAGGGTTAGACTTAGCTTTAGGGGTTAATCCATTTATTAGAATAGCGGTGAGCTCCGGTCGTCAGATTAGGGGTTAATAATTGAAGGTAGGTGTCGACGATGTTAGGGAGGGCAGATTAGGGGTTAATACTATTTATGATAGGGTTAGTGAGGCGGATTAGGGGTTAATAACTTTATTATAGTAGCGCTCAGGTCCGCTCGGCAGATTAGGGGTTAATAAGTGTAGGCAGGTGTCGGCGACGTTGAGGGGGGCAGATTAGGGGTTAATAAATATAATATAGGGGTCGGCGGTGTTAGGGCAGCAGATTAGGGGTACATAAGGATAACGTAGGTGGCGGCGCTTTGCGGTCGGAAGATTAGGGGTTAATTATTGTAAGTAGCTGGCGGCGATGTTGTGGGGGGCAGGTTAGGGGTGAATAAATATAATACAGGGGTCGGCGGGGTTAGGGGCAGCAGATTAGGGGTACATAAATATAACGTAGGTGGCGGTCGGCAGATTAGGGGTTAAAAATTTTAATCGAGTGGCGGCGATGTGGGGGGACCTCGGTTTAGGGGTACATAGGTAGTTTATGGGTGTTAGTGTACTTTAGGGTACAGTAGTTAAGAGCTTTATAAACCGGCGTTAGCCAGAAAGCTCTTAACTCCTGCTATTTTCAGGCGGCTGGAATCTTGTCGTTAGAGCTCTAACGCTCACTTCAGAAACGACTCTAAATACCAGCGTTAGAAAGATCCCATTGAAAAGATAGGCTACGCAAATGGCGTAGGGGGATCTGCGGTATGGAAAAGTCGCGGCTGTAAAGTGAGCGTTAGACCCTTTAATCACTGACTCCAAATACCGGCGGGCGGCCAAAACCAGCGTTAGGAGCCTCTAACGCTGGTTTTGACGGCTACCGCCGAACTCCAAATCTAGGCCTTTGAAAGGACAAAGAAAGTTTCTCATCTATACCTCATTTGGACACGCAAGAACCTTCTTATATGACTTGGAACTGCAAATAAGGTACCTTATTCAAAGTCTGTTGATTAATAATATCGCAAAAGACAAACTAAGTGTTCAATAACTATTGTGATATAATTACTGTGACATACAGAAAACGGCTCAAACACCTAGCCTAAATCTTTTGGTCATATCACAAAAAGGCTTATTTCAAAAAGGCTGAAAATAAACACCTATTGTTGAACCAGGTGTCAATAGTTGTCTTCAACAACGATCTCTAAACAACTGTATTTCTACCAATTATACCTAATTTTCTACCTTTGGTGCATTTTATGAGCGAAAAGCCAAATCTTTTACAAAAAGTATTTTTAAATACCTACCAAGGTATAAACTGGACTTGCTAATTTTACACACATATATCATATACTAATTGTAGCTACACCTCAATACAATTGGTTGGTACCAACTTTCTCACATAACCACTTTAAGATTAAGCAATTTCGACTGACTGTTTTATATTGATTCTAATAAAAGAATATTATTTTTAACCAATAATCTTTGTATATTTTTTTTATTATTATTTTTTATTTTTATTTTTGAATTAGAACTTAATAATTTTAAGATATTATTCTATGAAAATTCTTTAAAAACTAAAAAACGTTTTTTTCTATACATTTATTTATATAAACATAGACATAGAAATACAAATACTACTAAGACCATTGTCATTTGGTAGATATTAAGCCAGTGTTTGCACACAGGCGCACACATATAAGACAATCATAACTGCTACTAAAACTATTTATTCAGATGACTTGGGGTATCTGATTTTTATGTGAAGTATTATCTACCACCAGCGCATAGATTTTTAGTTGTTTAATCATAGTATATATCAATCTCTGTGTCCTCAGAGTTACCTTTAACGCATTAATGTTATAACTATTACGCCGTATACAAGCCAATTCAATATTATTGACATTAAACGTTGCATTATTTTTGTCAACCTTCTAAACTATTGACTGAAGGGTGAACAATTTTATCAATATTGTTATATCTACCTCAGTGGTTCTCTTCACAAGGAATAGTTAGTGTAATATATACAATTCATATACACAGTTTGCTTAGGAAGGCGTTACAACTCTGATATATTGATAACCGGTACTCTCAGGTTATTTCAATTAATTTCGCCACAGACCTAATATAATAATTTTATCCAAGGACTATATACACTTATATTCCTGAACAGTAACTATTTATATACAATTTGAAAAGAAAATTTTCTTTTCCTTTTCTATCACCAGTATTACGTGTATTAACTAGTGTTTGTACCCATATTCTTATAATCCACACAAATTGGTTTACCTAGGCCATTTACAGAATATATTTGAGACCTTAGTTATATTTAATACCTAGGTCACTTACAGAATATACTGTATTTGAGACCTTAGTTATATTCAATACCTGACTAGTCACTATTATTGCTATATGTGGTCAGACACCTCAGATCTATTACCCAATACTATCTAATAGTTCTCTAGTGTTTTAAAATGTGCCCAATTTTTAAATTTATTCTATTAAAGTGTTTATGTTTTCAATGCGTCCTTTTTCTCACGTACACCACGCCATAATTCTATATACTCACGAGGGAGTGAGTGTTTTCATGTGTACTCTTTTTGTGTAATCGCTGGGTTACTCATATAGTATTGCTAATAAGTACACAGCACCGAAGGGCAACAGTTATTATTATTAAGGCCATTCCTTTAACTATTACTAGCCCATCCCCTAATATCTCTAGTAGCGCCATCACACATCCTTTTCTGTTTATATTTTAAAAAATGTCTTCTCATTATATTTTAGAACTTTGTATGTTTATTTATTAAATGCTTTTGTTTTTCACTACAGTAACGTACAATGGGAAAACCTTGCTAGCAGGGGAAAAAGTTACTAATAAAAAGTTTTGTTTTGTTTGTTCTATAAAGTTTATTGGAATTGTTGAGCTGGAAAATGTAAAACAAGAAGACAAAACCATTGCAATACCTATAATAAGACCTGACACATAATGAAAAGTGTATGTCTGATCAAATCTATTGTTTGAAAAGGGCATACCAGCCTGATAGGAAGGTGAAACTGATCTAATTATAATAAACATTTTCAAAGCTAAGAGGAGCTGCATCCTATGTTTTCTGTTTGGTAAATAACAAGACAACACCTAATAAACATCTGAAGCAAGTAGCGAAACCTACAGATAACATGACAAAAGTTAAATTACATCAACATTGCATACGTTTCAATTAACACCTGCTATAGACACATAATCACAGACTTGTCACCATAAGGGATAAAATGTTCTATTTTTCTAAAATGTAGACTATCATTGCATCAAATACCCCACCATTCCCTTCCCTTCAAATAGCTACTTAAATAAAATACACAGACTCATGATTTGAAGGAAGACTGCTGAGGTCTTGTTTATTAAACGTATTAACATTTAATAGTGGTACTTTAAAATAAATAGTGATGGTCGAAGAGTCCTAGATTAACTCCTAGAATACGGTCAGCATCCCAGGCACACAAAAACAGAAGGAGCCCAGCTACTATGTCCCAAGGGACAAAGGCAATTTAATTTACAATTTTCTGCATCTGTTTTATTGCAGAAGCAGCTTCAGGCTAGCACCTGGAGATGTTACCCCTCCTTCACTCTCAGCCATCACTCCACCCACTCTATGGCCAAAGACGGACCACCAGTTAGTGTGCAAAAAACAGCACTACAACCATTAAATGGACATGAAACCCAAAATTTTTCTTTCATAATTCAGAAACATTATACATTTTTAAAAAAAACTTTCCAATTTAATTATGTTATGAATTTTGAATAATTTGCTTGATATTTTTTATTGAAGAAGCAGCAATGCACGCCTAAGAGCTAGCTGAACACATTTGTAAGCCAGTTAAAATGGGCATACAATTTCAGCCACCAATCAGCAGCTAGCTCCAAGCTCCTAAGCCTAGATATGCTTTTAAAACACTTTGTTTAATTGCATTTCTAGATAGGCTAGAGAATGAAGAAAATTAGATAATAAAAGTAAAATGGAAAGTTTTTAAAATTGTATGCTCTATCTGAAACATGACATTTTGGATTTTACATCCCTTTAAGGGCCTCGAGTCACTTAGACAAAAAATATGTTGATTTTGAGGGAAGGATAATTAACACCCAAGACTTACAATGACTGTGGTAAGTAGTCCTGTCCACAACAGAGATCTCCAAGACAACCATAAGGGAGCTGTCATCATAAAAACAGCCACCTCACACAGGGAGAGAAACATATTCACACAGTAGTACAAATCTTGCATATATGTTTTTAAAGATTAGAAATATACAAAAAAATTATAAATCAATGAATTTGTAAAGCAAACACAAAAAAAAGAAAACCAATATATTGACAATTATGTATAACTGAAGAATTTCGGAATAAAGGGAAATACCTAAAATACATAAATTATGGGGCAATATAATGCATAATAAACTGATAAACTTGTTGGATAAACTATTTATTAATTACAGTGATACCCTTCTAAATCTAAACAATTTCAACTTTGCATAATAAGGCATGGATAGTAGAGGCATATTTCAAACCCAGATAACAATGATCTTTTTAACAGCTAATTCTACTGAGTTAAAAATCTTTAAAAATATTTACTAGCTATTGCAATCTTATGTTCTCCCAGGGATGACCTCTGTTCCAAAAACATGGCAGCATCTTCTTCTCGTAATTGAACTATTGAGCATAGAACTATAGTTGAAATAGCAACCAAAGTAGAATCAAACTAAGTATCAAGATTCTCATTTACCTTCTGAGTCATGTGGGGTTGTGCATACAATTGTAATTAAGTTGACATAATGCTAAATTTACATATTCGTGCCAATCATATCTCCAGTTATGATTTATCTCCTGCTCATAGCAAATAATTTGTCAATAAGGTTAAATTTTTTTAAAAAAAAGATATTTTTTATTGAGAGACAAGGTTCAAAATTCACAGGAACATCAAAACATTGTAAGACACACAAAAAAACCACAGTCAATTAAACAGCGACTTTCGAGTATAACTTGAAAATCAAAGACAATAATTTATCAACCCTCTGTCGGACATGATTCGATCAGTGGATCATGTCCGACAGATATCCCAGAATGCGGAGAGCAATACGCTCTCTGCATTCAGCACTGCACCAGCAGCTCTTGTGAACTGCTGGTGCAACGCCGCCCCCTGCAGATTCACGGCCAATCAGCTGCCAACAGGGGGTGTCCATTAACTCAATCGTATTTGATCAGGTTGATTTCCTGCGATATCTGCCTGCCTCCTCAGAGCAGGCAGACAGGTTATGGAGCAGCGGCCTTTAGACAGTTGCTTCATAACTGGTGTTTCTGGCGAGCCTGAATATTTATTAACCCCTAATCTGCTGCCCCCAATGTCACCGCCACCTACCTACACTTATTAACCCCTAATCTGCCGCCCCAACATCGCCGCCACTATAATAAACATATTAACCCCTAAACTGCCGCATTCCCGCCTCACAAACATTAGTTAAATATTATTAACCCCTAATCTGCCGTCCCTAACATCTACGCCACCTACCTACATTTATTAACCCCTATTCTGCCTCCCCCAACGTCACCGCCACTATAATAAATGTATTAACCCCTAAAACTAAGTCTAACCCTAACACCCCCGAACTTAAATATAATTAAAATAAATCTAAATAAAATTACTATAATTAACTACATTATTCCTATTTAAAACTAAATACTTACCTATAAAATAAACCCTAAGCTAGCTACAATATAACTAATAGTTACATTGTATCTATTTTAGGGTTTATTTTTATTTTACAAGCAAATTTGTATATATTTTAACTAGGTAGAATAGTTACTAAATAGTTATTAACTATGTAATAACTACCTAGTTAAAATAAATACAAAAGTACCTGTAAAATAAAACCTAACCTAAGTTACACTAACACCTAACACTACACTATAATTAAATAAATTAACTAAATTAAATTAAATTAGCTAAATTACAAAAAAAAAAAAACACCAAATTACAGAAAATAATACAATTACAGATATTTAAACTAATTACACCTAATCTAATAGCCCTATCAAAATAAAAAAAAAACCCTAAAATAAAAAAACCCTAGCCTAAACTAAACTACCAATAGCTAGTGATGTCTCGAACAGTTCGCCGGAGAACAGTTCCCGGTGAACATAGCTTGTTCGCATTCGCAGCGGTGGGCGAACATATGCGATGTTCGATTCGCCCCCTATTCGTCATTATTGCCTAAACTTTGACCCTGTATCTCACAGTCAGCAAGCACTGCTAGTGTAATCTAATTTCAGTTGCCAGGCCAGCCTGCCACTGCCAGCCTGTGTGTCAGGCTCACAGCATATACTGTGCCTACTTGCTCAGTGCCACCACCTGTCATATCTGGTGTAACAGTAGTGTAAATTTAAAACAAAAAAACTTTTACATCAATTTGCTAGTGTAATCTAATAGCAGTTGCCTGCCTGCCACTGCCAGCTTGTGTGTCAGGCTCACAGCATATACGGTGCCTACTTGCTGAGTGCCACCACTCATATCTGGTGTAACACTAGTGTAAATTTAAAAAAAAAAAACTTTTATATCAGTCTGCTAGTTTAATCTAATTTCAGTTGCCAGGCCAGCCTGCCAATGCCAGCCTGTGTGTCAGGCTCACAGCATATACTGTGCCTTCTTTCTCAGTGCCAACACCAGTCATATCTGGTGTAACAGTAGTGTAAATTTAAAAAAAAAAAATTTTTACATCAGTCTGCTAGTGTAATCTAATTGCAGTTGCCAGGCCAGCCTGCCACTGCCAGCATGTGTGTCAGGCTTACAGCGTATACTGTGCCCACTTGTCCAGTGCCACCACTCATATTATCTTGTTTTATAGTAGTGTAAGTGTACATTTTACAAATAAAAAAACTATTTTGACTCTGAAACATCAGTCTGCTTTTTTGTGTCAGGCTCACAGCGTATACTGTGCCCACTTGCCCAGTGCCACCACTCATATTATCTTGTTTAATAGTAGTGTAAGTGTACATTTAAAAATAAAAAAACTATTTTGACTGTGAAACATCAGTCTGCTTTTTTCTGTCAGGCTCACAGCGTATACTGTGCCCACTTGCCCAGTGCCACCACTCATATTATCTTGTTTAATAGTAGTGTAAGTGTACATTTAAAAATAAAAAAACTATTTTGACTGTGAAACATCAGTCTGCTTTTTTGTGTCAGGCTCACAGCGCATACTGTGCCCACTTGTCCAGTGCCACCACTCATATTATCTTGTTTTATAGTAGTGTAAGTGTACATTTTAAAAATAAAAAAACTATTTTGACTCTGAAACATCAGTCTGCTTTTTTATGTCAGGATCACAGCGTATACTGTGCCCACTTGCCCAGTGCCACCACTCATATTATCTTGTTTAATAGTAGTGTAAGTGTACATTTTAAAAATAAAAAAACTATTTTGACTGTGAAACATAAGTCTGCTTTTTTGTGTCAGGCTCGCAGCGTATACTGTGCCCACTTGTCCAGTGCCACCACTCACATTATCTTGTTTAATAGTAGTGTAAGTGTACATTTAAAAAAAAAAAACAATTTTGACTGTAAAACATCAGTCTGCTTTTTTGTGTCAGGCTCACAGCGTATACTGTGCCCACTTGTCCAGTGCCACCACTCATATTATCTTGTTTAATAGTAGTGTAAGTGTACATTTTAAAAATAAAAAAACTATTTTGACTGTGAAACATCAGTCTGCTTTTTTGTGTCAGGCTCACAGCGTATACTGTGCCCACTTGCCCAGTGCCACCACTCATATCTTGTTTAATAGTAGTGTAAGTGTACATTTAAAAATAAAAAAACTATTTTGACTGTGAAACATCAGTCTGCTTCTTTGTGTCAGGCTCACAGCGTATACTGTGCCCACTTGTCCAGTGCCACCACTTATATTATGTTGTTTAATAGTAGTATAAGTGTACATTTTAAAAATAAAAAAACTATTTTGACTGTGAAACATCAGTCTGCTTTTTTGTGTCAGGCTCACAGCGTATACTGTGCCCACTTGCCCAGTGCCACCACTCATATTATCTTGTTTAATAGTAGTGTAAGTGTACATTTAAAAATAAAAAAACTATTTTGACTGTGAAACATCAGTCTGCTTTTTTGTGTCAGGCTCACAGCGTATACTGTGCCCACTTGCCCAGTGCCACCACTCATATTATCTTGTTTAATAGTAGTGTAAGTGTACATTTAAAAAAAAAAAAACTATTTTGACTGTGAAACATCAGTCTGCTTTTTTGTGTCAGGCTCACAGCGTATACTGTGCCCACTTGTCCAGTGCCACCACTCACATTATCTTGTTTAATAGTAGTTTAAGTGTACATTTTAAAAATAAAAAAACTATTTTGACTGTGAGACATCAGTATGCTTTTTTTGTGTCAGACTCACAGCGTATACTGTGCCCACTTGCCCAGTGCCACCACTCATATTATCTTGTTTAATAGTAGTGTCAGTGTACATTTAAAAAAAAATAATACATTTTTGACTGTGAAACATCAGTCTGTTTTTTGTTTCAGGCTCACAGCGTATACTGTGCCCACTCACAGTAGCTTGCACGCATAGTAGCACTAATTGAAAAAAAAAAATGACAGAAAGAGGCAGGCCACCCCGCAGGGGCCGTCATGGTCATGGTGCTGTGATTCCCTTTGGCCATAGAATAATGCCCAGTGTTAGGCCACGTACCATGAACACGAAAAGTTCTGATGAAATAGTTGACTTTATAACACAGGACACCCAATCTTCTACAGCTTCCGCTCATAACCTTGACGCACCATCCTCCTCCTCTAGCTTAGCTTCAGGCACCTCTCAACTTAACACTCGCCCGCCTGCTGCCACCACCGACACTAGCACCACAGCCGCCTCACTTGATCTGTCAGAGGAGTTATGTACACCTCAGTGTGAATAAATGAGTGATGCGCAACCATCATTGACAGAGGATGTAGATAACTGTGATATGTCTCAGTCAGGCAGCATTACAGACATGGACGACGCACGGTGTGATGATGATGATGTTGTACCCGCCGTTGCTTCCGTTGTTGAGTTGTCAGATACAAGTGAAGGGGTTGATGATGACGATGCGTCCGTGGATGTCACGTGGGCGCCCGGTAGAAGAGAAGAAGAACAGGTGGAAAGTTCAGATGGGGAGACAGAGAGGAGCAGGAGGAGCAGACGAGTTGGAAGCAGGGGGAGGTCGTCGCAAGGAGCTAGTGGCACAGTCAGACAGCATGCATCGGCACCCGGGGTCAGCCAGACAGCACGCCAATCAACGCATGCTGTTGCCACCACCAGAATGCCGTCATCGCAGAGCTCAGCAGTGTGGCATTTTTTTTATGTGTCTGCCTCTGACAACAGCAATGCCATTTGCAACCTGTGCCAAAAGAAACTGAGTCGTGGGAAGTCCAACACCCACCTAGGTACAACTGCTTTGCGAAGGCACATGATCTCACATCACAAACGCCTATGGGATGAACACATGAGGACAAGAAGCACACAAACTCAAAGCCGCCATCCTCCTCCTGGTCCAGCATCTTCAGCCACGTAAACCACTGCTGTGCTCCTTGCTCCCTCTCAACCATCCGCCAATCCGTCTCTCTTCCGGAGCAGTTCCTGCTCATCTGCCCACAGTCAGGTGTCTGTCAAGGACATGTTTGAGCGTAAGAAGCCAATGTCATGAAGTCACCCCCTTGCCCAGCGTCTGACTGCTGGCTTGTCTGAACTGTTAGCCCACCAGCTTTTACCATACAAACTGGTGGTGTCTGAGGCGTTAAAACAAAATGTAGCTATTAGGACACCGCAGTGGAAGGTACCCGGCCGAAATTTCTTTTCTAGCACACAGTGTTGGGGCAAGGGTCCATCTGACCACTGATAGCTGGTCTGCAAAGCATGGTCAGGGCAAGTATATCACCTACACTGCGCATTGGGTAAACCTGCTGACGGCTGCCAAGCATGGAATGCCTGGCTCTGCAGAGGAGGAGTTGGTGACACCGCCACGACTTGCAGGCAGGCCTGCTGCCACCTCCTCTACTCCTCCAACTCCATCCTCTTCCATAACCCCCTCGGCTGAGTCCTATTCTGCTGCTGCGTCTTGCTCCACATCAACGGCACCCCCCCCCAGCTCCCCAGGTACTATTCAACATCCCGGATACGGCAGTGTCACGCCGCCTTGGGGTTGACTTGCCTGAAAGCAGAGAGTCACACCGCAGCAGCACTCCTGTCTGCCCTGAATGCACAGGTGGATCAGTGGCTGACTCCGCACCAACTGGAGATCGGCAAAGTGGTTTCTGACAACGGAAGTAATTTGGTGGCGGCATTGAAATTGGGCAAGTTGACACATGTGCCATGCATGGCACATGTGTGTAATCTGATTGTGCAACGCTTTGTGCATAAGTACCCAGGCTTGCAGGACATCGTGAAGCAGGCCAGGAAGGTGTGTGGCCATTTCAGGCATTCCTACACGGCCATGGCGCACTTGTCAGATATCCAGCGGCGAAACAACCTGCCAGTGAGGCGCTTGATTTGCGACAGCCCGACACGTTGGAATTCAACACTCCTAATGTTCGACTGCCTGCTCCAACAAGAAAAAGCTGTTAACAAGTATTTGTATGACCGGGGTGCTAGGACAGCCTCTGGGGAGCTGGGGATTTTTTTGCCACGTTACTGGACGCTCATGCGCAATGCCTGTAGGCTCATGCGTCCTTTTGAGGAGGTGACAAACCTAGTCAGTCGCACAAAAGGCACCATCAGCGACATCATACCATTTTGTTTTCTTCCTGGAGCGTGCCCTGCGAAGAGTGCTGGATCAGGCCATAGATGAGCGTGAAGAGGAAGAGTTGTGGTCTCCATCACCACCAGAAACAGCCTTATCAGCATCGCTTGCTGGACCAGCGGCAACACAGGAAGAGGATTGTGAGGAAGAGGAGTCAGAGGAGGAATGTGGCTTTGAGGAGGAGGAGGAAGACCAAGCACAACAGGCATCCCAGGGTGCTCGTTGTTGTCACCTATCTGGTACACGTGGTGTTGTATGTGGCTGGGGGGAAGAAGATACCTTCAGTGAGATCAGTGAGGATGAGGAACGGAACATGAGTAAGCTCGGCATCCAACCTTGTGCAAATGGGGTCTTTCATGCTGTCGTGCCTGTTGAGGGACACTCATATAAAAAAGCTGAAGGAGAACGAACTGTACTGGGTGTTCACGCTACTAGACCCCCGGTATAAGCATAAAGTGACTGAAATGTTACCGAATTCCCGCAAGTCGGAAAGGATGGAGCAGTTAAAAAATAAATTAAAAAGTATGCTTTACACAGCGTATAAGGGTGATGTCACAGCACAATGGGAATCTAACAGGGGAAGAGATGAAAGTAATACTCCTCCTCCCACGACCACGCCGGCAAGGACAGGACGCTTTCCAGACGTGTTGTTGATGGAGGACATGTGGACCTTTTTAACTCCTATGCATCGCCACAGCTCTTTGGGATCTAGCCTCAGAGAATGACTCAACCGACAGGTAGCAGACTCGACACTCTGAGGAGCGATGAACCCCTTGACTACTGGGTGTGCAGGCTTGACCTGTGGCCTGAGCTATCCCAATTTGCAATCGAACTTCTGGCCTGCCCCGCTTCAAGTGTCCTGTCAGAAAGGACCTTCAGTGCAGCAGGAGGTATTGTCACTGAGAAGAGAAGTCGCCTAGGTCAAAAAAGTCTTGATTATCTCACCTTTATTAAAATGAATGAGGGATGGATCCTGAAGGGACTGACATTGGGCGATACATTCGAGTAAAAAAGGCCTGATGAGATGAGCTGCCTTGGGCTAAAAATGGTCCACACGCTGCTGTATTTTATCTTCGAATGCCGGATGACTTGCGTGACTTATCCGCCAACAACTAGGGTTCAAGCCGCAATGTTTTAGGGCACTTTCTAACTGTCAAACAAACCTCAATTTTTCTGGCTGCTGCTACAGCAGCGGCTGCAGTAATACCTAGTTTTTCAGGCATGTGTACATGCCTAATTTTTCTGGCCTCTGGTGCTGCACTGTGGCTTCAAAACCCAAACCAAAAAAAGGCACATAACAGGGATTAAACTGCTAAGAATAGTACTACTTAACACACCACTCATATCTGGTGGCACAGTAGATTGCACGCGCAGTGCCCCAAATTTAAAGTAGGAGGACCGACCAAGCATCTTTTTCCATCTCCCGGTTCCTAAAAATTATCTCCGGGTTCCTAAAAACGATGCCATTCCTGTACTCGATTGTGCAAAAGGAAGTCATGGCATATGGGGTCTTTCATGCTGTCGTGCCTGTTGAGGGTCGGGGACCCTTGTATAAAAAGGCTGAAGGAGAACGACTTGTATTGGGTGTCCAAGCATCTTTTTCCTTCTCCCGGTTCCTAAAATCCATGCCATATATACGTCCCCTGATAAGGGACGTAACAGGGATTAAACTGCTAAGAATAGTACTAGTTAACACACCACTCCTATCTGGTGGCACAGTAGATTGCACGCGGTGCTCTGACAAAATGCAGAAAGACATTTGGCAGACGGACATTTGGTCGACAGGCAGAAAGCTAAAGAATGTTCCGATTTTGGCCGAGGGCAGATACACAGAGTGCTCTGTTCTAATCAGAGCCTCGGGCACCACAACTGCCTCTGGGAACCTTAACATGGGTCCCAGACCGCCCATCTTGTAATTCTCTGTCTGGGAAATGATCTATCTATCAAATCTATCTATTTATCTATCAAATCTATCTATCTATCTATCGTATCTATCATCAAATGTATCTATTGCATCTATTGATCTATGGGGAGTTTGCGGTTGTGCAAATGGACTGTTTGCGGTTGCTTGCGGTGCGTTAAACGGGGAGTTTGGTCTGTCACTGTGAAGCGGGCATAACCCTTACACTACATGAACGATACAACATCATACCTGATGTTTTAAAGCATGTTATTCCAAACAATTTAGGAATTTTAGGTGATTTATGCCCTTTATGGATTAAAAACAGACTCTGCATCAACTATGTAATTTTCCATGGGAGTTTTGCCATGGATCCCCCTCCGGCATGCCACAGTCCAGGTGTTAGTCCCCTTGAAACAACTTTTCCATCACTTTTGTGGCCAGAAAGAGTCCCTGTGGGTTTTAAAATTCGCCTGCCTATTGAAGTCAATGGCGGTTCGCCCGGTTCGCAGGTCGCAAACTTTTGCGGAAGTTCGCGTTCGCTGTTCGCGAACACAAAATTTTAGGTTTGCGACATCACTAAGCAAGGGTTATAATTAAATCTGAAAGTAGTTTGAAATAACATGCCCTATTTAAAAGAAGAAGGTTTTCTTTGGACTTGACTGTCCCTTTATATATTTTGGCATCAGTGCCAAGATGTGTTAGCATTAGAATAAATTACACTCCAGTGGGTTCTAAAGAGATGAAGGTAATACAATTTAAAGTAAATAAGCAAGTATATGTCCACAATGTGATAAAGCACCTACAAGCTCAATCCATTTGATTATGTTGTGGCTTCAAACTATTTCAAATACACAAATAAACCTTAAAAAAGCAATATCATAATATACTGTCCCTTTAACCTTGAGATGCTTCTTAAGTGTATGTGTTTGTTAAGGCTTCCAGGGAGTTACGTTGGTTTTTTAGTCAGTGCAAGGGTTGCTGCACCTGCAATTTGTGGCGAGATGAGAATGCAGTAGATTTTCTGAATTCTGCGCGCGTAAGTCCTTACGCTGTATATTGGATACCAAATTGCGCGTCTGTTCCTCGTTAGTCTATGGCTAAAAAAAATATGGTCAAAGGGTGAAATATACGTGCGTAACTTGTATGCTACGCCGTATATGTAATACCAAAATCGCACAAAATCTGGCGGATCGGATCGGGCCCCAGCTGCCCAAACCCCCCCCATCTATAAAAAAAAACCAACCTAACACTAACCCCAAAGTTGGTACTCACCGAAGATGATGGGTGAAGCTTCATTTTCATCCCTGTGGCGCTCCATGTTTTTTCATCTTCATCACGGGTCCATCTTCTTCCATCTTCATCCCGGCAGAGGTCAATCTTCTAACTTTATTCCGGCGGCGGCAAGGTCGATGGAGATGTTGATGGTCCTCTTGAGACCTTCAACACGGAGGTTCTCTTCATGCGGTCACCAGTCGCATACTGAATAGTGAATGCAAGGTACACCTTTTATATAGCGGTACACTTGCAATCATATTGGCTGATTTGAATCTTCAATTTTTCTGTAATGGTAGGTGTTTTTTCTGTAATGGTAGTTTTTTTTTAAAAGGTAAGATTAAGATTAGGTATTTATTTAATTTTACAGGTAAGTTTTTTATTTTATTTTAAGGTAACTAGGATTTGTTTTAGTTAATTTAGGGGTATTTTAATTTGGGTTAAGTTAGGGGCCCCTAATTATCAAAGTCTGGCGGACCTGATCCGACAGTGCGAATCAGGTCCGCCAGACCTCGCTGAATACGGAGAGCAATACGCTCTCCGTATTCAGCATTGCACCAGCAGCTCACAAGAGTTGCTAGTGCAACGCCGCCCCCTGCAGACTCGCGGCCAATCGGCCGCCAGCAGGGGGGTGTCAATCAACCCGATCGTACTCGATCGGGTTGATTTCCGGCGATGTCTGTCCGCCTGCTCAGAGCAGGCTTACAGGGTTATGGAGCAGCGGTGTTTGTGACCACTGCTTCATAACTGCTGTTTCTGGCAAGTCTGAAGACTCGCCAGAAACACGGGCCGTCAAGCTCCTTTCGGAGCTTGATAGGTAGGCCCCAGGGGGTGTTAGGTTAGGGGGTTTAGATGTTAGTTTATATCTTTACGTTGTGAGGTGACTGCGGTTAAGGGGTCAATAGTTCTTTTTAGGTACTTTGCTATGTGGGGGGATGATGGTGTAGGGGTTAATAGTTTTTTTAGGTATTTTGCAATGTGGGGATGGCGGTTTAGGCGGTTTAGGGGTTAATAGTTTTTTTTAGGTTCTTTGCGATGTGGGGGGATGGTAGTTTAGGGGTTAATAGTTTATTTAGGTATGTGGTGATGTGGGGGATGGTGGCTTAGGGGTTAATACTTTTATTTAGAGTTTGCAATGTGGGGGTGGCAGTTTAGGGGTTAATAGTTTATTTGCCGGTGTAAGTGTATTTTGTAATGTATTTTTGTTGTGTTTTGTGCAGCTTTTTATTTTTGGAAACTCTCTTAGATGGCGGAAAGGATTGAAGCAGAAAGGGCGATTGCGCTAGTGTAAAACGGCTTGCGCAACACTTGTAATCTAGCCCTATATCAGCAAATTAAATACTAAAACCTCGACTGCATTAGCACTTTCAAGCTGATTGTTTTAAGAACATCTGCAAATTTTTTCTTTATGATTTTTATTATTGGAAAGACTGTTATATTTATTTATATTTTGAAGTTGGCCAACTTGACTTTTAAGAAACTTTTGTATTTTCATATTTATTTCATTGGTTTGAATTTGAGTTACATGAAAAGCAATAGATTTAGTTCTAAATAAAATAAACATATATTTTTCTGTTTTATATATATTCAGATCATTGTCTCTTAAGAATAAGTTTAACACCCAGGGGCGGACTGAGACCAATCAGGGCCCCGGGCAAAAATTAGGGAAGGGCCCTCACTGTCTCACATTGACCCAAATTTATTCAAATGTATGCTTCCCTGCTTTGCCCCCACCAAGCCCCCTAACCTCCAGGACCCCCAATGTCAAGGGCCAGAGACAGGGCCCCCAACCTCCAGGGCCAGACCCCATACTCACAGACCCCCAACAGGACCTCCCACACTCTAGGGCCCCCAAGCAACAAATCCCATATCTAAGCAGAAGGCCCCCACTAAACCCACACTTAACTGTTTAGTTACTGATAGGGAAGCTCTAAACCCCAACTTAACCAGGAGCCATAGAGATGCCATTTGTGGGCCCCCTACATGCTGGGCCCTCGGTCCAGGTCCTATTTGACCGGCTGATCAGTCCACCCCTGTTAACACCTTAAAGACCAGGCATTTCAGTCTAAACTTCCCCAAAAGAACAGAGCATTTTTAGTATTTTTGGCATCACTACGTTTAAACAGAAATAGAGCTTTTTTATATTTATTAACAATTCCAATAAGGAGTTGAACAGGATACAACAGCACTCATCCCTTCAATAGTGGAGAAATGTAGAAACGAATTGTTAAGAAATATAAATATTCTTTATTAATATAATAATTAATATAATATAATAAATGGGTGACCCATTTTAATTATTATATTAATAAAGAATATTTGTATTTCTTAACAATTCTTTTCTCCACTTCTGCACTATTGAAGGGATGAGTGCTGTATGTATCCTGTTCAACTCTTTGTTGGAATATTTAATAAATACTTTCTGCTGATACATAGCACCTCTGCAGTTAATATTACATTACTTCACGATTTAGTAAAGATTTATATATATATCTGCACAACCCCTTTAATTATAAACATAAGTAGTGCCATTGTCTTCTTTATATACCTTCTTTAGATTTACCTATCAAAACTATATATTTTATTTTAGTAGACAACCCAAACTATTGATCTAGGCCCATTTTGGTATATTTCATGCCACCATATGTGATCGCTAAATTTTTCACAAATTTTAGGGGCAATATTACATATGCAGCGTCACCCGCAAAAGCCGGCGATGCCGGTTTTTACGCGGTTTTGGTCGTCCGTTGCCCGCAATATTTACTCCCATAAGCTAACATAGAACCGCGTCGCAAATCATTATCAAATATTCAGAGCAAGGATTTACGCAGCGAAAATGGAGAAATGCTCTGAGTATGAAAGTACCGTAACTCCCATAACTGGCTGAAAATATTAACTAACACCTAACGCATGCGCAATATCTATCTACCTGTCAACCGCCAACCCCCACCACAATAACTAATAAAGTATATTAACCCCTAATCCACCTTTAACCCAAATCACAATAAACCTAATAAATGTATTAACCCCAAATCCGTCATAAATCCACATCGAAATAAACCTAAGAAATCTATTAACCCCTAAACCGCAAATCCCCACAACGCAATTAACCTAATTTAGCTATTAACTCAGTGCTTTCCAAACTGTGTGCCGTGACACATTAGTGTGTCTGCGGCAGTGTGTAGGTGTGTCCCTGCTTCAGCACAATTTTTTTAAATTTAATTTTTTTTTTAGTTTCCAACTTTCCGCCTGCACGCTACGCATATCACATGGTTGACACGTGATTGATACCTAGTGGTTTACAGGTCATCTTAACCTATTGGCGCAGCTCAGCAGGTACTGAAACTATTCCCATTGGTGGCACATTGGCTCCTGACTGTATGTGTAGTCTCCTCAATTGGCTTGTGACTGCACGTGTAGTCAGTGAGTGGGACAGCAGCGTGTTTGCAGCCCGGGCAGTAGTCAGTCGGACTCACAGAGCTCTGAGGGCGGCAGCTTAAACGCTGAGCTGAAGTCAGAAGCCAAAGTGTTGTTTTTTTGTTGCAGCTAGCTCCCAGTAGTGCATTGCTGCTCCTGCTCTTGATATATGTATAGGAAGTGGAAGTTTAAAAATGCTTGATGATGAAATTCGAGTGTCTTCATCTAATATTCCACCAAATATTCAGAAACTGTGTTCATCCCATGAACCTCTTACATCCCATTAAAATAGTCAGTAGCTATTGGTGTTATTAAACTTTTTTTTTAATTCTTGCACATACATACTGTTACTTGTAAATACATTTCATTATTATATAATTTATGTATGTGTCCGTATCTCTTAAAACAGTTAGTTTAACCTCCTGTTTGCAACATTCGAAAAATGAAACAAATTTTAACACATTTGTTCATTTGAATTTCTAATGTTTACATAACATTCTAACATTCGATTTTCGAACGTTCGGTTTTCGAATTTTACGATTACATTCAAAAATATTAGTTTAGAAAAATTTGAATTTATATTTGTAATAGTATTTCCAATGCTTTCTTTAAATGTAATATTTGAATTATGCAATATTCTATATAGAAACATTCAAAATTATATATTTGTATCTATTATGTATCAATTTACTAGATTCCCTACCACATGAACTATTGAACTTCTGAATAGTATTTGTTAAATAGAATGTTAAATTTGAAATTTCGAATGTGGACATTCGATCTAATTATAAACATTCAAATTTGAAAATGACATTTGAAAACTGTAAATTGCATTCGATATTAAAATTTTTAAGAATATTTGTTTGTATCAACATTCGGATTTGCCCATCCCTACTGTTTGCTAGTACAACTGAATTACTGTGTCGCAAAATGATGTAGGTCTAAAAAGTGTGTCACCAACATGAAAAGTTTGGAAAGCTCTGTATTAACTCCTAAACCGCCAACCACCCACAATGCAAATAACTATTTAATTTTAATTTTTTGTAGGGCATTGCCCTAAGTTAAACAGCTCTTTTGCATTAAAAAAATTCTAAGCCCCCCCCCAACAGTAAACCACCCCACCCACTAAACCCTCTCAAAATAAAAAAAAACTAACACTAAAAAACCTAAGCTACCCATTGTCCCTAAAGGGGCATTTGTATGGGCATTGCCCCTTAAAAGGGCATTCACCTCTTTTACTGCCCTTAAAAGGGCATTCAGCTCTTTTACAGTGCCCAAAATCCCTATTCTAAAATCCTAACTTTAACCCCCAAATAGCAACTCACCGTTCCTGAAGTCTGGCGGAGAAAGTCTTCTTCCAAGCGGCGATATCTTCTTTCATCGCAGCAACGTCTTCTATGTTCATCCAGGACTAAGCCAAAGCGGAGCAGAGAGGAGATGAGCGCGGAACAGAAGACCGGTGACCGCTGAGCCATCGAGCGTGTTCAAATCAGCCAATAGGATTTCAGTAGCTCTCATCCTATTGGCTGATTTGAATTTGAAGATCCAAATCAGCCAATAGGAATGCAAGGTACCTCATATTTAAATGTGTACCTTGAATTCAATCCTCGTCGGTGATCGTACGAAGAGGATCTTCAAGATTGATGGCTCTGCGGTCGCCTGTCTTCTGTTTCATGCTAATCTCCACTCTGCGTTGGCTTGGTCCTGGATGAAAATAGAAGACGTCGCCGTGATGGAAGAAGATATTGCCACTTGGAAGAAGACTTCACTACTTGGAAGAAGACTTTCTCCGCCGGACTTCAGGAACGATGAGTACCTATTTGGGGGTTAGAGTTAGGATTTTTATTTTTTTTAGAATAGGGATTTTGGTCACTGTAAAAGAGCTGAATGCCCTTTTAAGGGCAGTAAAAGAGCTGAATGCTGATACAAATGCCCTTTAAAGGGCAATGGGTAGCTTAGGTTTTTTAGTGTTAGTTTTTTTTATTTTGGGGGGTTTGGTGAGTGGGGGCTTTAACTGTTAGGGGGCTTAGAATTTTTTTAATACAAAAGAGCTGTTTAACTTATGGCAATACCCTACAAAATGCCCTTTTAAGGGCTATTGGTAGTTTAGTATTAGATTAGGGGGTGTTTTTAATTTGGGGGAGTTATTTTCATAGGCGTTAGGTTTAATTTTTTTATTTTTGATAATTTGGTTTATTATTTTCTGTAATGTTAGACTTGTTTATATTTTGTAATTTTAGATTAATTTAAATTTAGTTTTTTTATTTTTAAAAGTAATTTTTAAGTAATTTTAGGTTTTTATTGTAACTCAGTATTTTTTAATTTAGGTAATTGGGATTAATTTAGGGGATGTTAGGTTAGGGAGTAATTTAAATAGGTTAATTGTGTTGTGGGGGTTTGGCGGTTTATGAGTTAATTGATTTATTAGGTTTATTGCGATGTGGGTTAATGGTGGATTAGGGGTTAATAGTTTAATTAGGCATATTGCGTTGTGGGGATTGTCGGTTTAGGGGTTAATACATTAATTATTAGTTCCGATATGGGGGTTAAGGCGGATATAGGGGTTCTATGTGTCAGGTTTATTTTTGGGAGGTGTGTTAGACTTTTACAGGAGATTTAACTTTTTTTTTTTTTTTTTTTTCTTAGGCGCCGGCTGTTTCTAACGTACCATAAGTTACTGGCGACACATTTCTGGACATTGCTAGTTTATCCGAATTACGCCACTTTATGAACTGCAGGTTCTGTATATGTGATTCCCCGATGTGCGAGGGGAAATTACAGGCGACGCAGGTTTCAGCAGTTACGCTGAAGCCTGCGTCGCATATGTAATCTTGGCTAAGGTTTCTTACTGAAATTATTTACAAACATCTTGTGCAGTCATGGCACAAATGGTTGTAAAATGCTCCTCTGAGGTCCCATTTGTTCAGAAATAGCAGACATATATGGCTTTTGCATTGCTTTTTGGTAATTAGAAGGCCACTAAATGCAGATGCGCACCACACTTGTATTATGCCCAGCAGTGAAGGGGTTAATTAGGTAGCTTTTAGGGTTTATTTTAGCTTTAGTGTATAGGTTACCCTCCCACCTGACACATCCCACCCCCTGATCCCTCCCTATTCCCTCTCAAACAGCTCTCTTCCCTCCCCCACCCCACAATGGTCACCCCCATCTTAAGTACTGTCAGAAAGTCTGCCATGACTAAAATATATTTTTTTAAAATATATATTCTGCAGGATCGGATCCCCCTTAACCCCCAACCTCCCTGATCCCTCCAAACAGCTCTCTAAACCTCCCCCCCACTACCTATTAGCCGCCCTCTTAGATACTGGCAGCTGTCTGCCAGTACCCAGTTTTCTATAATTTTATTTATTTGGCAAACAAAAACCCTTTTTACTGAAGTGTAGCTGCCCCCCTCATTACCATACCCCCCTCCCAGATCGCTTTCCCACCCTCTACCCCACTTTCCATTATAGTAACCCACTCTCCCTGCTTTCCTCTCCTCCCCCTCCCCCTCCCCCTCCCTCCTTCCCACTCACTGCCGCTGTACACTTTTTTTTCAGTAGCGTAGCGGATCCCACTACTGCCTCCCACCTCCACCTCCCACCTTACCCTCCCAACCACCTCTCTGCATCGGTAACTCTGCAACGCTATTTCTGCAGTACCCCACTCATGGGGCATGCAGAAATAGAGCTATCTCACTATTTTTAGCGAGATTGCGGCACAGAGAAGAACAGGACTGCAGCATTGTACAGGCTATGACGCTGGTCCTTAAGGGGTTAAACTTTCTTAGTTGTTTCTTTAACAGTTTTTTAGTTGCCAGATTCTGAAAGGCCCATGGTTTCTTCCTCCCTGGGTCCAAAACCTGCAGCCACACATGTTTGCTTTCAACCAGAGATATAACAAGGTTGACACAGGCTTTTGAAATTCTCTAATTGATGTATCCCTCACAAAATGATCACTTAAAGGGACAATCTAGAACATAATTAAACTTTCATTATTTAAATAAGATATGCAACTTTCCAATTTACTTCTATCATTATATGTAGTTTCTTCTCTTGGTATTCTTTGTTGAAAGATAAACCTAGATTGACTTTTAAACTTATTTCTAAGCCTCCTATCTCAGTGCATTTGGACAGTTTTCACAGTTAGACAGTTCATGTGTACCATATAGATAACATTGTGCTTACTCCTGTGGAGTTATTTATGATTAAGCACTGATTGACTAAAATGCAAGTCTGTCAAAAGAACAGAGATAATGGGGAAGGCTTAGATACAAGGTAATCACAAAGGTTAAAAGTCTATTAATATAAAAGTGTTGGTTATGCAAAACTGGGGAATGAGTAACAAAAGGTTTTTAAACAATAAACATTTTAAAGTAGACTGTCCCTTTAATAAGTATTATATTGTCTTACAAACCAACCATCACCTATTGTTGTTGTTAAATCCTTGGTGTATGTTTAAGAAATGCACAGCTTTTACAAAATATCCTCAAGCATTGTTATAAAGATGCGTGTCATACATAAGGATCATTTGGATTTGATTGTGCAAATTAATAATTAAAATACAAAAACTCATTAAAGCCAAAGCAATTCTTTACCCATTTATGTTCTCACAATACTAATTTTCAAATTATATTGGACTCAATGTATAAAGTATCAAATGCTGCTTTTGAACCTTAGTAGGACAAGCTTGCTAAACAGAAGTATAAACCACAAACCAGTTCTGCTACTTACCTTGGGTCCTTAAGCTGCAATTAACCCTAACCCCAAAACTTCAACTACTGTATTTAACCCTAACAGCCCTCCTGTGCTATTACAACTAACCTTATCCATCATAATACCCCCTAACACCCAATGTACAATTCCTACATCACTCCCCATTCAAATACCCCCTCTTTACAATTAGTCCCACCAGCAAAACTCACTTTTAGATGCAATTAAGGGACAGATTACAAGTGCAGCGCTAATTAATGCTCCAGCTTGAGCATTAACTGCGCTAAAAGTACGTTTTTTGCGCATGTTGGTTTGCGCTCGTATTACAAGTTTAAAGTAAATTGTTTTCACTCGCATGCTAAAATGACGTGTAAAAAGATGAACTTAGAATATTGTGCGCGCTATATCCTATTCCCCCATAGAAAGCAATGGAGTGAAAAAAGTGGAAAAAAACACTACTCACATGCAAACATGATAGCATATTCTCAAGTGCGCTAACCCAACATGAAAATACATATATATATATATATATATATATATATATATATATATATATATATATATATATATCTGATGGTATTTTGGTATAATATATATCTATACCTATATATCTACAGTATATTTATATATATACATGATTATAAATAGGTATAGGTATAGGAATATCTATTTAGAAATACATAGAACATATTCTGCTATGTGCAGAACATTGGAATGTCAAATATTTACAGTAAATAGTCAATATAACACTTTATTAAAAATGAACATTGCATAAATATGTTTTTAAATGTTTTCATCTACTTGACTGCAAAGGGCTCCAATGCACTTATATATGTCTATTTATGTAAACATAGCTGTGCTGCGGAATATGTTGGCACTCTACATATAACCAATAATCATAATACATATGTATTTATGTCTTTATATTTGTATATATGTTTGTAAATTCATATATACACACATAAATACATATGTAAACATATATAAACATATATGTGTATATTGAGAGTGGAGGGCCCTCTAGTGGGCCTGTAACAGCATTAAGGGATTACCAACTTGAAGTCTGGAGGATTGTAGAGTTTGTTACAATGTTGCAGGAGAGGAGGAGGTGTTTTGTGCTTACCTTTATAGGTTCCTGCAGCAGGGTGTCCGGCCTCTTTTTGGTTCCAGACTTCAAGGAGAAAGTTTCTGCTGTATTCCTGAAGTAATAGTTGGAAATGGATAGATCCAGGAGGAAATCTCTGCCACCTAAGAGATACAGGGAGGTCGTGGAAATGGCATCCAGGAAGAGAGGACCTGCAAGACAGATGGAGGAGCATGGGTCTGATGATGTGGTACCCCCTACCCCCCAGAAAGATAGGCCCCAGAGGAGTTTTAATAAGGGGAAGGGGCCTGCCAAGGGTGGGAGAGGGGGACCAGGGCCCAAGGCTGGAGCGGGTAATATTGCCCCTGCCGGGGAGGGCCAGACGAGGCCTGGTTTAGACCGTAGTGAGGATGGACAAGGGCCTAGTGTAGGTCATCAGGGCCCTCTGATGTCAGTGACGCCTAGTAGTAGCCTGGTAGGGGGCGAGGTGGCAGGTCAATTGGCGGCTCTGACACCGGCGGCCGTGGCAGCGGTCCTGGCCTTGGCCCAATCGTTGTCTCAGTTACCCCATGGGCATGGGCATGGCCGGATCGCGGCCCCGGCGGCCGGTGGTGGGGCTGTAATAGAGGCCGGAGGCGTGGGGCCTGCATTGCAAGCTCAGGCAGAGTGCGCAGCGGCACCCGCCCTCTCGGATGGCGGATCTCGCGAGATGTACTCCTCTAGTTCAGAGGAGGAGTATCGGGGCCGCCATCTTGGAGGGCGGGCGAGTGGAGGAGAAGCCACGCGCGACCGGAGCGGCCCAGGTAACTTGGGGAGGCTTCCGGTTGTGGGTGGTGGGACAAACGGAGGCTCAGGAGGGTAGCGGGCACAAGTACCTGGGGCGGCCAGGGCCGCAGGCGAGACAGAGGCACGAGACAGTGGAGGAGAAGGGCACAGTACAAGCCCGCATGCGCGCGCGGTGGTCAGAGGCCTTGGCACTACCGCGCATGCGCGCATGGGCATTGGCGCTTGCAGTTTGACAAGTGGTGCAAGTGTGGCTGGAACAAGGGGGCCGAGTGTGAGCAGTGAAGTGGGATCAGGCATGGTGGCACCCCGGTCAGGGACACAAGCAAGCTTGCATGGTGGCACGAGCAGCAGCATGGGTATGGCTGGGCACACTGTGAGGACACAAGGGGGAGTCATGGATGGAAGTGACAGGAGATTTTACGGTCATGACTATGGAGAAAGAAGGGGGGCGCATGCGGGGATAACGCATGTTGTTGAGGATAAAGCTCTGCATGACAGGTGTGGTGAGGTGATGCATGGAGGACACAGAGGTATGGAGCTTGCGAACCGCGAGCAGTGCGGTGTGAGACAGGTTGTGCCCGTGGGTTTTGTGAATGATGCCCAAGGGCATAGTGGCTTGGTGCAGGAAGAAATAATAAGAAGGGCAGTTGAGGCTGCGCTGCGTGAAGTGGCCAGGCAACAGGCCCCCCGGGGGTTGCGCGCCCACGCCCTTGAGGGGCCTGGTCAGGAAGCCATGATAAGAAGGGCTGTTTCGTCAGCTCTGGGAGTGAATACTGTGGGGGAACAGAGGGTGGAGGGTAGGAATGTTTCCTTTGACTCACCACCTGTCGGCCAGAGTACTCCCCAAGTTACTTTGTCTCCACAGGTACAAAATAGGACTGCGTCAATGATGGCTTCTGAGGCTTCCAGTGCATTGGTGGTGGCGGGTCCAAGCAGGGAACAGGCTGTTCATCCAGGAACATCTGCACAAGCACCCGTTGACGCTGAGGGAACTGGAACTCATGAGTACTATGCACATCAAACATTACACGCTGACACTGGGTCTTCAACTAGTGGGTCAGGTTCAGAGAGTGGAGAGGACCTGGGGCTGGTTGGGAAAGGGCAGCGTAGGATGTTTAGATGGATCAAGAAAATGGCAGCAGGGCACACGAAGGATAGGGCTGGGGGACCGGGGCCTGCGGACGAGGAGCACGGGCCTAGTGGGCCTGGGGACAGTGGGCCAGGGGTCCCTGTGCCGCGGAAGGTGGCCGCGCAAGGGGACACATACCCATGCCTAGTACATTCACTGTATGGGCATCTAAAGACAAAAGTAGTAAAAAAGATACAGGAGGGTCGATATGTGAATATCTTCGACCTCTCACTAGATGCGTTTCGGGCAAAAGAGAGGGCCCTGGATGGGTCTGGGCCAAAAAAGGTGCGCACACCGGAAACATATGAAGAATGGCTTAAATGTTTCAGGGTGCTAGCGGATTGTTACGTGGATAGGTGGCCGCTACAGGGCCACAACCTCTTTAAGTATCAGGATACTATCGAGGACATCCATGCTAGATTCAAAGAGGGGGCGTGGAGAGAGTATGACATGGCCTTCAGGAGGAAAATGGTAGGAAACACCTTACTGCATTTCGGCACTCAAGACATGCACTTGTGGTCAAAATTGGGGCTGGAAGGAGGCGCAACACCACCCGCCCAGGCGCAGCAGGGGTTTCCCCGGCCGGGCGTGAGGACAAGCAGGCGGGGACGCGAGTGCTGGAAATTCCAGGACAAATCGTGTGAGAGGAGGAGCAGTTGCTCCTTTCGGCACATCTGCAGATACTGCGGAGGCCCCCACTCAGGGATGGATTGCGTTAAACGCAAGGAGCAGGGGCAGCTTAAACCATCTCAGAAAACAGGAGCTGTGGGCAGGGGCCCAAACCCCGCTTAAGCTGCCTCCGATGCTAGCATGGCTAGCTAATTACCCAGACCGGGAGGCGGCGGAGCTGCTTCGGGCCGGTCTGGAATGGGGTTTTGAGATACCAATCTCGAGAGAGGTACTGGGAGCAAAAGGGCACAAGAATTTAAAAACGGCCTACGAATTCCCTCACGTGGTTAGGGAGAAATTGTCCAAAGAATTGGCGATGGGGCGGGTGTCAGGCCCGTTCGCCGAGCCCCCAATTGACGGCCTGGTGGTGTCGCCTTTGGGAGTGGTGCCGAAAAAGGACCCGGGGAAGTTCAGATTGATTCATCACCTGTCCTTTCCAAAAGGGGGATCGGTCAATGACGCGGTTGACCCTGAACTCAGTTCGGTACATTATCAATCCTTTGATAATGCTCTAGAGGTGGTCAGGGCTTGTGGCCCTGGTGCGCTGATGGCAAAACTGGACATTGAGGCTATTGCCGCTTCATCCTTCAGCTTTCAGGCTTATGGGGATGAGGTTTGAGGGTTCTTACTACGTGGACAGGTGTCTCCCAATGGGGTGTTCCTTGTCCTGCTCGCTATTCGAGTGTTTCAGTACTTTTCTGCACTGGGTAGTCGAGACAGCATCTGGGGGTGGGGCGATTGCCCATTACCTCAACGACTTCCTGTTGGTGGGGGGAGCTGGGGGCGCTGAGTGCGAACGACTCATGAAAGTCATGGTAGACATGATGTTTTGGGGTACCACTGGTGGATGATAAGACGCAGGGTCCCTGTACGTGTATAACATTTCTGGGAATAGAAATTGACACAGTACATGCTGTTTGCAGACTGCCGGTGGATAAGGTGCAGCAGATGTTGCAGATGGTCCGGTCAGTCAAGGGGAGCGAGAGGGTCCCCATTAGGGAGGTCCAGTCATTGCTGGGCCTCTTGAACTTTGCAGGGCGGTTGATCCCCATGGGAAGGGTTTTCAATCGCCGTTTGGAGGGCCAATTGAAAGGTCCTTCTGGGCGAGCGAATTGGGCCCGCATAACGGATGAGATAAAGGAGGATTTGGGAGTTTGGGAAAACTTCCTGGAAAACTTCAATGGGGTTTGCCTCTGGAGGCAACCACCAGTGTCAAATCAAATACTGCACCTCTTCACGGACGCGGCAGGGAGCTCAGGTTATGGGGCATACCTGGAAGGGGAATGGAGTGCGGCTCCATGGCCCAGCGAATGGATAGCAGCTGGGTGTGTCAGGAACTTGACTCTATTGGAGTTGTTTCCAATAATCGTAGCGGTGGAAATATGGGGGGATAAGTTGGCGAACAAGTCGGTGGTATTCTGGACAGATAACCTGAGTGTGGTGTACGCCATTAATCGGTTGTCGGCGGCTTCACCTAATGTCGTTCGCTATCTGAAGCACCTAGTGTTGCACTGCTTGCAGCTCAACATCTGCTTCACCGCCAAACACGTCCCGGTAGTGCAGAACGTGATAGCTGATGCACTCTCTCTATTCAATTGGGGGCAGTTTAGGAAAGCAGCACCCAAGGCAGCGAAGGAGGGTCTAATGTGCCCATCTTATCTTTGGCAGCTGATGAAGGCTGAGAAGGCATCCTCGGTTTAGTTAAGGCGTCCTTGGCTCCGAAGACCTGGGCCACATACCTAGGCCATTGGAACAGATGGGAGGCTTTCTGTCGTCAGAAGGACGTACAGGTACAAGGGGCCACTAGGCTGCATGTGTTGGAATGGCTGGCATGGCTGAGAAGGGATGGAGTTAGCAAGGCTGGAGCTGCGGGTAGGCTATCAGCAGTGGCATTCTTTAACAGAGCGCTCGGTTTCAGGGATCACTCCAGGATGTTTCTGTTGCAGAAAGTTCTGAAGGGCTGGGGGAGAATGGTGCCCAGGGTTAAGGACCCCAGGGAACCCATCACGGCCAGTAGACTGAGGCAGTTGGCGTTCAGTTTACAGGAAGTGTGTAAATCTGATTATGAGATATTACTCTTTTAAACGGCTTTTGCAATAGCATTTGCCGGGGCCCTTCGGGTGAGCAAGTTAGTCTCATCATCCAAAAGGGAGGGTTCAGGGGGAGTCCTGGCGAAACATGTGCGGTTGGCGCAAGGGAGGGTGCTATTATTTGTCCCACGGTCCAAAACGGATCAAGAGGATAGCGGGACTTGGCTACCTCTGGCCAAACAGGAGGAAGCGTTATGCTGTCCAGTCCATTGTGTAGAGGAGTTTTCTAAACTCCGGCTGGCGCAGTGTGACCAGTTTCTCGTCCATGAGGACGGGTCAGCACTGTCGGTATTTCAGTTTCGTAGAGTGCTCGCGAAAACAGTGGTGGTTGCGGGCCTGGATCCCAAGAGGATCGCTGCCCATTCGTTCAGGATTGGAGCTGCGACTAGTGCGGCAGAGAAGGGTGACTCCCCGGCAGAAATAAAGAGACTGGGGAGGCGGAAGTCAGCGCAGTTCAAAGTATATGTTAGGCCCACACCGGGAACGCATTGCTGAGGCAGATGCTACTCGAGATCCCTGGGGTTCGGGCAGGGTCTCGAAGGGGGTACCCCAAGCGTCACGGGTGGTGTGGGTTGGGGAGGGACGGGAGCTGAAATTGGATTGAACTGTGGAGTTTGTGTTAGGGGTCAGAGCGTTGACCGGCTAATAGGGTATCGTCTGTTTCACCAGGTACATTGGGAAGTTCACCCACGGTTCGAGTTTGGATAATAGGCCACTCCTTTATCCATTGGGCTTCCATCAAGGCGCTGCGGACGCCGGAAGGGCAGCAGCTTGGATTCCAAACGTCCAGGGCCAACTTCCGGTGGTTAGGATGCAGGGGTCTTGTTTGGGACGATTTGCCAGCATTGTTGCAGGAGGCACACAAAAGGTAGGGACAGCCCCACGTGATAGTGCTACACCTGGGAGGTAATGACTTAGGGTCATTGCCGGCTTTAGACCTTATTAAAAGGATGACAGCCGATATTAAGTGGGTCCACACGTGGTTGAAGGAGGTCAAAATCGGGTGGTCCAATGTGGTTGCTCGGCTGCATTGGAGGCACATCGTGACCCAGAAAGCGGCTTATAACGTGCGTAAGAAGGTCAATAGAGAGTTGGGGAGAACGGTCACTGCCCTGGGGGGCTTCGTGATTCGTCACGATGGAATAACGGCTGACAAAAAGGACCAATTTCGACCTGATGGGGTACACCTGACGGATGTTGGGTTGGACATATTCCTAAAAGACATTAGGAACGCTTTGTTAAGAGTTATTTAGTTTAAAAAAAAAAAAAGTGTGGTTAATTGTTAATTGTTATTTAAGTTAATTGTACAGATGTGAATGTTTTGCTATTTATAGGTGCCTGTCGGTTTGTATGTGGCGGCAAGAGAACGCTTGGCTCTTGTGGCGGGTGGTCAGGGCCCTGGGGAGCGGGCACCAAGAGGGAAAAGTGACGGTCTAAATTGGGGAGGGGGTCCTCTCCCTTGGGAATAAGACCGAATATCTCTAAACCATCACAGCTCTCTCTCAGTGCCATTGGGCGTGAACAGCGGGGTGTCACGCTGCAAACACCGAAAGGGGCCTTGACCATCTGCTTAAAGGGGCTAGGTTAGGGAAAGATGCCGCGAACGTTGTGTTACGAACTTGTTGCCAAGTTTGGTATTAAGAGTTAAAGTGCCTAAGATAATTGGTTAACACTTAGGTACTAGTTATCCGTTTATGTTAATAAACGTGACCGTGACCGGTCTTTTTCTCTCCCAACATGGTGTGTTTGTCTTTTATTCAGGTGTATGCTACACTACGTAGGATGTAATAGGGGGTTAAGACCTTAATATATATATATATATATATATATATATATATATATATATATATATATACATGTGTATGTATGTATCTATCTCTATGGTAAAGCCCTTAAACAGCTTTTTTTCTAACACCTGCAAAACCTCATATCTTTGAGCCCTTATAACTTTTTAGTGCAATATTTTTTTTTAATAATTTTTATTAGATAGTGTTATTATGGTGTAACTGTGCTTTATAATGTATTTTTTATGTGTTTTGTGCAACTTTTTTCTTTAGCAAAACAGTTAACCTGAGCTCTTAGGTTGTGCTAACCTGATGCGTGTTAACTTCAATTGCGCTCAATCGATCACGTTTACTTCCAACGTGTAATACGAGCAAAAAATGCAATAAGCGCAAACAGCCGTGATAAACCCCTTTTCGTTTGCGTGTAACAGTTAGCATGCCACTTGGAATCTAGCCCTAAGTAGGAAAGTTAGCGATCAATAAATATTTATTCAAGTTTTGTAGGGGCATGAGAAATATCTCTCAAGTTTACAAATTATGTGTTTCATGCGTAACAGAAAAATGTACTTCAATTGCGCTCAAACTATCGCGTTTACTTTAAACTTGTAATAAGAATCCTACATCCAATGTGCACTAACAGCCGCGATAAACTGGATAAGGCTTGCGTGTAGCTGTTAACGCACCACTCGTAATCTGGCTATTAGAGGGAGTGCTTGTCAAACAAGTTCAAAATCTGACTTTAAAATATGTTGTTTTGTCATAAAATAAAAATAGATTAAGTTTGTACATGTATTATGCATGCATATGGAATTAAACTAAGTCAGCCACAAGTGACTTGAAGAAACTGCATAAATTATAAATCGTGTAATCAAAATACAGCATTTAGTTTTAAGTTAATCATCGTAACTGTGATCTATTTCAAGGACCTTACTTCTTATAAAAAAGTGACAGCATTGATACTTTCCTTTGGTATCAGGAAATGGTGAAAACAAAAAGAGCCTGTCTGAGACCAGCTGAAAGGTAACGAGTTATAATGCCTTTCACTCTGGAACAGAGAAACAAAAATGTTGCAGGAACTACAGAAGATAAAGACTGTTTGCTTAGTCAAAGCCTTATCTGTGTCAATACAGTGACAATCAAGAAAGATCATTTGTGACTAGTAATGTGATTATCTACAATAAGCAGATGGTGCACATTACCTGGGCATTCTCTACCCCTAACAAAAATCACCTGAGAAAAAAAGTTGAACTCGGTAGCCAAAATTAATTTCAGAATTTAGCAGAAAAGAGAGTCATACAATTACCGCAAAAGAGGTTTTTTTTTATTTTTTTATTTCAATAATGTACTAATTAAAGCCTCAAAGTTATCTTGATGTTCAAAGCACAGATTTTGTATTACTCATTTGTGAAGCCATCTGAGCCATGGACAACAAACAGAATAGAATTTGCTTACAGATAATTAGGAGGTGAATTATTTTTGTAGGTTCATAACAAAGAGGTTTAGGGTTTATTACATAGATCGATGAATTAAACAAACTTAATGATCCCGGGCCAGATTACAAGTGGCACAATAATTGTTTTCTGCTTGCGCGCTAACAGCACTCAAAGTAAAAAATAGCATGGCCAATTCCAACCTAAAAGTAAAAAGTTAGCGTGCAAGCGAAAGATTCAGGCGTGGTAGTCCCTTCTATGGGGAATGCTAAAAATGTTTTTTTATCACTTGTGTGCTAATCTGACACTATGCGCTAAAGTGGAAGGTGGTTAGAAATACTTTAGATTCCTAGGGGTAGATTTACTAAGCAGCAGATGCTGCAATCTACCCCCGATGTTTCCGGATCACCGGAAACAAGTGTTAAGAAGCAGCGGTCATAAGACCGCTGCTCCTTAACTCATCCGCCACCCCTGAGGTGGCGGACAGCAATCATCCCGATCAGATATGATCGGGAAGATTGACATCCCCTGCTAGAGGCCAATTAGCATGCATGTGCAGGGGTGGCATTGCACAAGCATTTCACCAGAAATGCTTGTGCAATGTTAAATGCTGACAGCGTATGCTGTCTGCATTTAGCGATACCAGGCGGACCTGCAGCAGATCATGGCCGTCCATCATTTGATAAAGCGGTCCTTAGGCTCATCACTTAGAAGAAAACATTCTTTTTATGTTTAAAAATGTGTGGATGGTGAACAAGTGTTATTACACACAGTTAAGGGGTTACAGTGTTTTACCTGTATCTAAGGATTCCATATTAACATAGTGTATAGGTTATTGTTTATAGTAAAAATTCAGATTTGGTGATAGCTCACTGGGGCTGCTTTCTGGTGTACTAGTTGGAAATAAATAGAAAAAATAGAAAATGTTATGTAATTGTAAAATGTAATTTTATCACTAGTGATGCTGCAATGCTATGCATGTAACCCCCACAAAGAGTTTACTTAAACATAGTTTAAGTATAACTCAGGAGCCACAGGGAACTGCTGGTCTGAAATAAGAGCATTCATTTTATCACTGTATTAGCCCATTAATGTGCAGTCAAGAAGTGTATTTCTTAAAGCTATACATTTTGAGCTTTTACTGAAATAAGAAGTATATTATCATAAAGCTGTGAGCAGGTATATTTTGGGCAAGGTTATTTAGAGTAAAGGAAAGCCACAAAAAAGCCACAAAAAAAAGAAGAGAGATATCATTCTCCAAATGATAACACAACAGAAGATGGAGATATTTTATCACCCAAAATTAAATATAGAGTACTGAAAATGCCAGCATATTATTATATTCTTAGTGTTAATTTAGGATATTTTACATAGAGCTTGGTACATTACCTTTTGAGCGACCCAGTTCCCACCATAATACCACAATAACTTTTTAATGTATAATCCCTACATGACTCCACATTCAAATACCCACTCTATATATGATCAGACCCAACAATGAACCCCTTTTGACAATATCCTCTCCATCATAAATGCCAGCTAATAGTGCTTAAATGTGAGCAGTATTTTAGCATTCAAACTGTAATCTAAGCATATATTGAACCCCTACAATGAGGTTTCACATGGGTAAAGTCATGAGTTACAAGTATTCAAGCTCCTGAGCAAAGCATGGGCAGTAGAAACATCAGGAGTGTCTGTCACACATAGACACCAATCAATGGCAGTGTTCTGCTTGGGAGATGTGGATGTATCTTTTTTGTGGCAACTATTTTGTCCTGCTCTTCAACATAGCAAATATATAACACATAAATATTATCCTAGTTGTGTTTAGCAAGTTATACTGAACTCATTCAAATGCATATTCACCAACATTTAGAATGCATAAACATAAGGGTTTATTCTTTCAAGCATTTGCTACATACAAAACATTGACATGACACTAATTTCACATGAATGTAAAAGAGACACGGTTTAAACAAATTTACAAGATTTTATTTTACAATGGAAAACATTTAAGAAGGAAACACTTAGAAAGAAAACAGAATTTAGTTCTTCTGAAGTCTGAATCTCCAAAGAAGTAATCACAGTATAGGGAAAGATTTCTAACATGTACCTGGAACCTATTTTTGTAATTGTGTTAATAAATAGAATGCTACTGAAGTTTGGGACCCAGTTTTATACCATCTAGTTTCAAGTTAATGTACCTCCTTCTTTCCTATTTTGAATTAAACTAGGACAGGGTAAAACAGTTTTAGACAACTAACAGTAAACTTGCATGTGGTAACATACATATCTTTGAGATATATAGATATATAGTTTGTCTCACCCAGGAAAGTATTTTGCCCTCATCTACTAAACATGTGCCTAGGCAGCATCATTTTAGGGGAACAGTACATTTTAAAGAACATTTTAATAACATGATGACTTGCAGCACCAAAACTTTCTATTGAGAAAATGATGACTCACAGAAGGGTGTAATCACTTGTGCATGCTTTTGTGTAACTCTGGCAGGAATAAGTATATAATTAATTGCTAACTATATTTGTGAGAAACGTATATGAGGCAAATGTGAGCTAAAATTGTTAAAAGTGGGGAGTTTGTGAGTGTGGGAAGGGGAGAGTTGTACAGCAGATTTTTCAGTGCCTAGTGTGGCACAAAGCCTAAATACACACAAGGGGGTAGAATTAACAAGCTTCCAACACTTTAAGGTGACGGCTTGAAATCATCCTGATCCGTTCGGGATGATTGACACCCCCTGTTAACGGCCAATTGGCCGCCGGTGTGCAGGGGGCTGCATTGCACAAACATTTCTCTAGAAATGCTTGTGCAATGTTAAATGCCAACAGTGTATGCTGTCTGCATTTAGCAAGGTCGAGCAGACATGATTCGCTACATTGAATCATGTCCGCTCGACCCTACATAAATCTCCCCCCAGGTCTCACCTTTATGATTCTATAAATGTTTCCATGTCAATCTATCAACTTGCTTTGCCATTTTATTTTTATTTTTTAAGAATTTACCCTACAGTGTGAAAAACTATACATTTAATAAACATTTACCTATTTCTTTTATACCTAAAGTTAGTTTTCCCTCAGATCACTGCACTTTATTATTTTGCTAATATTCAGTTAAAAATGTCAAGCACATTGCAGGAGCAAACTAATTCTAAACATTTATTTATTGTATTATAATTGCTAGAAAACAATGGTGTTTCATGTACTTCACATAGTGTTAGATCATAATCCAGTAAAATCTAACAACTGGTGCTACGTATAAATCTCAAACTCTATGGAGCTTTAAATATTAAAGGGACATTAATCTGCTGAGTGCAACTACAATAGTATGGTTACTAATCGCCATGATATTTTTTTGATCCTGTGCCTGCAGCTCTCTTTGAAGAAATGTTCTTATTTTAACCCCTTATGTATGCCAGATAGTGAGGCTCCACATCTTCAGACTGGGCATAGCCATCTTGGAATTTAGGTATTCTTGAACCCTGTGACAGATGCAGGACACAGGTCACAGATCAGTGACGTTGTATTTTTGACAAGCAGTATTGTGCACTTTATTTTAGTGTGCACAAAAAAGCAGAATCATTACATTTTTGCAGTGGCTGAAATTCTCTTTATTATTCTTGAGGACTTTTTTTTTACATTTGTTATATAACTTTAAAAAAAAATATCTAAAATATAAGCCCCACTCTATTGTGCTAGTTGAATTAAAGTGGAAGGCAAACATGGCAAAAGGCTGGTAGCATCACTGATCTGTAAATATACACTATGGGGGCCAATTTATTAAGGGCCCAATGGCCCCTAATGCTGCTGCTCCTTAACTTGTCTGCCTGCTCTGAGGCTGCGCAGACATCAATCCACCCGATTGTGTATGATTGGATTGTTTGACACCCCTGCTAGCGGCCAATCCACACAAGGGGGTCAAATTAACAAGCAATCTGCTTCCAACACTTTAAGGTGGTGGATTGAAATCATCCCAATCCGTTCGGGATGACTGACACCCCCTGCTAGCAGCCAATTAGCCGCAAATCTGCAGGGGGCGGCATTGCACAAGCAGTTCACCAGAACTGCTTGTGCAATGTTAAATGCCGACAGCGTATGCTGTCGGTATCCAGAGATGTCTGGCAGACATGATACGCTACAGTGGATCATGTCCGCCAGACACTGATAAATCGGCCCCTATATCTGCACAGGGTTCAAGAATATCTGTGTTTCAAGATAGCAGCAACCTGTATGAAGATGCAGAGTTTCACGAACCAACACCTGTAATGGTTTAAAATAAGGGAACAGCTCTGAAAAGAGCTGCAGGCACAGGAGGGAAAAACAATGGGGAGTAGAAACAATGTGAGTGTAGTGGTGCCCAGCCATTTAATATCCCTTAAAGGGATAGTCTAGTCAAAATTATTTTTTCCTGATTCAGATAGAGCATGCAACCTTAAGCAGAATTCTAATCTATTCCTATTATCATGTTTTATTTGTTTTCTTGGTATCTTTATTTGAAAAGGCAAGAATGTAATCTTAAAAGCCCGACAATTTTTGGTTCAGAACCTGGTTAGCACTTGCTGATTGGTGGCATCATTTAGACACCAATGAGCAAGCGCTACTCAGGTGCTGAACCAAAAATGGGCCAGCTCCTAAGCTTACACTATAAACATAAATTAAGATACCAAGAGAACAAATAAAAATTTGCTTAAAATTGCATGCTCTATCTGAAAATAATTTTACTAGACTATACCTTTAAGTGGAATATAATCTAATGTTTAGTTAAGCAAATGGTTTTGTTCTTTTAAAAGCTTTAGTGCTCATTATTTTACCTTTCACAATTTAAAGAAAATGTGCCACATTTTTAGAAATGTAAGCACATATTAAAATATTGTCCCCTAAAACCCTATTCCAAGTCTGTCTACTTTGATTTCCTGTAAATAACATAAACAGCAAAGTTTAATCAAAATATGGCTTTACCACTTGGTTTTGGGGTTATTACTGGAAATTATATTACTGCAAAATATTTTAGACAAAAAATGTCAGTGTAATCTAAAATTGAAAAAAGAAAACATTTTTGTAGATGTACACTCATACGTAACCCTTCTATGTTTTTTTTTGTTTGTTTTTTAAGTTCAATGGGCTTTTTTTACTTAAAATAAGCAACATCCATTAAAAATGTCTTCAGCAGAAAATAAAATTACATTTGAAATAAATCTTGGTAAATATTGGGTTAGTGATTAAATTCTACAGAACACAAAACAAACATTTATTTTGAACTATCACATCTTAACGATTAAGTTCACATTTTGTTTAAAAATATCAAAAGCTAAATTTCCATTTTTACAACTTTTCATGACAAATTTTCTCTGCTTGTTATAAACATTCTGGATTTCTAAATTTATGATGGAGAAATCCTTTAGAAGTCACTGAAAAGTAGTTAAAACTGTTTCAAGGTCCATTGAATGGAGACATAATATTGTAAATTATAGCATCATTTTAGCAGTAACAACTTTTCCACAATGTTATAAACCTTAACACAGATTGTAAACACTCCTTTTCTGTGACAATCAGTAGCCCCAAAGGTATTAAATTATTCATCACCTTTTTCATTATAAGATATTCCATTCAAGGCACAAATAAACAGGGAACAAGACTTTGATGTTTCAAAAAACGCAGAACATTTTGTTTATTAATAAGTAAAGTAAAACATAAACTATGAAGTAGCCAATGAAAACGCTATTTTTTTTGTTATTTTAGACTCCATTTTATGAAAACTATAAAAAGTTATACAATAATATTGTCATGAGCGCTTCCGTTCATCGCCGTGTCGCCGCGGCTCCCGGAACTCCTCTGTGTCTCTGACGTCATGTTGCTTAGCAACATGACGCTTTCTCTCACACCCCTCTGATGACGGTTACGCTCCTGCCCTTTAAATCTCGGCGGGAGATCTGAATCTGGGCCCGTTTGTTTGTTTCCCTGGATTGTGAGTACCATATCAGTTTTATTCTTCTGTGTACCGACTTCTGCCTGCCTGACCAAGCCTCTTGCCTAATCCCTACTTGCTGATATTTGGACATTGACTTCTGCCTGCCTGACCTTGCCTGTAGCTATTACCCTTTTGCTGACACTTGGATGCCGACTTCTGCTTGCCTGACCCTGTCTTTTGCCTATACCTTTTGCTGATATTTGGATGCCGACTTCTGCCTGCCTGACCTTGCTTTGGCCTTTACCTTTAAACCTATTCTTTGTTAAACAAGACCTGCTTAAAGGGACATTTTACTTTTACAAGCTGCAAAAGAGAACTTTGCCTTTCTGTTTGTTATACACCTGCTTAAAAGGGACATTTACTTTTACAAGCTGCAAAAGAGAACTTTGCCTTTCTGTTTGTTATACACCTGCTTAAAAGGGACATTTACTTTTACAAGCTGCAAAAGAGAACTTTGCCTTTCTGTTTGTTATAAACCTGCTTAAAGGGACATTATACTTTTACAAGCTGCAAAAGAGAACTTTGCCTTTCTGTTTGTTATACACCTGCTTAAAAGGGACATTTACTTTTACAAGCTGCAAAAGAGAACTTTGCCTTTCTGTTTGTTATAAACCTGCTTAAAGGGACATTATACTTTTACAAGCTGCAAAAGAGAACTTTTCCTTTGTTTTACAAGCCTGCTAAAGAGGACCTTTTTCAGAAGCTTCAAAGTAAGAGCATTTCCTTTTTGTTCTTTGTACTACTTAAAGGGACGTTTTATCCTTTGTGGCTTTCCTGCATTCTGGAACAATATTCATTTTTGTTATCTTCTAATCTGCTTCCTGAGTGGGTCACGTCCTGGATATTTCTCAGTGTGCTAGCGTGTGCTTTCAATTCACGCTAGCAGTTGGGTTACATCCCGGATTGATTCCAGAGCGGCTGACATTACAAACGGGCCATAAAAATGGACCCCACTGAATTATCTATGGCCGTGGCTCACCAGGGACAGCTCTTGGGTTCTCATGCCACTCACTTGCAGTCTCTGGACACTAAACTTGATCAAATTACTGCTCTATTACAAAATTTGGTTGCTACCCGCACCTCCCAATCCTAATCCCAATCCAAATCCGATTGAGGCATTACCTCCTCCGATTCCTAACAATCAGTCTCAGGTACAACTAAGTCCCAGGATTCCTCTTCCGGATAAATATGATGGGAATTCTGAAGAATGTAGAGGCTTTTTGAATCAATGCCGTCTTCATTTCCGAAATAGCCCTACTCTCTTTGCTACTGCCTCTTCTAGAATCACGTTTCTTATTTCCTTAATGAAAGGAAAAGCCTTGGCTTGGGTGTCACCTTTGCTAGAAAAGAATGATCCTATACTGTTGGATGTTGATACATTTCTATCTACATTCTCAAACGTATTCGATAAACCTGGAAGGTCATCCGCTGCTGAAGCAACTCTCCTGGATTTACGTCAAGGAAATCAACCAGTCTCTCAATATGCAATTGAGTTCCGCACCCTTGCCTCTGAAACCACTTGGAATCAGGGAGCACTCAGAGCCGCTTTCCGTAAAGGACTTTCTGAGCGTCTCAAGGATGAATTGGTGTATCGTGAACTTCCAGAGTCCTTAGAAGCCTTAATAAATCTCTGTATCTGTCTCGACGCCAGGTTTCGTGAACGCCAACAAGAAAAGGATAGAACACAGAGGACTGCCACTCGAACTCCTTTTCGTTTAGCTCCTCGTTTTTCTAGTCCAGTCACTCCAGCCTCTCCTACTACTGATCAGGCTGAACCCATGGAAGTAGGAAGTATAAAATTAACTGAGACTGAACGCTTAAGAAGACGGACTCTTGGCTTATGTCTGTACTGTGGCCTTAAAGGACATTTATTAAGGGATTGTCCTACTAGGCCAGTAAAAGCCAGGGCTTAACTCTAGTCCAGGGAACTGAGTTAAGCCAAAATAGTGGTCATTCCCTATACAAGAAACTCTTTGTTCCAGTAACTCTTCTAATTGGACAAAAGAAGATCTATACCCAAGCCCTAATTGATTCTGGTGCTGGAGGTGTGTTCATTGACTCTACATTTGTTTCTACTCATTCTATACCCTTACTAAAGAAGGAGTATTCCATTTCAGTCTCTACGGTCAGTGGAGATCCTTTGGGTTCTGGATACATTCAGTTTTCTACTCAACCCTTAATCCTCACCGTAGGAATACTTCATTCTGAGACAATTTGTTTCGATGTCATTCCCACTCCGCAATTTCCCATTATCTTGGGATTACCCTGGCTCCAGATTCACAATCCCATTTTTTCTTGGACTTTCGGTGAACTCACTTCCTGGGGATCTACATGCCAGACTAAATGTCTTCAAGAGATTACTAAGTTACCACTCACTATTGCTCTCACAGTTGAAACTCCGGAATCCTTACCTATGCATTACCATGACTTTGTGGATGTCTTCTCCAAAAAAGAAGCGGAACGTCTTCCTCCTCATCGCCCTTTTGATTGTCCCATTGACCTCCTTCCTGGGGCTGCCTATCCTCGAGGCAAAACATATCCACTTTCTAAACCAGAAAACATGGCTCTGGAAGAATATATAAAAGACAATCTGGCTAGAGGATTTATTCGACCCTCCTCTTCCCCTGTAGGGGCTGGTTTCTTTTTTGTGGGAAAAAAGGATGGCGGATTAAGACCCTGTATTGATTATCGTGGATTGAATCAGATTACCATCAAGAACAGTTATCCTCTGCCCCTTATTCCTGAACTTTTTACTTATCTTCAGGGAGCCACCATTTTCACCAAACTCGACCTACGTGGTGCATACAACTTGATCCGTATACGCAAAGGAGATGAGTGGAAGACTGCCTTTAACACTCGATTTGGGCATTATGAATATTTGGTCATGCCCTTTGGGCTATGCAATGCTCCGGCGGTTTTCCAGCATTTTGTAAATGAGATCTTTCGTGATTTTTTGAATATTTTTGTTATCATATACCTGGACGACATCTTAATTTTTTCTCAGAACCACCAAGATCATGTGCACCACGTCAAGAAAGTACTTCAACGTCTAAGAGAATTCCATCTGTTTGCTAAACTGGAGAAATGTTCTTTCCATCAAAAAATCATACCCTTTCTGGGTTATGTAATATCGGCATCTGGATTCGAAATGGACCCTACTAAACTTTCTGCCATTTTGGATTGGCCTAGACCTGATTCTTTGAAGGCTTTACAACGTTTCCTAGGCTTCGCCAATTATTACAGAAAGTTCATCAAGAATTTTGCTACTATTACTTCTCCTCTTACTTCTCTCACAAGAAAAGGACAAAACTGTAAAGTATGGCCGTCTGAGGCTATAGAAGCTTTTGAATCTCTCAAAGAAGCTTTTTCCTCAGCTCCTATCCTTCGTCATCCAAATCCTGAGTTTCAATTTATTCTGGAGGTGGATGCTTCCTCTGTTGCTGCTGGAGCGGTTCTGTCTCAACGAATACCAGAGACTGGAAGGATTCATCCTGTTGCTTTTTTCTCTAAAAAATTCACTCCTTCCGAATTTAACTATGACGTAGGGAATAAAGAGTTGCTTGCCATCAAGATGGCATTGGATGAATGGAGACATTGGCTGGAAGGTACTTCTTTGCCATTTACTATACTTACTGATCATAAGAACCTTCTGTATCTCCAAACAGCCAAACGACTAAATTCCAGGCAAGCACGCTGGTCCTTATTCTTCTCTCGGTTTCACTATAATTTGTCTTACATACCTGGTTCAAAAAATATTAAAGCAGACGCACTTTCCAGACAATTTCAAGATACCCCAGTTCCTGAGTCTGGTACCATTCTCCAACCTCATGAAGTCATTGCCCAGTTAACAACTTCTTGGTTACAAGAATTACAGTCCGCTCAAGAGCGTCTTCCTTTGTCCTGTAAACCTCCCAATGGTTTACTCTTTGTTCCTGAACGCCTTCGTTCCAAGATTTTATTTTGGGCTCATGATAGTCCCCTTTCTGGACATCCTGGCATCAGTATTACCACTCGAAACCTCAAACAACATGTCTGGTGGCCTACACTCTCTCAAGATGTGAAGGATTACGTCTCAGTATGCACACAATGTGCCATGAACAAAACTCCACGCCAACTTCCTTCAGGATTACTCCAACCATTGCCTATACCTCACCAGCCTTGGACTCATGTATCCATGGACTTTATTACCGATCTTCCCTTGTCCACTGGGAACAATACTATCTGGGTGGTGGTCGACAGGTTCACTAAGACGGCTCATTTTGTACCCTTGCCAGGATTACCATCTGCCAAAAGACTCTCTGAACTTTTTATTCTACATATTGTAAGAATCCATGGATTTCCTCTTGATATTGTTTCAGATAGAGGGGTACAATTCGTTTCTCGATTTTGGAGGTCACTTTGTAAACATTTTGGTACTACTATATCTCTCTCTACTTCTCACCACCCACAATCGAATGGTCAGACTGAAAGAGTAAACCAGTGTCTTGAAACATATCTTAGACATTATGTGGATCATTATCATTCTAACTGGACTTCTTACCTTCCTTTGGCTGAATTGGCCCATAATGCCCGGTACAATTCCTCCCTTCAGACTTCTCCTTTTCATGCAGCTTACGGATATCAGCCTAGGACGTTCCCTTTGCATACTTCCTCCACAGTGAATCCTGCTTCTGATCTTACAGCCCGAAGATTAACTCGACATTGGCAGAAGATACATCGTATTCTTTCTGTAACTTCTAGACGTTACAAGTTCTTTTCGGATCTTCGACGGAAAAAGGCTCCCAAATATCGCCCTGGTGATAAAGTTTGGATTTCCTCTCGATTTCTTCGCCTGAAACAACCTTCTAACAAATTGGGACCACGATATGTGGGTCCTTTCCGAATACTGGGTCAGGTATGTTCCACTGCTTATCGGGTAGCTTTACCCAAGTCTCTCAAAGTCCATCCGGTATTCCATGTTTCTCTTTTAAAACCTGTGATGATTAACAGGTATTCTAAGCCTTTTTCTAAACCTCCACCGTTATTGGTGCATGGACATCCTGAGTTTGAGATCAGCCATATTCTAGATTCCAAATTGCGGGGCAAGAAATTGTATTATCTCATTCATTGGAAGGGTTATCCAGTCACGGAACGTTCTTGGGAACCTGCTCATCAAGTAAATGCTCCAATATTGGTCAAGACCTTCCACAAGACTCATCCTGATAGACCTGGTCCTGTCCCCCGGAGGGGCCCTTGAGGAGGGGGTGCTGTCATGAGCGCTTCCGTTCATCGCCGTGTCGCCGCGGCTCCCGGAACTCCTCTGTGTCTCTGACGTCATGTTGCTTAGCAACATGACGCTTTCTCTCACACCCCTCTGATGACGGTTACGCTCCTGCCCTTTAAATCTCGGCGGGAGATCTGAATCTGGGCCCGTTTGTTTGTTTCCCTGGATTGTGAGTACCATATCAGTTTTATTCTTCTGTGTACCGACTTCTGCCTGCCTGACCAAGCCTCTTGCCTAATCCCTACTTGCTGATATTTGGACATTGACTTCTGCCTGCCTGACCTTGCCTGTAGCTATTACCCTTTTGCTGACACTTGGATGCCGACTTCTGCTTGCCTGACCCTGTCTTTTGCCTATACCTTTTGCTGATATTTGGATGCCGACTTCTGCCTGCCTGACCTTGCTTTGGCCTTTACCTTTAAACCTATTCTTTGTTAAACAAGACCTGCTTAAAGGGACATTTTACTTTTACAAGCTGCAAAAGAGAACTTTGCCTTTCTGTTTGTTATACACCTGCTTAAAAGGGACATTTACTTTTACAAGCTGCAAAAGAGAACTTTGCCTTTCTGTTTGTTATACACCTGCTTAAAAGGGACATTTACTTTTACAAGCTGCAAAAGAGAACTTTGCCTTTCTGTTTGTTATAAACCTGCTTAAAGGGACATTATACTTTTACAAGCTGCAAAAGAGAACTTTGCCTTTCTGTTTGTTATACACCTGCTTAAAAGGGACATTTACTTTTACAAGCTGCAAAAGAGAACTTTGCCTTTCTGTTTGTTATAAACCTGCTTAAAGGGACATTATACTTTTACAAGCTGCAAAAGAGAACTTTTCCTTTGTTTTACAAGCCTGCTAAAGAGGACCTTTTTCAGAAGCTTCAAAGTAAGAGCATTTCCTTTTTGTTCTTTGTACTACTTAAAGGGACGTTTTATCCTTTGTGGCTTTCCTGCATTCTGGAACAATATTCATTTTTGTTATCTTCTAATCTGCTTCCTGAGTGGGTCACGTCCTGGATATTTCTCAGTGTGCTAGCGTGTGCTTTCAATTCACGCTAGCAGTTGGGTTACATCCCGGATTGATTCCAGAGCGGCTGACAAATATGTTCCTACCTAATTGTTATTAAATATTTTACCGCATATCAACAAATTTTAAAATGAAAATTAGAGTATGGGTTCGGCCAAATCTTTAAAAATTAAAGACGTAAAATTGTATCAAACTAAAAAGAATTGAATATAATTATTATTATTATTATTACTATAAATGAAAACATGAAAATCTGTATCAATTTTATTTTATGCTTCGCCAACCCACACAACTGTGTTGCCTCTCTCCACTTCAGTGATCTCACAGTTTAATTTGTTGAGCCGTCCATCTAAAATAAACAGTGATTCTTTAGAAGGTGTCATCAGGTACTGTCCAAAGAGACCACTATCTGTAATTATTCGATTTTTATTGCTCCATGGCCATTCCTCTAATTTCACTGGTTCTTTCAGACTCTTCACCATTTTGACCTTTCCAGAAGCAAGTTCTACAAAAAGTACATCAGTTTGTGTACTAGAGCTTGCATAGACATTGTATTGGTGAGCTTCTATGAATGATGATTGAAAGGCCACATCGGATATATGCAAATTAGTATGAATGTCAAATGTATCTTCAATTTCCCCTTGAATTGTAATCACTTGAACTCTCATTATGCCTTTAATATCATCAATGCTTACAAGGTAGTGTCCATCTGGAGAGACATATGGAGAACCAGTTACATCTCTGTTATATCCAATTACAGAATCTGTAGCACTATCCACTATGACCTGAGGAAGGATGGCTCCCGTTGTATCCGGTTTGCATTGGATAAAATAATATCCTCCAAGGTGAGTATAGGCCAGTGCCTGAGGAATACAGTTATAGTCCTTTAAGCTTATTTTCTTGATGTATGACATTGTTTCCAGATCCATTTTTAGAAGAGCTGGTTCATCTTTGTGAAAGATAAATCCAAATCTGGAATTTAAGATGAAAATACAATTATTTAATTGTTCATAATGTACTAGTAACATATACATTGGAATTGATATTTCGTTTAAACAAATGATATAACAAACCATCTAGAATGTGATTTTTAGAAATGTATTACTGTTAAAAGAAGCTAATTATCAAGAATAATAGAGAACTGCTAAAAAAATAAAATGGAAATTGACCAACAGTATTCATAAATCTAAACTTTGTATTTGTCACTAAATAGCTATAAGAATGTACACAGATCCATGGCTAAGCCTATAATAGACTGTAGATTTATGAAAAGTGTATTACCAAATTGGTTGAACTTTTTTTAAACCAATAATGAATAACTGTTTATATTTTTCAAAAAGATACAAAAAAATGTAAATATTTTAATAATTTGTTTGCTATAAAGAGACTGTAGATTTTAATGTTAAACATTTAATAATTGTGTATGGTGGTCTGAAAGGGACATCAAAGTAAAAAAAGAAAAACGCTAATGTGTAAAAGCATTTTATTATTGCATTGTTGCATGTGTATTACTGTATGGATAACCCCTACAAAGTCGTTAAACCAGGGGCGTATTTAGGTTTTGTGCTGACTAAGGCACTCAAAATTCTGCCCCCCCCCCTAAAAAAAAAGATTTCAGGCCTTTTTTCCCCTCAATATTTTTTTGGGTCAGTGTGTAAAATGTTTTTTTTTTTTTTTCGTTTTTTTTTTTCGTTTTTTTTTTCCCCATAACAATTCAAAAGAAAATGGCTAGCAAAACACTTGCATACAAGTGGGTTGAATTGCAAGCATCTCATACCATTTTCTCCCTGAGAGAAGGGAGAGAAAAGAAGGGGAGAGGAGAAAAGAGAGGGAAAGGAAAGAAGGAAGGGAGAGAGAAAGAGAAAAGTGAGTAGGGAGAGGAGAAAATGGGGAAGGGAAAGAAAGGAGGGAAAGAAAGTGATATAAGGGAGCAAGGGAGGGAGTTGAGAGAAAGAAGGGAGGGAGGAAGGAAGGGAGGGAAAGAAATAAGGGAGGGAGTTCAGGGAGGGAGTGAGTTGAGGAAGGGAGGGAGAAAGGGAAAGAAGGGAGAGAAAGAAGAATACACTTTGAAAACTATCACTGCCCTTTATATGCAACAACATACAGTAATTACCATCATTAAAGTAATGAAAAATTTTAAGTGTCCGTTTACTATTTACTCCGTCGGTTCATGAATGCAGAGACAGTTAGCTATTAGTAGCTAACATACATTAGTGCTGAGAGTTTATGATTAGACATCACATGAATGCAGAGAAAGCTAGCTATTAGTAGCACATACATTAGCACTGAGAGTTTATGATTAGACATCACATGAATGCAGAGACAGCTAGCTATTAGTAGCTAACATACATTAGTGCTGAGAGTTTATGATTAGACATCACATGAATGCAGAGACAGCTAGCTATTAGTAGCTAACATACATTAGCACTGGGAGTTTATGATTAGACATCACATGAATGCAGAGAAAGCTAGCTATTAGTAGCAAACAAACATTAGCACTGAGAGTTTATGATTAGACATCACATGAATGCAGAGACAGCTAGCTATTAGTAGCTAACATACATTAGTGATGAGAGTTTATGATTAGACATCACATGAATGCAGAGACAGTTAGCTATTAGTAGCTAACATACATTAGTGCTGAGAGTTTACGATTAGACATCACAAGCTGATCTAAGCAGTGCACAGACGCACCCAGTCTGTTAGTTACTAAAGGGCCATGAAACCAAAAATATTTATTTCATGATTCAGATAGAGAGTACAATTTTAAACAACATTCCAATTTACTTCTATTATCTAATTTGCTTCATTCTTTATATATCCCTTGTTGAAGAAATAGCAATGCACATGGGAGAGCCAATAACAAGAGGCATCTATGTGCAGCCACCAATCAGCAGACACTGAGCATATCTAGATATGCTTTCCAACCAAGTACATCACGAGAATGAAGCAAATTAAATAACAGAAGTAAATTAGAAAACTGTTTAAATAGCATGCTCTTTCTAAAGCATGAAAGAAAGTTTTTGGCTAGAATGTCCCTTAAGACCTGCAATAAGCACTGCGCTCCCTGATCCACCACAGCTGACAAGGGGAGGCAGCATATCGGCACAAGGTCTTCTCCAGCCTCACCTTGTAAGCATATCCCCGGGCAAGTTTCTCACCAAGAACGCTTTCACTGCAAAAATGCCAGCAGCTCTAAATGAAGCAACGGTTTAAAGGAGCACTGCCTGTAAAGAGTGATCTTAATCAGTGCACGTGCCTTGTCTTCTCTGTAAAAGCCTGCACTTTATCGCTCACTGTACTGTGTGCTGGCTTTTAGAGAGATGATAGGGCAGATGTGCTGCCCCTCCCAAATCTGCTGCCCTAGGCACCGGCCTTGTTGGCCTAGGCCTTAATACGTCCCTTGGTTAAACACATAGGTAAATCAGTTCCAGAGAAGCAATGCACTACTGGAAAATATATGAACACATTTGGTGGGCAAATGACAAGAGGCATATTTGAATAACCACCATATCACCAGCATTGCTGCTCCTGAGCATACCTATGTATACTTTTCAATAAAAAAATAAAACTATTTAAATTTGATAATAGAAGTCCATTATAAAGTAACTTATCTCTATAATGTAAGTTTAATTTTCACTCTCATAGTTTCACTTTAAATGATTGACTGTCCACCATTCATTGGTTAAATATATTTTTAAATGCATTGGACTAGACACACTGGGTACACTACACTGCACTTCCTATTCTTGCAGGAATTTTTAGTAAAATTAGTAAAAAAAAGTTAGTGGGGGTTAGGGTTAGACTTAGGGTTAGGTTTAGGGGTTAATAACTTTAGTATAGTGGCGGCGATTTTGGGGGCAGCAGATTAAGGGTTAATAACAGTAATGTAGGTTGCTGCGATGTTAGGGACAGCAGATTAGGGGTTAATAATATTTAACTAGTGTTTGCAATGTGGGAGTGTGGCAGTTTAGGGGTTAATATGTTTATTATAGTGGTGGCGATGTCCAGAGCGGCAGCTTAGGGGTTAATAATTTTATTTTAGTGTTTGCGATGCGGGAGGGCCTCGGTTTAGGGGTTAATAGGTAGTTTATGGGTGTTAGTGTACTTTTTAGCACTTTAGTTATGAGTTTTATGCTACAGCTTTGTAGAGTAAAACTCATAACTAGTGACTTTCAGTTTACGGTACGGATCTTGACGGTATTGGCTGTACCGCTCACTTTTTGACCGGACAGGCAAACTTGAAATACCAGCACTATGGAAGTCCCATTGAAAAAGGACTTTTTGAAAGCTGCGGTAGTTACGTTGCGTTACGGCCAAAAAAGTGTGCGGTACAGAAATACCTGCAAGACTCGTAATACCAGCGGTAGTGAAAAAGAGCTATAATGCTGCTTGTTCACTCATAACGCAAAACTCGTAATCTAGCCGTTAACATTGTATTGTACAGGACCTAATGTATTATCTTCATTTGCAAAGCATAAGATTCCTGAATAAAAATGCAGGGGACACAAAAAATAAAGACAAAATTAGATGAGCCTGCTCTTTAGTTAGCTTTCAATTTTCCATTATTTGTAATCAGCGTGTGTTGTTATCCCCTATCCTTAAAACTGATATAAGATGGCAGGCAAGAGGGACTATAGTGGTAGATGAAAGTAAAATAAGTATGTACCACAGGTGGAACAGAGATACAGAGTTTATTTTTTAAATTATTAAGTGGTCTAACAATTTGAGATCTTTATGGGTAGAAATTCAGTCAGTAGTATTAAAGCGGAGGATTGCAGAAGTCAATGGCTGAAGATTGTATGTAAGTTTTATGTTTAAATTTATATGATTTCAGAACAATATGGAGATTAGTGATATCCAGACTTAAGGATCTAATGGTATTTTGTAAAGACTTGTAGGGAAGTTAGCAACTACTACACAGTGGCAGTGGATGTGGAACAACTATCACTGTAATGTCTGTACATGCTGCTGCTTAATTACATAGGATTGTGTTTTTCCTATTATATTTGTTTTGTACATTTTTTATCCTCTTAAAATCCAAGGGACACTGTGTTAAATCTTGATATCTGTTGCAGTCCTGTCTCAAAAGCAGAGAAGAAATTAAAGCCATTTATAGCTGATTCTGCAACTTTCTGAACTTATCAATGATAAAAATTAGCCTAAAGTTCAGTTGCTGAATCAGCTATAATTGGCTTTATTAATTTCTTCTCTGCTTTTGAGGTAGGACTGCAACAGATATCAAGATTTAACACACTGTCCTTTTGATTTTAAGAGGATAAAAAATGTACAAACCAAATAAAAAATAGGAAAAACACAATACAAATGTCAGCAGCTAGGCTATATTGGTTTAACCCAGATCAATTACCACACTTTACTAGTATAAATTAATTTCTAGGTCTGGATATCCCTAGCAATCAACCATAACTGAGAAGTTCATATGGCTTCGCAATAGCTATACACACAATGGTTTAGAGTATAAATGAAGAATACATTCTTCATTAAATCTGGATGAGTTTTAATGTAATGTACGCTTTTTGGTGGCAAATTTATTGGAAAATAAATTGTATTTAATAGCTAATATCCATAGAAATTAATTTCATAATTATTTTAACATGTAGGTAGTTAAGATATATTATAGTAATACACAGCAAGACTTTTTTTGCTATATAAAGAAAATATTTTATTAATTGCTTTTTTTTTTGTTTGTTTCCCTTGCTTTCCCAGTTAGAATGGGCAGCTTGGAAATGCTAGGCTCCTGATCAAAGAGTCTACCTTGAAGTGGTGGCAGGCTTAATATTTTTTGGCCAAAATATAAGCAGGCGGGGGGGGGGGGGCTGAGAAATTTCTAGGGGCAGTCCTGGTCATGTCCGAACAGTGTACCGGACTGGACACATTTTCTGTGAGCTCTGCATAGGATCCTCTCTAATCCACAGATTATAGAGATATAACAGCAAAATCAACAACACTATTCTTCAAATAATTCTACACAATAGTTGGTGGCTATTTTTCTGCTTTTGATTGCTGTTTTCATGACTCAAGGGCTACAGATCGTCAGTTTAAGACCTATGGTGGCAGCCTATACTTAGGTAATGCCCCACACCGGGACTCACCGGGTTATCAGTGCTGGGAGAAGGTACCTGCTTTATTGAATCTATCTCCAACACCGAAATATACATATCTTTCCTAAACAAAAAGCATAACGAAACCTCGCTTCGCAACGCACTCGTCAGAAGATTATCTCAAAATGGAGACCACATGGGACAGCAATCTAACACAGCTCTTAGATCAGCGCTTCGCTAAACTAGAGAAAATGCTACTCAAACTCTATCAAAGTTCCCTACCTACAGACCTCATAGAGCACATGGTAGCAGAAGCACCTGCAAGAGTGTTTTGCAAGATGCAACTTACAATGGCAGCCAGAAGACACAGACAATAGAAAAGAAGCTCCTTTCTTCACATATCCTCCCGATTAAAACAATGGACAGAGAGCTAATTAAAACCCCTCAAGAATACCTGCATTCCTCCAGCACACCGCTGCTTATGCAGACACTTAATCATCAAGAGCCTCTATTTATGAGCAGAATTATCCACCCGACCCAGCGCTTCAGGGATCACCAGAATCACTATTGGTAGCAAAAGGGAAATTTCCTGTAAGTAGGGCTCAAAACAACCATTCTCGATGGGAATCTTCCAAATTGAATCTTACAGCGGACCACCTTTAAGCAGCAGTAGACAATTAGCACTCAGACTCCCACATATGACCTACCGGGTAGGCAAACTCTTCACAAGTGACTCACTATTCATTGTAAAACATCACATATGGTATTTATCTAATATTACTGCCCAAGCGATCACAACATTTGACGAGGGCTAAAGATCACTTTCTAGCTACATATCTAACACTGCCAGTAGTGATTACCTCCAGTGAGAGATTACTAAAGACATATGTTCTCAGTATCATTTCTTTACAGAAAATTATGTAAGGTGTTTTATATGAGACGAACTTGATATATTTGATCCTTATGTGTGCGAATTAATAGATGGAGGTTCTCCACTTGCACTAGATATATAGAACCCTCAATGTAGGGGTAAATGTACCTTGTCATATGCTTACCTATATTTTAATATTCCCCCTTTACTTAATATCAGCCTGGTTAACTATAACTTAGAAGATGTTACTTGAACATTGCTTTTGCCATAGCTTTATAACTTGTGTCTTCATACCATCTACATGTCAAATACATGAGGGCTTACAGAGTAGATAGTAAGATTGTGTCATATCTTGCACCAACATTGCAATAATAACATCTAAGATGGCTTATGCAACAAACGTATGTTCTGACTCCTGTCTAGCAGCCAGCAGCCATGACTGTGGGATGGTCAAAACAATATACTTTATTCATGCAATTCATGTTATCTTTAGCCACCATGCCGGATATCAATATTCCTTGCCGACCACTAGAGGACCACAACATACTGACATATTACAACAGAAAATTTGGAGAAAAATGTTTCCTATATCTCTAGTCATGAAGATACAGCAATCTATCTTTATGTCCCACTCTATACTTGCCATTTTATTTTTATCACAGATGCCACTTGTTCATGTTTAGGAAGGCTACATTTACAAGGTGTTCTTTTTGTTTTAGAACAATTATCAATGGCCACAGTTTGGCCTTAACTTTTATTTACTATATTTTAACAGCAGTACACAGTGTTTTCAGTACAGCTATACCATACACCATTCTTAACAAACGTTAAAGGGACAGTCAACACCAGAATTGTTGTTATTTTAAAAGATAGATAATCCCTTAATTACCATTTCCCCAGTTTTGCATAACCAACACAGTTATAATTATACACGTTTTACCTCTGTTATTACCTTGTATCTAAGCCTCAGCAGACTGCCCCCTTATTTCACTTTTTTTGACAGACTTGCAGTTTAGCCAATCAGAGCTGTCTCCATGGTAAATTCACATGCACAAGCTCAATGTTATCTATATGAAACACGGGAACTAATGCCCTCTAGTGGTGAAAAAACTATCAAAATGCATTTAGATTAGAGGTGGCCTTCAAGGTCTAAGAAATTAGCATATGAACCTCCTAGGTTTAGCTTTCAAGTAAGAATACCAAGAGAACAAAGCAAAATTGGTGATACAAGTAAATTGGAAAGTTGTTTAAAATGACATGCCCTATTTGAAACATGGAAGTTTTTTTTGGACTTGACTGTCCCTTTAACTTTGTATTATCCCTATTTTTCACGTAAGTTCTTATAACCTAAGACCCAAGAGTGGTCGTGTTTGATTTAGACAGGGACAAAAATGAGGATAACTACTTTGTTTTACTATGTTTACTAGGCAATTTATATGATACCGATGTAAGTATACATTTACAAAGTCTGTATGCCATTATATCTCTGTATGTCCTCGAAAAACATAAATAAAAAACAAAAACAAAATAAAAACAAAAAACAAAAAGAGTTTATTCATGGGGGCTGGCATAGCATTGCAATAGAAGCATTTTATATGCACTAATTTAACCCTTTCCCAGATTGATTAAAAACAAAAAAGGTGCACATATACTTGTTTAATGGCATATATTACATTTATGGTATTTGCTTATTTAAAGTTTACCATCACTTTAGGAAAGGAGGGTCTTATGCATTATTAGAAATAGATTTTCCAAAATGTGGGCATAAAATCCCACCTGTAAAGAAAAAGAGTAAAAGCAAATTATGTAAATTTTAACTTTTATTTAAATAAATTACAAATGTTCTACATTTTCTTGTTGAAAAATAAATATTTTAAAGAAGCATTTTAGATGAATATACTGTAATTTGGCTCTTCAAATTAAATGATAACTTATGAAAATGAAATTGAAAATAGGAATTTCTAGCAAATCCTCATTTTAGGTATGTTAAGCATATGAATAATATAAAAATACAAAAGATTAAATAACTTGAGATATAATATTCTAATAGGGTAATCCTATGTAAAACTATTTACAAAAAGACCCAGGTTGAATTAAAAATCACACACACTGTCTTGCCAAATTGGTGATACAATAATTGCATAGTAAGGGTGTGTTAGTTTATAGAGTGCTGTCCCCTGTTTCACTGGCTCTCTTACAGCGCCTGATGATTATATACTTCTTATAAATATAGCACATTGGCCTATGGTGCTGTGACAAGCCCCATCAAATGTTTTAAACATTATGCTCCGCAAAGATGCTGAATATACAGTGATAAGTAACACATTTAATAACAGAATGTAGTTAATTAAACCAATGGTGATGAAGATGCTACACTGTTAAAGAACTGTGTATCTGCCCACTGATAGTTAGCATGGTTGATGAGCATGGTGGGATGAATAATGATTATAGATTCGCAAAGAATGAACATACAACTCGGTATAATAAGGGACACTCTGGGCTGTATTGTGATGTTGAGTATACAAAATACACTTCTAAGGAGCACGATTGGCTCTAGAGCAGGACTAAGTACTTACCAAAAATAATAATGAAAGCTGCATTCTCTAATAATGATCTATATGCATACACTGATATGGATAAACTGTACATAGAACTGCACTACTCTACAGATACCTCAAAGGCTAATGCCCACATTACAGATATTACATAACACCCCCTCCATTAAAGGGGCATTCAGTCAAAACTGAAATTTAGTTCAGTGCATTTCAATTTTGCCTAGAAGCACTTTTTTCCTAATATTCTTGTATTAGCAAAAATGCTTCTAATAAACAGTATCACTCTTCTCAATTAATTTACATGATAAAAGCCACAGACATCTCTCTGCAAAGACCTTCGTGGCTTTACAGTATAATTCGGCACTAAAATCAACACTTGACAGAGCTGCACCCTCCACTCTTCGACATACATCAATCACTCAACGGCAACCATGGCACACCAAACCTACCAGATATCTTCAGCGATGTTCACTGGCTGCTGAATGGGAGTGGAGGAAATCACGCACCTCTGCTTATATCCGGCATTATAAATTCATCCTTAATTCCTACAACTCTGCACTCAGCCTGGCCAAACAAGTCTATTTCTCCTCCCTTGTATCATCTCATGCATCCAACCCCAGAAAGCTGTTCTCAACCTTTAACTCCCTTCTATGTCTGCCTGCACCCCTGCCCACTACCAACCTCACTGCTCAGATTATTGCTGATCACTTCAAAAATAAAATTGACACCATTAGAAAAGATATCTGCACCCTACACGCCTCAAACTCAGCATGCTTACCCCCCCTTCTATTAACAAAACTCTATGCTACTTCCCTCCTGTAACATAGGAATCCTAAAAAAAGCCCTCACTTGATCCCTCCACCCCTTCTAACTATCGACCAGTCTCCTTACTTCCCTTTGCTTCAAAATTATTGGAACGACTGGTCTATAATCGGCTAACTCAATTTCTCACACTTAACTCCTTACTTTATCCACTACAATCTGGTTTCCTCCCTAAACACTCAACAGAAACTGCTCTTACTAAAGTAACAAATTACCTGTTATCAGCTAAAGCAAAAGGCCACTACTCTTTACTAATTCTTCTTGACCTTTCCGCTGCCTTTGACACAGTTGACCATCCTCTCCTACTAAAAATACTACATTCATTTGGCATCTGAGACACAGCCCTCTCCTGGTTTGCCTCATATATTTTAAAAAGCTCGTTTTCAGTTTCCATTAACAACATATCTTGTTATCCTATGCCTCTCTCAGTTGGAGTACCGCAAGGCTCTGTCTTGGGTCCCTTGCTTTTCTCTCTCTATACATCCTCCCTTGAAAAAGCCTCATTTGGATTCCAGTACCACTTATATGCTGATGATACCCAAATCTATCTTTCCTCTCCTGATATCTCTCCCTCTTTACTCAACCAGATTTCTAAATGCCTCTCTGCAATTTCCTCTTGAATGTCTTTACACTACATCCAACTCAATATGTTCAAAACTGAGCTGCTTCTTATTCCCCCCTGAGCTGCTTCTTATTCCCCCCTCTTGGTGACATCCAACATCTGACATTTCTCTGATGGTTGGAGACAATATTCTCAACACCTCACCCCAGGTCCACTGTCTTGGGGTTACACTTGACTCCGAACTCACATTAAACCCACATACTGCTGTTCACACATATGCAACATTTCCTGAATTTGTCCCTTCCTTACTCAAAAAAATACAAAAATACTTATTCATTCCCTCAATTTGTCACATATTAATTATTGCATATTAATTATTGCAATATACTTCTAAATTGCCTTCCAAAACACTACCCCTCCTTCCTCCAATCTATTATGAATGCTTCTGCTAGACTCATACACCTAAGTCGCCAATCAACATCAGCTGCTCCGCTCTGCCAGTCTTTACACTGGCTCCCCATACACTCCAGAATACAATTTAAAGTGTTAACCATAACTTACAAAGCACTCAACAGTCTAACTCCCAACTATATTTCCTCTCTCATTGTGAAATATTCCCCATCCCGTCCTCTTCGATCAACCTCTGACCTACGTCTCTCCAATCCTATAATTTCTACATCCCACTCCCGTCTCCAAGACTTTGCATGTGCTGCTCCTGTCCTCTGGAACTCTCTTCCCCGCTCCATATGACTGACTCCAACCTTGTATAGCTTCAGACGCTCCTTGAAAACCCACCTATTCAGAGAGGCTTAACAACTCTCCTCCATCTCTCATCCTTACCAAACTAATACATGAACTGCCTGACTCACTGCTGCAACTACAACCAATGTGACAAGCTACCCCCAACCTTATGTCTCTGCACCCTAAACCTGTAGACTGTGAGCTCTCCGGGGCGGGGCCCTCTTCCTCCTGTACTAGATTTATTTAGTTTTGTTATGTTTTGTATCACAAATCCTTGTCATATACCCCTGTCACTGTACCCAGCGCTACGGAATTTGGTGGCGCTATACAAAAAAATTATATATATATATATATATATATATATATATATATATATATATATATATAAATAGAGTGTGAGAGAGAGAGCATGAAGTCTATTTACATATGTTTCGTAAAAGCTCTCCCTGAAAGAAGTGTATTGCAAAAATGCTTCTATTCAAAGCTAAAAAGTACTGAAGTTCCTTTTAAAGTTGGTTAGAGTGACCCTTTACGTAGCTCCAGGACCAGTAGATAGATCCAAAGGAGGAGCTGTCAACTTCAGTATCCTAGGGTGGCTGAAACAGCTCTTGTTTTTGTGTTAAAAATTGTGCTTGACCCAAGCTCCCTAGAAAGTCCAAACAAAATAGAAATAGATTATGAGCGGTGTGCTAACTGTTATACACGATTGAAAAGGGGCTTATTGCATCTCTTTCTGCTGGATTGGAAGTGTAGTGAGGGTATTGAAGGTTTAAAGTAAATGTGTTCGCTTGAGCGCAATTGAATTTAACGAGCGCCGGGATAGTGCGACTTCAGAGCTCTGGTTTACTGTTACGTACGACTAAAAAAGCTGCAGAAAACACATCAAAAAAACATTTAAAATTAGCGTTACACTCATAATAACACTGTCTGATAAAAAATTTAACTAAATAATATTGCATGAGAAAACAACCCAGATATATGCAAATGGCATGCAAAGGGCTTTAACATAGAGATTCACACACACACATATACATGTATTTATATGTGTATATGTGTATTTACAGACATATAAACACATATAAACACAGAAATACATATGTGTGTGTATATATATATATATATATATATATTTTTTTTTAGATATATTTATATTTTTTGATGTATAGCATGATAATAATTTAATTGGGTTCTTTGTTTAAATATTGTTTGGGAACTATAAGGGAATTTTACTTTTCTCATGATGAACTATTTAGTGGTAAGGTAACCTTTATTATCATGGTGCCGGATAAAGGGATCTTATTGTGGGTCCTAAAAGCCCATAAGTTTTTTCCTTGATGTAAAAATCTTATTATCATCCCTCCGAGCACAGTCATGTCCTGAAAGTAACTATGGAAATAAGGTCATTCGAATAAGTAAGGTATTAATTAATGAAGTGGTGCGAACCAAATTATATAACATATACAGTATATATATCTATATATATATCTATATATATATATATATATATATATATATATATATAATGCATTGGAGCCCATTGGAGTAGTCAAGTAGCTTGAAAACATGAAAAATCATATTTATGCAATGTTTATATTTAATTAAGTGTTTAACTGTGTTCTTCACATAGGGGAATATATTCTAAGTATTTATAAACAGATATTCCTATATATATTTTCATAAATCTGTATAAATCTATACCATGGGTGCACAAACATCCGCTCCACTCACAATCTAGCCCAAAATCTGTTAACTTCAATTTGAAAAATGCTGCATATTGCCTAAACCAGCTATTTGGTTTGTCCCATTTTTAAACACAAGTTACAGAATGTGCTATTTTCTTCTCTAGGGAGCTATGGCCAAGCATATTTTTTTATTTACACAAAACAAAGACATTTAGGGCCAGATTACAAGTGGAGCGTGAGCAATATCGGGTTTTTGTTCGTTTGTGCACAAATTTAAATGCACTCATATTATAAATTGAAAGTAAACGTGATCACTTGAGCGCAATTTAAGTTAATGCTCGTAAGGTTAGCGCATCCTCAGAGCTCTGATTAACAGTTTGGCCAAACAAAAAAGTATGTGTCTACATATGTTTTTATGTATTTATTTGTGTATACAGATATAAATATATATATTTACAGATATATATATACACATATAAACACATAAATACATATGTACACATATAATATATATATATATATATATATATATATATATGCATTGGATCACTTTGCTTTTAAGTAGATAAAAACATGACAAAACATATTAATGCAATTTTATTTTTTTTTATATATATTTTTTATTGAAGTCATAAACAAATGTGACAGAGGAGATACATCCAAATACAATGACAAATCAAAGGTATACAGTGCTATTACAATACTATTCAGTCAAGTCAACCAATATACATTATTCCAACCTACTATGTATTTATGAGTGTAAAAAGTCATGTATAAAAACAATTATTAGCAGAGTGATGGAACCCAACTTGGCTGTAGATATGAAGGAGCAGTACGGTTGACTAGGCAGAAAAAATAAATGAAGGGGACCCTTCAAGCTCCTGTATTTAAAATATGAGCAAGGAATTTGGACTGTCTAAACTGAGACTTCAGTTTCGTATTTTTGTATAGAATGAAAATTAAAGAAGAACCCCGCGTTGCATTAGTAAAACCTATATGAGAATGTATATTGGAAAAATATTGAGGCACGGCGGGGGTTAGCTTTATGGGTTTTGGGGAGGGGGAAAGCAGCGGGCTGGAGCCGCTCGAAGTGAGTTAAAAGGGGGGGGACGGAGCAAGTCAAGCTGTCGAACTAGTAGAAACTCTTGGGCCTCAGAGCCGCTGAGCATAAAAATTAAGGGAATAGGGGGGCGGAGCCTGGCCGTGCAGGGAAATGGCTGCCTAAATCCTGGCTCTTAAGCCCCACATCCAAACTAAGCAAAAACAGGGATAATGGATGCCTAATATTTAACTTTAAAACAGCTTTTCTAAGTGGCTTGGAGGTGTATAGCACATAGGAGATTCTAGACCCGGAGGAGCTTCGGCATTTTTACCATCGCGGCACCCCCGGTCCTGAACTAACAACCCCAGGTGACGATCAACTCATACCGGGAGATAAGAGACGTGCCCCGGCCCCACAAAGACTCATAAATATATAACAAGCAGACACCACCGCTTACAGACCTGGGAGATAACAACCGCGGCACTTTCTTGGCGTGAAAGTGACCGCGTTTCAGATCCGGCTAGCTGACGCTGGAGGAAAGATAAACAGGCCTTGACTACTGCACCGCGAACTTGGGTGAGACACTGAATAAGTTGTGGGGCGCACAAACAGTTTATTGCCTGGGGGGTTTGGGACCTGCCATCCTACGTTAAACATTTACTGGAGCACTGTGCTATTAATCTGAGGCCCACCAAATAAACAACACCGCCATAAACGCTGACACGCAGAAAACATCTGGTCCTCAGGGACCGCAGCGGGAAAAGGGTGTCTGGGGGCACAAACAACATAACACTGGGCATTAAAACAATTTAGCAATCCCTGAAATAAAAGGGACCATAACGAACTTTGTGACCTGGATGGTGCTAAAGTACTCTCTAACTCAGTCACCTATGTACATCTGACTTAATCTATATATATCACAGTATCTGCAGCAGCCCCACGTCATACACTTCAAAGGTGTCCACAACCTTAAACACAGGACACTAGGCAGTATGTCTACTAAAAAAGGTAGCAGACCCGACAAGGGAAATAAAACCAACAGTCTAACAAGCTACTTAAAAATGGCACCTATTCCTGCTGATAAGGAAGACACTGAAACATCAAGTTCAACATCCTCAGCAACTAGTGAAAAGCTCACGACAGATCTGCTGCCACAAGAACCCCTTACAAGGGAAGACTTGAACACAATTTCATCAAAAGCAGACATTAACATAGTACTAACAGAAATGAGATCATTGTTTGGGGACTTGAAAAAAGATCTGAACAGCGTTAGCCAAAGAGTGCATACTCTCCAGACCAAACATGAGACACTGCAGAAACAGGTGGATGCAAATTCACAACATATACAGAGCCATGAAGGGGATTTACAATTCCTGTTGTCCAAGATAGAGGATCTGGACAACAGGGGAAGGCGTAACAACATGAGGATCAGAGGAGTGCCTGAATCAGTTAGCAATAATGCCATAGAAGGCTACCTCCAGGACTTATTTAGGACTATAAAAGGAACACCTAGCTCCCCAGACGTGGTTATGGAAAGAGCACACAGGGCGCTTCGCCCAAAACCTTCTCCTAAGGCGCCACCACGGGACATTATTGTCAAATTTATGAACTACAAAGACAAGGAACTGATTTCACAAAGGGCAAGGGCCTTGAGAACTGTCACCCACGCAGGTATTCCACTCCAAATCTTCTCGGACCTGAGCCAAATAACGCTCCAGAAACGGAGGGACTTAAAGTTCATCACTAGCGTCCTCCAAAGACAGGGTGTCCCATATAAATGGGGTTTCCCGGTGAGCATTATTGCCACCAGGAATGGAAAACAAGCCACATACAGAATATCTTCTGACCTACCGACCTTTTGTGAGGTCTTGAATCTGGACATTCCACCTCCAGACCTGGGACCCGCACCACATGATGAATAAAACACAGGAGAAAGTAACTATGCATATAATATGGTGTAGATTGTGTTGAAACTTTGAATGTCTGCATTTCTGGGTTAGAGTTGCTGTATATTAGAATGTATAAGGATACCTAAGGCTTAGATATAGCGGCATATACTGACTCTTTATTAGCATGTGTACAACTAATAGATCATAACACTTAGAAACAGATTATTAATATAACAATCTACATAGTAGTAAGCTACGAACTGCCCATCCCTTGCACATAGTTACGTGACCCTAACAGTCCCAAGCAAACTCATACTAGAATCAGCATAGTGAGATAGTTGTGACCCCAACCTGAATACACAGAGACAGCCCTCTGCTTGGATCTGTAACATTATAGAATTATAAAAAATGAACATTTAGCCAATATGGTAGATAGATGTAACAAGAATTCTAGAGGGAAAGTATTGTATATTGTTTAATCTCATTCCTTGGAACCTATACCTCAAAGACTTAAGAAATGTTGGGACTTATATCTACTTTTAAATAAGAGTTAATGTTGATGTTGAGACATAAAGTTATTATTGTTTGTATACCATTATATTACTATATTATGTTGTACCTTAATTCAATCTTGTATGTATATGTTTATGGGACTAAAATAGAATAGCAATCCTAAATTATCTATCTGAGCCCAGATGAAACTGGGCATCTATGACCCTAATTATCTTACACTTTTTCTTTTTCCACTAAGTAGTTTGGATGTGGGGATACTGACCCCACTTTCTGTTACCTGACACTTTACTTTACCCTTAACTGACTTGTCAGGTAAATTTACCCGCTCTAGGGTATTTCTAGCCTTATTTCTCCCTTTACTTATTACACACCGGAGGATACACAATTTCCTGACCCAGACTACTGATAAGTGCTCCACAAGGCGCAACTAATTTTATTATAGATCTCAGGTCCTTGTACTCCTCTTAATCTAAACTTCTCCACTCTTTCTTTCTTTCTTTTTTAACTTTCCCCCCTCTTTTGCCCCTTTTTTTTTTTTTTTTTTTTTTTTTTTTTTCTTTTTTTTCCCCTTCTCCCTCATCCCAACTCATCCTTCCTAACTCTTCCCTCTATCATGCCTCCCCACGTGACACATAACCTGTCAATTCTGACGCTTAACACAAAAGGACTGAACATTCCAGAAAAAAGATCACACCTAATGAAAGATGCTCAAAGACTGAAATGTGACATACTATTTTTGCAGGAAACCCACTTTAAGCGAAATAGAGAGCCGAGATGGCATTGCCCTAAATTTCCCACCACCTTTTTTGCCTCAGGGAACCAGAAAAAGAATGGAGTAGGGATAATGATTAAACACACTTCCCCATGGGTTACTATCCATGTGGAGAAAGATCCAGAGGGCAGATTTTTGATTCTCATAGGCAAGTTACACAACAGAACAGTAACCTTGGTCAATGTATACTCACCAAATCTTCATCAAAACAAATTTCTGAAGACCCTTACCAATAAAATTTTAGAGATAAGTAAAGGAGCTCTAATTATAGCAGGAGACCTCAATATACCACTAGACCCCCAATTAGACACATCAAGGTCTACTATCTCTGTCACCAAGAGAGTGATCAGACAGTGCAATAATCGGTTAGAGGGGTTAGCGGTACATGATGTGTGGCGAGTTTTACATCCCATGAAACAAGACTTCACCTTTTTTTCACACCCCCATAACCTCTTTACAAGAATAGATTACATACTTACAGACCAAAACACGCTGGCCCTAGTGACTGATGCACAGATACTCCCAATGACATGGTCTGACCACGCACCGGTAATATGCAAATTAAATTGGCCCACGATACCCACACAGCCATACATATGGAGATTTGATGATTTTATGCTCAGTAACCAGGTTCTTAAAACACATATAGATAACATACTGAAAGAGTACTTCCAACACAACTTGACACCAGATCTGCAAACTAGCACTATCTGGGAAGCGCATAAATGCGTTCTTAGAGGCGAACTCATGAAACAAAAATCCCAACTGGCTAAACAAGCCAGAATAAAATATAGCCTCCTTCTGTCTAAAATACAAGATCTGGAAAAACACCATAAAAAATCCCCAGCTAATAGCTTTCTTAAAACAGAACTTTTTCAAGCTAGAGAAGAATTGCAAAACTTACACTCCATAGAACACCAAAAGGCTGCTTTAAAGCTTCAACAGAGGTTCTATGAATACGGGGATAAACCCGGAAAACTTTTGGCAAGAGCGTTAAAAAGAGGGCAGCTAAAAGCACACGTACACACCATACTAGACAGAAAAGGGAAACCATGCACAAACAGTCCTGCAATAGCAGAGGTCCTAAAAACCTATTACAACCAATTATATAATATTCAAAATAAGGGAGAATCCCAGGGGGGTGGGAACAATAAAACCAATTCATTAGAAATAGACACTTATCTTAACTCGGTCAAGTTACCCTCCCTCACAAATGAAGAAGCAGGAGACCTAGAAGCACCTATTACTACTGAAGAAGTGGCCAGAACCATAGATGACTTACTATCAGGCAAGAGCCCGGGCCCCGATGGGTTTAGTGCCAAGTACTATAAACTGTATAAACACATCCTTGTTCCACAACTGACAACTCTGTTCAATGAGATAGGATCGACACAAGAATTCCCACCAACCATGTTATTAGCCCACATCACCACAATCCCAAAACCAGGGAAACCAGCAAACCGTCCTGAGAACTTTAGACCTATCTCGCTGCTAAATGTGGACTTAAAAATATTTGCCAAAGTCCTGTCCAACAGGTTGAACAGATTCCTACCAAAACTGGTATCACCGGATCAAGTCGGTTTTGTCCCGGGCCGTGAGGCTAGGGACAATACCATAAAAGCCTGCCTCCTAGTGAATTATGCCCAAAACAAAAATATCCCATCAATTTTGGTGTCAACCGACGCCGAGAAGGCCTTCGACAGGGTGAGTTGGCCTTTCATTAAGGCCACCCTGTCGAAGATGAATTTCGGACCCCATTTCATGAGCAAAGTTCTATCACTATACACTGTGCCCACGGCACAAATTAAGGTAAATAATATTCTATCTGAATCCTTCCATATCAACAACGGCACCCGACAGGGATGCCCGTTGTCTCCTCTACTTTTTGCCTTAACAATTGAGGTATTGGCGCAGAAAATTAGGGAAAATCAGAAAATATCAGGGATAAAGATAGGTCAAAAGGACCATGTACTATCGTTATATGCAGACGATGTTTTACTATCATTGTCTAACCCAGTTGTGTCCCTTCCAGAAGCCCTACGGGAATTTGAGGAATACGGTAAAGTGTCCAACTTCCAGCTAAACCAAAACAAATCAGAAATCTTAAACATAAATTTAACACAGAAAGATTTGCGCCAACTTACAGACACATGCCCATTAAGGTTACAAACCAGAACACTTAAATATCTGGGAATCAATATTACAGCATCTCCAGAATCTCTATTCGAGGCCAATTACACTCATCTACTACACTCAATCACTTGCGACTTATCCTCTTGGAAAAGCAAAAAAATTTCTTGGTTAGGCCGTATTGGCGTAATCAAAATGAACGTGCTCCCGCGAATCCTGTATTATCTGCAGACGCTCCCAATCCCTCTTCAAAAGAATTACTTACAGAAGTTGCAGAACACTCTAGAGGTCTATATATGGGGGGGAGGCAGACCAAGGGTAGCAAGAAACACACTATATCAAGCAAAAGAAAGGGGTGGGTTGGGAATTCCCAATTTACTACAATACAGAAGAGCAATAGCCCTACAACACCAAATAGAATGGAGCATTAATCAAGAACAGAAAACATGGGTACAGATTGGAAGGGTGATACTGGGTGTCGATAACGTGGGCTCCTTGGGGTGGATTTCTCCCAAAGCTAGACCTGAGGCGATTCTATCCTACACTATCACAAAAGAGTTCTTTACACAATGGGATAAGACCCTGCTGGAATTCCCCCACGTTTCCACGAATCCCTCACCACTGACCACATACACACAAAACCCAGACTTTCCCTTCACGACCACACAGAGACCCCAACTGAATGGGACGCGACTGGACATGACAATGTTTCACAGACTTCTCACAAACCACAAACTTAAGAGTTGGGAGGAACTAAATGACTCGGGCCTAGATATATCCTGGTATTTTTATATGCAACTCCGCCATTTCCTGGGGACATACAAACAGGCAAAACTCTTAACTAGGCAATTAACGATGCTAGAAAAACTTAGCTTACTCCCTGATAACCCGGGACACTTGATCACCATAATGTACCGAACATTAATGTCACCTGAAAGGTCCCCCCTACCAACTTTTGCAGGTCATTGGGGCAAAGAGCTGTGCTCGTGCCCCACGGACAATGAATGGAAAAAAATCTTTATCACTCACACAAAGGCCTCAGTGTCTGCTAAAACAATCGAGTCCAACTACAAGTACCTGTCGCGGTGGTACCTCACCCCCGCTAGGCTACAAAAGATCTACAGACAAACTGATGGGAAGTGCTGGAGAGGTTGTGGGGAACAGGGGACTCTTTCGCACATATGGTGGAGCTGCCCATTAGTAGAGGCTTTTTGGAGGAATATTCTAGATATGATAGATAATACCTTACAGATCAAACTAAACAGGAGCCCCAACACTTTATTATTCCATAACCTTCCCAAAATTGCTGAAAAACCCAAGAGGCAACTCTTATATATACTGCTCAATAGCGCCAAGGCCCTAATTCCAAAAAATTGGAAAACCACAAACGTCCCCTCTATTTCAGATTGGTCGACTTGGGTTAGCAGGAATCTACAGCTGGAACGTTACAGGTACTGGAGAGAGGATAGAATAGAAATACATGAATACATGCTGGAACTTTGGAAGTCCATGAACACCTAAACATACAGGCATAGAATATGTGGTCTATTAGTGAAATCTACCACTTACCACCTACCCTCCTACTGCTCCCCTTCCTTCCCCTACTATCCCCCCCTTTTTTTTTTTTTTCTCTTTTCTCTTTCTCTCTCTTCTTCTTCCAATTCCCCTTCCCTCCATCTCTCTTTTAAACTGACTTATACATCTATTTTTTCACATCTTTAGGTGTGCACTATTACACCAACAACTTGAAGAAAACTAATTTTTGTTCTTATTGACACTGTTTTGTAATAGACTTGGAATTTATCTTGGCAAACATACAATAATATGTTAATTTTTGCTGCTGTACGAACAGTAGCGGGCTCACATTGTAACCAGAGCCAAGTCTGTCATATTCATATTTTTTGTGTTAATAAAGATTTATAAAATTAAAAAAAAAAAAAAAAAAAAAAAAAAAAAAAATTAAGGGAATAAACATTGAGGTCCCACTGAAAATATGATGAACTAGCAGTACCCCTCTATATAGAGACAATGCTTGTCAGTTACAGATGTCTGCTAGGAGGTAATATGTATAATCTCTCAGTTAGAATATGTGAGTCGTACCTATGTGAAGCTAAATGTGACAGCAAATATTACTAGATATTCAGGGCTCCACAGTACGTATCGAGCAAAACAAGCAACCTGCTTTGAAATATATATATAAAAGCTAACTAACCAATACAACTGACATACTAATAATACTTATGAAACTAGTAAATAAACTCACATATCGGATCCATAAATATAAGGTTGCTTAGTTACTGAAATCAACTCAGAGTACTACTTAGTTGCTCATGACATCAACAATAAGGATAAGTCTAGAAGATATATGATAGCAACCTCAGATGAAGAGTATATAGAGATAAAGGGATCAGGCAATTAACAGTTATTACCTGAGGGGTTTATAGGAGTCCTACCTACATATCTTGGTAGTAAACGGGTGAACAAGGTGTGTAAGACAGCTTAAATGAACTATGAGCCCGAAATTTAGCTAATCCTAATGAATTGCATCTGCAAAAACAGATCACATAGTCCCTTCCAAACAATAAAAACCCATAATAGCTAAACTATATACTCTTAAAGGGGAGATAAAACAGTAGAGATGGGTAATAGCAAAACATTGACACCTGGTATTGTTCTGTATTATCTAGAGGCGAATATAAATTAACATTGGGCTATATTGCACGCAGGTATATAATGCTAAATTTAAAGATATATATCTTTAAATTTAGCATTATAGTGGATTATGCCTTAATTAATAAGTCAAAAAAGGTCATTATTGGATAAAGACATTTGGCATTACCTATATATTCACTGAGTACCCATTAGTTTTTAAATTTCTGACGTATTGTAATATGGGTATCCTTTGTTGAAGGATTCCCATATATATCATTTTTTTAATCTATATATAGTCCATTCGATTGATGGTGTTCCTATATATATATATATATATATATATATATATATATATATATATATATGGTAATTAAGGAATTTTGATATGAGTATTGTGATTAATTTTAAATTTTAAATTCAAATAAATTTGAATATTTAATATATTTATTTTCACTAATATATTCACATTGAATTTAATTGTCACACATATTATTTTTATTATTCTAATTTTTTACTTTTTATTTTTCATTTTTATAGGACCACTTGGCACTTTACTTATGAAGTTGGTTATTGAATTTATGCAATTTATACAATGTAAAATATTTTGTAACACATTTGTATCTTTGTAATTGCAAGAAAATGTATTTTGACATACAATATTCAAGTCCACCACTGGAGGGCGATATATGTGCAATTTTTTCACAATTGTTTGGCGCCAATATGGCTATTTAACCTTTTAACACCGTTATGCCGTTCTATTCCATCATATTTACACTGGGCTTTAAAGCCGTTATGACGGAATAGAACGTCATAACAAACGGCTGTCCTGAAGCCTTCTGTGCTTCAAGGACTTGATCGCGGTCTGGAGGGCGTTCCTAGGGTTGTAGCGACGCCCCCCAGATGCGATCCAATAATTGAAATCTCGCGATCATATGCACAATCGCGTAGTTTCAATTTGTCTACATCGGAACAGTTGTTCCGATGTAGGCACTTTAACCCTGTCACGAAAGGGTTAAATGGTGTTTTGTTTTACTTATGTCAGGCTGGAGAAAGGGCTTATTGTTAGCCTGAAACGTTGCTGTATTTGACCTGTGTTTAAAAATAAAAGTCACTTTGCTCACTGCTGGAGATTGCTTTCCTTTACTTGAGTTGTTTGGGCTTGGTCAGCCCTCTCCATGCACTAGTGAGTAGTGGGTGCTGTATCCATCTCTATTCATATTTAGTATTTAGCCCAGAACTTTTCAATGGGTTGCTAGGTATAAAATCTAATCAGGGCAATAACTAATGTAGATTAACAAAGCAAGTACCGATCTTTATGCAGTTACAAAAGTATAACATAGAGTCGTGACTATGGCAATAAAACAGGGGAACCAGGGATGCTCCTTGAGGTATAGTAGGCAAGTAAAAATACTAGTTAGGGTAATAAACTGCAATAGCTTGAGATACTGTTACGTATCACTAGACATATAGACTGTATCAAATTTAACAGAGCTGTATCATTAGATTTAGGAGTTAACCCTATAAGTATAGAAGCTCCAGCTAATATATAATTCACAGACAATGACAGTAATAACCGAATGATACCACTCCCCACCACCTACTGTACAGAGTTAAATGCTATTAATAAATGATAGTGATGAATAACCCTAAGCCATCAAAGTGGACATCCAACTTACAGTGTATAAAAGCATTAAGATATAAAGAGCCATAACAGGAAAGCGTTATCACAAATTCACCATGTAACATATAGGCGGCAGTTCCTCTGCTTTCATAAAGTATGTGAGTGAGTTAACTGACAGATAAGTGGCTATAATCAGAGTCCTGCAAAATAAGGGGGACTTTTCCAATTTACAATAAAAACTGTGTAGTATTTTACCCCAAAGCAAAGTGTCCAACCCGATAGTAAAAGGTTCCCAAAGGAAATTGTGTGGGAGTGTATATATGTCTGTTTTGGAAAGTGATCCCTCTGCTAAGATGGATACAGCATGTGGGAGGTAATAGAACAATGCATAATGTTATACTGTGAGGTACAAAGTATATTAAGGTCTCAATGTCCCAGCACTGTTATTTACATTCTAGTCTATAAAAACTAGTTATTAGGAAGAAGAAGACAGAGTAAAGCATCTGTCATAAAGTTAATATAGAGTGCAGACATTTGCATCAAAAACTCTAGTAAACAGTATACAATAGGGTACGGGGTCACTGAACTTATGTCACCAGTGCAGGCTAACAATCAACCTTATCACATCTAAAAAGTACTTCAGTAAGCTAAACATTCTTATACTGAAACATTGTGCATAACCCCCAGAATGCTATATATTATAGAGGACTCCTAACTTAATACATGGGGCAAAATATGCCAACATAAAGAGCATATAACAATAGCAGGTAGTCCTGACAGGAACAATCTCAACATGTCACAGAGGGACATTTTAAGGAAGGGAAAATTGCAAGTCGCTGTTATGAAAGGTTAAGGGGAATGTATAGTAGACATTATTAAAGTCTGTAAAATGAGTTTATCAGGGGTGGTAAAGTAGCGATATAACCAAGCGTCTATATGAAGACCTTCATGCAATTCTTAGTCACAGAGAAGAAAGTATAGGTATGTTACGTATAGTATATTAAAATTTGTAACGTTCCTGTCTCTGTGAGTAACTCCTTCATTCAGCCTACCCCAAGGGAGTCCCATAACTTCCGATATAATTCTAACCCAGTGGGGAGAGGCAGCATTTCTGTATCAGGGCTGTATGTGAGGAAAGATGTCAGAAACGGACCCTGCATACTGTGTACAGGTAAAGCTTTCTTGTGGGCCTCTTGATAGCCAGCAGTTCCGGTCATAGCTGAGAGATATGAAAGATTCAGCCTCAGCCACAGCTCCTCTGCGACATAGCATAATGCAGGTGTTGCCTCCGTGTGACTGTCATTCTTATGTCCTTGCCGGTAAGTGTCAGCTCTATCACGCAGGAGATTACAACTCTCGGCTCCACCTGGGAGGCCTATCACCTTCCGCTCCAGAGTATTCAGGGGCCAGATCTCTCCAGTTGCATCTAGTAAGACTGATGTGCCTGGTGAATCATCTCGTTCATACCGGTTTGCTGTGCTCTCTGACTCGATGCTCTGTGGCATTAGATGCTGGATCATCAGCGGTTTTAGGACCTCCCTTGGTTCCGACGACAATGCTGGCAGTGCAGAGCAATCTCTAAGGACCAGTGTTAGGTCAGCGAATCTGCGGGTCATTAGGTCTCCAAACGACTCCAGATGAGCTAGTAAACTCACATTGAGCTCCTCCATGTTCCACTAAAGATTATAGTTAAGATGCCACGTGGGTTTCAAGATGGCTGATCTCTGATGTTTGCCGTGACTGCCGTTGTGGCCAAAACTCATGGCAGTGTGCTATAATAAAGTGGTAGGGTACTCGTATTGTCCCACTGAAGTATATTTCCCCCCTTAGGAGAAAGTTGTGTTGCACTGAGCGATCAAGAATAAGTAAATTATCTGAACAGGTCCGGAGCCATTATGAAGAGCGACCTCTCAGTTGCAGAGCTTGCTCCGCCCCCGCAATACTTATTTTTAATAAAGTGTTATACTGTGTATTTATTGTAAATCGTTCACATTCCAGTGTTCTGCACTTAGCAGAATATGTTCTATGTATTTATAAATATATATATATATATATATATATATATATATATATATATATATACATATATTTGCAAAAAGGAAGGCACTTACCGGGTTTAACAAGGAAAACAGCTTTTTATTCCTTATAACATGTAACGTTTCGGAGGTTTTAATTCCGTTTGAAAACGGAGGTAAAACTCAGAAACGTTACATGTTATAAGGAATAAAAAGTTGTTTTCCTTGTTAAACCCGGTGAGTGCCTTCCTTTTTGCAAGTACATGGGATCTTTCGAAGTATGTTTGATCACTTGATGTGCACCCCGGTGGTTCAAAGGTTACCGTGCGTACTACGCCATGCCATAGATATATATATATATATAAAGAAATATGCACTCTCTGGATTTAAAAGTACAAAAAACTTTACTACGTGACGTTTCAAGGTTTTCACCCCTTCCTCAGAAAACGTCAATTAGTAAAGTTTTTTGTACTTGTAAATCCAGAGAGTGCATATTTCTTCATTTTTCTAAATAAAAATTTTTGCACCCTGGTATAAATACTATTGAACGATTGTTGTATCTTCCAACTAGAATATATATATATATATATATATATATATATTCTTCAATAAAGCTTGAATTATTTTTATCAAATTTCCTGTTAATGCCCATCTCCACAAGATTACTTTATACCATGAACAATTGTTTACTTGCGCCCAGGTGATATATGGATTTCTAAAGGTGGAGTGCTAGGTGACCAAGTGTTTATATATATATATATATATATATATATATATATATATATATATATATATATATATATATATATATATATATATATATAAAGTCTACACACCCCTGTTAAAATGTCAGGTTTCTGTGATGTAAAAAAATGAGACAAAGATACATCATTTCAGAACTTTTTCCACCTTTAATGTGACCTATAAACTGTACAACTCAATTGAAAAACAAACTGAAATCTTTTAGGTAAAGGGAAATAAAAATATAAAAATAAAATAGTATGGTTGCATAAGTGTGAACACCCTTAAACTAATACTTTATTGAAGCACCTTTTGATTTTATTACAGCACTCAGTCTTTTTTGTTTATGACTTTTTCAGCTTGGCACATCTTGACTTAGTTTAAGGGTGTTCACACTTATGCAACCATATTATTTTAGTTTTTTATTTTTATTTCCCTTTACCTAAAAGATTTCAGTTTGTTTTTCAATTGATTTGCACAGTTTATAGGCCACATTAAAGGTGGAAAAAGTTCTGAAATGATTTATCTTTGTCTCATTTTTTTACATCACAGAAACCTGACATTTTAACAGGGGTGTGTAGACTTTTTATATCCACTATATATTGCACCAAAAAAAAACATCAGATACATGTAGAAATATGTATTTATGAATAAATAGAACATGTTCTTCTATGTAATGAACTTTAGAATGTGAAATATTCATATTTTCATATCGGATTAGGGCACTTGAGAATATGAATTCGGGCTAGAGCGTGCTATTGAGGCATTTTTCCACTTTTTTTTCTCCTTAATTTCTATGGAGAAATAGTTTATTGCAAGCGCAATATTCTAAGTTCGGCTTGTGGCGTGCATCAGGTTCGTGCCCTAGCATTAACTTTTTTACTTTCAACTTGTAATATGAGCGCAAACCTGCTCGTGCAAAAAGTTTACTTCTAGCGCAGATAGCAGGAGAGCTTAAGTGCAAAATAGTGCTCCACTTGTAATCTGGCCCTTAATGTGCTGGGCATAACAAATATTTTTTTCTAAGGGAGAAGAAATTGTCTTTAATGTGTTCTGTCCTAAAATTGTAACATCAGAGCTGGGGGTTAAGGCACAGGGGAATCTAGCCTATGAAGGAAGGGAGAGGAAGCCTGTTTCTAAATTACTTAACCATGTTGATGAAAAACTAAGGGTCTATCATAGAACAGGCTGACAGCTGATCCCTCATCTCCAGTGTGACAGCTATTACAGCATTATAGCTAGACCCATACTGTAACAATCCCCCAACAAGCACCTAGGTTGCCTTGCTTTTGATATGCTTTGGAGGGAAATGATTTTCATTTAGTGTTGCTGCTTCCCGTCATATGTAATTTTAGCAGTGAGGTCAATTTTGATGTCATGAGATCATTGCTCTTTTTTGTGTGCTGAAATGATTTAGCGTTAAGCATGAATATGCATTGCTTGCGATAATGTGAGTGCTACTATTTTACCAATTCTGGAGTTTCTGGTAGTTGTTTGCCTTAGGGTTATTACACCTGTAAAATGTATTTGTTTTGTTTGCAATAGAAATTAGATTCAGGCAATTTTGCTAACTAAGGGTTTCAGCACAGTTGTGTATGTAGAACACACACAGCATACGAATTATATCCCTCTCTGCATACATAAATATCTTTATCTTCATACTTGCAATGCTGTGCTGCTTTTCAGAGAAATTGATGATGCATAGAGGTTATCCTCCGCTTCTTCTGTATTGACCTATGAACAATGTATTGTTGGATTGCATGACTTATAAATAAAAGCTTAGTTTTCTTCTCCCCAGGAAAAGCAAGCTTCTGCATAGCAATTGAGATACTCACCACAGTATACCTGTAAGAAATGTGTGCAATTCAGATTATAGTTCAGAATTCCCCAAGTATCTTAATATTTTTATTAGCCTAATCAATGTAAAATAAAATAAATACTCAAAATAAGTCAGAAATGTATCATGTTTATACACCTTTGCTGGTGCAGTCAGTTGATTTCATTGGCTTTTAAAAGAAATGAACCATAAATGATGGATGGACGAAAAGGACTGGAAAATAGTGAGCACAAGAAAAGAGAAAGATTTAGAGAAAATAAGCATTAAGGTGGAGGAGAGAAATAGAGAGATGATAGATATTCCAGGGCGGTTGAAAGCCTTTAGAGGATCATGAGTGCTATGATATATCATACACATTAATTAAATCAAATTCATATTATATAAAGTACACCAATTAGATGAATGATAAATATCAGAGACACAAATGTTTAATAACTATAGGCTGGATCCTATGTGACTTGCCCTTATAACGTTGCAGAACCACTGGTGTCAAAATTTGAGTATTTCAAGCAGTGCAGCACCTCCAAAGTTATAGATTATTATATCATAGTAGCTCCCATAAAATTCATAGGGCTAGAATGCGAGTGGCGTTAAATTGATTGTTCCCGCTTGTGCATAAAAAGCTTTTTGTGCACGTCGGGTAGCGTATTCGCAAACAAAAAGCAAAAGTTAGAATATCACGACCATGTTAATGTATTTCCCCCTTAGAAGTCAAAGGAGAAAGAAAAGTGGAAAAAAATACCCTACTCAAGCGTAAACATGATTGCATTTTCTCCAAAGCGCTTACACAACATGAAATATTAATATTTCACATTCCAATGTTCTTCACATAGAAGAATATGTTCTAATTATCAATATATATATTTTAAATGTTTTTTGGTAAAATATATATCTATATCTATAGATCTATATGATTATATATAGAAATATATAGATACAGATATATATATATATATATACATACTGTATATATATATATATATATATATATATATATATATATATATATATATATATATATATATATATATATATATACACAACAGCATTTTAAAATATGGGGAGGCGAACTTTTCGCCTCCCCATATTTTAAATTTCTGTTGTATTTCCCCCAGAAAACAATTTTACCAAGCAGTGATTCAACCATCTCCCAGCTGATGAGTGACAATAACCACAAACAGCTGTCCTGGGATTGGTCTGAATCCCTGTACTACCCCTAGCTAAGCTTAGAAACTGTGTAAAGCGGCAATGCTATGGCGTAAAGGAAAGTCTGCCTTAAAAAGCAGGCTATAAGTAAAAAAGTGAGTCGTTGTGAACCTCATTTGCATATCTCACCCAGAATCCTTTGCTGCATTGGAAACAGTGTAATCAGAGAGTTTCTGTGGTTAAAGCAAGTCTTCTGACTTGTCTAGATTTGTAAATGGTTTACACAATGAGTTATTTTCTCTACATTATATACTGTATATATATATATATATATATAGATAGATAGATAGATAGATAGATAGATAGATAGATAGATATGAATCTCTATTTATAAATACATATAACATATTCCCCTATGTGAAGAATATTGGAATGTGAAATATTTACAGTAAATACATTGTTAACCACTTTATTAAAAATTAATATTGCGGGGGGCGGAGCCTGCCAAGGATGGTAATGGCCGCAACTTGAGTGAGCTCTGAGACCAAGCTCCGTTAATTCATCCTAAGCAGGGGGGGAATTCTAGCTCTCCACAGCTCAAATGAGACCGGAGTGCATATGAACTAGTAGAGAAAGCACTACAAGCAATGTAATGAAGAAGCAAGACTGAGACTTATAGCGCGCAGTAGAAAATAACGGGCGCCATCTTGGAGGATAACGGAATGCGCATACAGTAAAACAGACACATAGAAACGGAGGAGACCGATCTGTAATACCGGTATAATGAATTGATCATTCACAGTTTCGAGTGGTACAGCGCTGGTGATCCTTCATAGAGAACATCTTGGAACGAGTACCGAAGATATAAACAGGTACACTATTACATACAAAGGAAGGGGCCAAGAGCATATGCGCAATGAAACAAAGCAGATAAATTCGGTCTGAAATGGTTATGCAACCTGAGATTATCTACCTAACATGCCTTATAGTATAGAGTAGTAAAATTAATCAATACAGCAAGAGGTGAAGGTTGGAGATCAATCAACATACACTACTGCGTATACACTTTGGGGCCTAAATATACTCGCAGAGAGGCAAGCTGACTTAAGTACACAGACTGATACTTATACAATTCAGACAATACTGGCTTGCATGGGATTTTGCACATTAAGAAAGCTTAATCATTGAGACTTAAATAACTAAAGGCACATTGAGATGCAGTACTAGTCTTAAAGGGCCGGATTATAACATCAATACCTTATACAGAACAAAGAAAGTGGACATAATGGCCTCAAAAAGGGCAATGAAAGGAGAAAAACCTGCCAAACCTGTAAACAGTCAAGGGGCAAAAATGGACACATATTTCAAGGCCTTAGAGACCTCAATAGAAGGGACTGGTAACCCTCATAATAATAATACTAAGTCATCAGATGATGAAAGCAATCCAATCACAAAAGCAGACTTATGTTCGCTACTGAACAAAACAGATTTTGCAGCACTAATTATGCAGGTGGGCCAAATGATAAAAGAGGGCATAGCAGAGGTGAAAAGAGACATGAATGCCTTGGGAGACCGGGTTGTTCATTTATAAGAAACTATGGAAGCATTGATTTCAGATCAGGTCTCATTAACACAAAAAACATTTCAACAAACAACAATGATTTTGGATCTACAACAACAAGTAGAAGACTTAGACAATAGAGGAAGGCACCAGAATTTGAGGATAAGAGGGGTCCCTGAAAAAAATATTACCCATTCAAATAGAAGACTACCTTCAATCTTTATTTGTTGTGGTGTTGGATTCACCAGATCTCCCCAAAATAATACTGGACAGGGCGCATTGTGCTCTCCGGCCTAAACCGGCAGATTCAGCACCCCCAAGGGACATCATACTCAAATGCCACTACTTCAGAGACAAGGAGAAAATTATGGCAGCCGCCCGTAAACTATAACCTCTCAAACATCATGGACAGACTCTGCAGATATATGTAGACATCAGCCCACTGACATTATTAAAGAGGAGGGAAGCCAGATACTTAACTCAACATCTGAGAGACTTAGGCATACCCTATCAATGGGGATTCCCTTTTTGTATTAAAGTGGTCAAAAACAACAAGGTGATGGTCTATAAAAGTCCTGAAAATTTAGTAGACTTTTGCGATAAATTGGGAATACCACAACCTTCACTGCCCACAATTATGGAAGATGGAGAAGTCACAGAGAAACTCTGCAGTGATAAACCTCAACCCCAAAGGCAAATTTGGCAATCGGCCTATAGAGGAAGACGTTCAGTGCAGAAACCCACAGGATGACATGCAAACGGGAATCAGGAGTTGAAATGACTGTAGAGCTGAAACTATTAGGCATGGAAGCCTAAAAAGGGACCCGCTGTGAAACAGCGTTGGTGGAGTCTCCTACATGGAGCCAGTATACAGTAAAGTATAAGTCATAACAAACCTAATGAAAGTTTAAATACAACTATAGATCCCAATCCAAAGCAGTTGTTATATGCCTGTGCAACGGGGGAAAAATGACTTGTGCACCAGATAAGACTATTTGAGACAACTGCACACCTTGCCCCTCCCTCCCCCTGTCCCTAACATAGCAAACTTTATAATAGGAGCAATGGTTCCCCTGTTAAGTTTAGTCTAGTTTAATAATTTGGCCTAGACTGGTTATATACCCTTCAGCTACTAGCTTTTGGGTTACACCTTTCAGGTTTAAAGAGTTAGTTTAAATCCCTTTAGAGGGACAAGAAGAAGAATGAATGCATGTTGACATGTTTTTTAATGCTAACATATGTTTTGTTTTCAGTTTATATATTTTTGTGTTTTAGTTAAATTGTGTGACTGCTGCCCAGACGACCCAGGGTATGCCTTGTTGTCCATTTCCAGGTATGTCCGCCTTCATTTACTCAAGTGCCCTGAGAACATGGTAAGAACGCCCCTTGAAAGAAGGGAGACAATACATATACCAGATAATAATCATATTAATACACTCATTAATGTACACTTTACATTATGGCAGGAAGAAAAATAACCTTTGCATCCCAAAATGTAAAGGGATTAAATGCACCCAGTAAAAGGGCTATATGCACCAGATAAGACTATTTGAGACAACTGCACACCTTGCCCCTCCCTCCCCCTGTCTCTAACATAGCAAACTTTATAATAGGAGCAATGGTTCCCCTGTTTAGTCTAGTTTAATAATTTGGCCTAGACTGGTTATATAGCCTTCAGCTACTAGCTTTTGGGTTACACCTTTCAGGTTTAAAGAGTTAGTTTAAATCCCTTTAGAGGGACAAGAAGAAGAATGAATGCATGTTGACATGTTTTTTAATGCTAACATATGTTTTTGTTTTCAGTTTATATGTTTTTGTGTTTTAGTTAAATTGTGTGACTGCTGCCCAGACGACCCAGGGTATGCCTTGTTGTCCATTTCCAGGTATGTCCGCCTTCATTTACTCAAGTGCCCTGAGAACATGGTAAGAACGCCCCTTGAAAGAAGGGAGACAATACACATACCAGATAATAATCATATTAATACACTCATTAATGTACACTTTACATTATGGCAGGAAGAAAAATAACCTTTGCATCCCAAAATGTAAAGGGATTAAATGCACCCAGTAAAAGGGCTATAGCGTTAAATTGGTTCAGAAAGCAAAAGTATGGGATAATTTATATACAGGAAACACATTTCCAACAGGGAGCTCAGCCTAAATGTTCCTCAAAAGATTATCCCACTGTCTACCTTAGCTCCTCAATGAGCAAACATAATGGAGTAGGGATCCTCTTACATAGAGAGCTAGCCTTTCAAGCGACCAACATAATAGCTGACCCAGAGTGAAGGTACCTATTAGTAACAGGGCTTTTGTACAACCAACCAATCACCATGGTGAACATATATGCCCCCAACACAAAACAACTAGCCTTCTTTAAAAAAAACTTTCTAATTTAATTTTGGAGCACATGATAGGGGGTGATTTTAACATAGTGATAGACCAGATTATGGATAGTTCTTCTATTCGCTCCCCAAAATTTAATAGAATTTCCAATGTAGTTTTAGGCATTTTACACAAATTATGTGTAATAGACACATGGAGAACTCAACACCCTTCGCAAAAAAAACTATACCTTTTACTCCAACCCATGAAAACTGTATACCAGGATTGACTATTTATTTCTAGATCAAAACAGTTTGAAAATGCTTGTTGATTCGGACATAGGAAACATTACATGGTCTGACCATGCACCAGTAGAACTTACCTTAGAATGGCCAAATACCCCAATCTCTGTACATACTTGAATGCTGGACGACACTCTCTTACTACATCCCCAAATATTTGATAAATTACATAAGACATTGGAGGAATATTTCCAATTGAATCCAGCCCAACAAACCTCCCTGCTTACAGTCTGGGAAGCCCATAAAGCCGTTTTTAGAGGGGAATGTATAAATCAGAAAGCATGCCTAATTAAATTATACAAAAAAGAATTAGGATCCCTGACCCAAACTATACACGCACTAGAGACTACCCATAAAGATAACTCCACAGATATATTGGTACACTCCAAACTGCAAAAGGCAAGGGAAGACTTGCAAATGCTTCTGATGCAAGAGGCTCAAAGAAAGGCACTCTATTTGAAAATATTGTACTTTTACGAAGGGAACAGGGTGAGATCTCTGTTGGCTAGGGCACTAAAGAGGCGAACATACGCAGCATACAGTATATACACAAAATCAAGAAAAGCTAATAGGGAAGTTACACAAGACAGTACCGAAATCGCAGAAGCTTTTAGGGAATTCTATAGTAAACTATATAATATGCAGGTCCCACCTATGACTGATAGAGAATTTCAGACAAAAACTTACATTAACGGGTCTGATTTGCCGAAAATTACTCCAGAAATTAGAAGTAAATTGGAACAGCTAATCACATATCAAGAAATAATTTTTGCCATAGAAAGTTTGCCATCAGGCAAAAGCCCCGGTCCAGACGGCCTATCGAACATATATTATAAAATGTATAAAAAGATACTAACCCCCCCATTTGAAAGAATTATTCAAAGAGGTAGGTGGAGACCATACTTTTTCTCCATCCCTATTAGAGGCCCATATATCCATCATCCCTAAACCAGGCAAATCTCTGGAATACCCTGGGAACTATCTCCCAATCTCTTTATTAAATTCAGATGTCAAGATATTTGGGAAAATATTAGCAAAATGTTTTAACTCAATTATAAGTGATATTATACATATACTGTAGATCAGACAGGCTTTGTTCCTTATAGAGAAGCTTGTGATAACACCATTAGAGCACATACCCTTATGTCATACGCTAAAAAAATAGACCTTAAATCGATTCTGGTGGCAATGGATGCCGAAAAGGCATTTGATTGCACCAGCTGGCTTTTTTTGCGACAAACGCTGGAAGCATTTGTCTTAGGCCCTTTAATGATTAAAAGAATATTTAACTTGTACTCCTACGGCGAGAATCAGAGTTAAAGGCACATTATCAAACTCATTTCAAATTAATAATGGCACACGTCAGGGATGCCCGCTTTCCCCTACATTATTCATTCTCACTATGGAAGTACTAGCGACACATATAAGACAGAACCAGGCTATTAAATGGGTACAAATAGGACCAAGCGATTATAAGATTGCAATGTACGCAGATGACGTGCTTTGTGTCACTGTCTTCTCCTGAAACATCTCTCCCTGCGGCACTAGAGGAAATAGCTACCTTTGGTGCTTACTCCTCAATTAATACCACAAAATCGGAAATTATGAATATAAATTTATCACATACAGCTTTCCAATTGTTAAAACAAGCATGCTGACTTAATCATCAGAAGGAAGCAATTAAATATTTGGGAATATATCTGTCGCCCAATACACACACAACCTTTGAAAAAAAATTATGGTGTCTTATTAAAAACAACACAAAACAATTTCCAAACCTGGAATGAGAAACATATATCTTGGTGGAGTAGGATACAAGCAGTGAAAATGACGACACTACCTAGAATAATATACACCCTACAGGTACTACCTATACCCTTACCAAAAAAATATCTAGGACAACTACAGCTGACGATAAACACGTATATTTGGGGCAACAAGAAACCTAGGATAAACAGTAACACACTACATAGACAGGCAGACAGGGGCGGGATGGGTGTACTGAATCTGACTCTGTACTATAAAGCTATAATTTTACAACAAATAATGTACTGGCACCATTCCCAAACCTCAAAAGCTTGGGTCTCAATAGACTCACACATCCTTCAGACTCCTTCTGTGGGAGCATTGTGTTGGGTGGTAAAGGATAGAAGACCGATAACATGTAAGCTACTAAAGGCCTAACAATACATATTCACCGAATGGGACCAAATCATTACAAACATCGAGGGTATTTTGACAAGAACTTCCCCACTATTACCTATTCCTAGAAATGCTGAGCTCACAGGTGGCCTGGAGGGCAAACCACATACTAAGACTGAGTGGGATTATACTATACCCCTATATAAGCTTTTAGATGAGGAGAAACTGAAGGCTAGGGAGGGATTGAGAGATACAGCTGGTAAACACTATGCCTCATGGTTAAAATATGCCCATCTCCAAAACTTAATGGTCTCTTCCCCACATAAACAGAACCTGACCCGACTACTTACCATATTTGAGGGGCTTTGCACAAGAGAAACAATTATACTAAAATTCTTATCATTGGCCGACAAGATTTTAAAAGAGAATTTGTACCAGGGGATGCCTGTATATACCCAGAAATGGCATTTAGACTTAAAAGAGATTATTCCAGAAAAAGCATGGAAAATAATTTTTAAACTCTCTGGGAACTCGTCAGTTTCACTGCAAATATTGGTATTGAACCATAAAATCCTTTATCGATGGTATCTAACACCGACTAGAATAGCTAAAATTTATAGAACAGCATCCAGTATGTGCTGGAAAGGATGTGGGGCTAGGGGCACATTTTTCCATATGTGGTGGACCTGTCCAGTGGTCAGAACGCTCTGGAAGTCTGTGGAAACTTATTTAAAATCGCTTCTCTCTGAGGCATTCACACTCACCCCCAGGATGGCTTTATTGAATGATGCAGCCCCAACAAAGGGTAAAATAAGATCTAGACTGGTACAATTTGGTGTTAATGGGGCTAAATCACTTATAGCAAAAATCGGAAAACTGTAAAAATGCCAGATAAAATGGCATGGATGAAAAGAACTGATGAGTTACTTATGTTGGAGGAATATGGTTATAGGAGACGAAATCAGATGGAATTTTTTCTGAATGTTAAACTATATTGGTAACAGAGGCAAGTAGATAAAACAAATCCTCCCTCCTCTGTAGTATAGTGGTTAATAGGTAAATAGATACACTGGGGTCATATGGAGGGGATTGTGGATCAGAGTGGATGTGTCTTTCTTTTCTTCCCTTTCTCTTGCCAACTCCCCCCCTAACTAGAATGGTCATACTAACATTGGGTGTACTAGGCAGAGTCACAGTAGTCAGAGTTACTTGTGGTTTCTTGTTTTACTTTTCTTTTTAGAATTTGTTTAGAGTTAAGTGATTGATGCACATTAACGCACTCAGTGGTAATAGTTTGGACACTAGCGAGTAGGAGAGGAATGAATCCTACTGGTGAGAGCTTTTATTGTAACAGAACCCGATTCTAAGTGCATAATTTTAATGTGATCCTAAGTATGTAACAATATTACGCTGAATTATTCTCAATAGAGCTTAATTTGAAAATCAAAAAAAAAAATTAATATTGCATAAATATGATTTTCCATGTTTTCATCTACTTAACTGTAAAGGGCTCCAATGCACTTCTATTTATGTCTATATATGTATACATATGTATTTATGTGTTTATATGCATATATATGTCTGTAAATACATAAATACATATGAACACTGTATATACATACATATTTAGATATGTGTATGTATCTCTATGTAAAAGCACTTTGCACACATTATTTTTCCCAACACCTGAGACCTCATATCTTTGAGCCTTTATTGTGCAATATTTTTTATTAATATTTTTTTATTAGAAGGTGTTATTATGAATGTAATTGTACTTTTACATGTCATTTTGCAACTTTTTATTCAACTTGCAATACGCGCAATAAACCCGATATAAAGCGTGTGCAACTGTTAGCAAGCCATTCATAATCTGGCCCTATATCCACTATTCTTTTTGTATTGAACTTTAGGCTGTTTTCCTAAAGGGACAGTACAGTCATAATTAGACATTCATGATTTAGAGAGAGCATACAATTTTAAAAAAACTTTCAAATTTACTTCTATTATTTAATTTGCTTTCTTCTTTCTTGCTGAAAGGTTTATCTAGGTAAGCTCAGGAGCAGCAAAGAACCTAGGTTAAACTGCAATTGGTAGCTGCATTGATATACCAATTGTCATTGGCTCACCCATGTGTTCAGTTAGAAACTAGAGGTGAATTGCTGCTTCTTCAACAAATGATACCAAGAGAATAAAGCAAATTTGATAATAGAAGTAAACTGGAAAGTTGTTTAAAATGGTATGTTTTACCTAAATCATGAAAGAAAATGTTTAAGTTTCATGTCCCTTTAAAATTAAATCCTAACAATCCTCACAATCCTTTAGAAAAGCTTAAATCAAATCATTTATCTTCAAAAATCCCCATAAATTTGAATGGTGAATTTTGCAGAAAATCATTATATGTGATCAACCCAATAATTGTGTATATGTGTAGATATGTGTGTACATATGTATTTATCTGTGTATATGTATTTTATGTATCTACAGGCATACAGTAAATACACATATAAACACATAAATACATATGTATACATGTGCTTGGGGCTCCTTGTGAATTGGGTATGATGGCAATGGAGTTGGTGGATGTTTCTGCCATTCTCGAGACATGGCCAGTTGAGTAGGGTTGTTCCAGGATTAATTAAGATGTTATTCCAGATCCACTTTTAGAGTCTGTTCAGCCGAATTTTCTTCAGATGTTATCTCCTGTTAGAGAGGATGGGGATAACAGTCTGCAGATTGCCAGTGAATCTCTAGTCATGTCTGTGGATATTTCGTCTGAGGAAGAAGGACGGTTAATTCCTTGAGACAATGATCCATTTTGGTGTGTTTCATAAATATTTAAATTGTGACATTTATGTACGGAGTATAAACAAGGCTGCTAAGCATTGTACCCTGTACCATTTTGTTAATTGTATGAACAGTGACATTGTTTTTTACAGGAATGTGCCATTAAAAGTCAGATTTCTTATAAAGAATATGACGAAGGTTGGACAAAAGGAACCTCAGTTTGGTCCAGTAACAATGAAAATAGAAATGATGGGGTTTTTTTTAAACTCTAATTTGTATTAGTTTCAGAAGGTTACTAAGGGGCAGAATTATCAAGCTCGCCAGAAACAGCAGTTATGAAGAAGCGGTCTTAAGATCGGGTTGACTGACACCCCCTGCTAGCGGCCGCGAATCTGCAGGAGGTGGCATTACACAAGCAGTTCATGTCGGACAGACTGATGATAAATCGGCCCCTAAGTGTTTAGAGAAATACTTTTAGGTACTTTAAAGACTTCTTTTAATGATGAGGATCAAATATTTGTATTACTCAATTTGAAGGAAAAGAATGGCTTAGAAATTATTAAAAGTTTTAAAAAATATAAAACTCTAGAATCTGATGGTTTGCAGATTCAATTTCATACTGTTTTTTGGAATATCTTAAAAGAAGATTTTATGCTTTTATTTAATTCTTGTGCAAATGATTTTAGTTTACCTACGTCTTAGAATTATGGGTGGTTACTTTATTGTTTAATAAAGGGGATAAGTAGAAATTGAAGAATTGTCATCTGATTTTATTGCTTAATGCAGATTATAAAATGTTTGCAAAGATTTTTGCTTCTAGATTGAAACAAATTATAAATAAAATTATTGGTCTCAATCAAGTTTGTGCAGTGTAGATCAAAATGTATGTATTTTACGGGATTGCATTTTTAATTGCCTTTAAAGAGGCCGATTTACCAAATGTCTGTCGGACCTGATCTGAGAGTGCAGATCAGGTCCGACAGACATCACTGAATGCGAAGAGCAATACGCTCTCCATATTCAGCATTGCACCAGCAGCTCACAACGCCGCCCCTGCAGACTTGTGGCCAATGGGCCGCCAGCAGAGGGGTGTCAGTCAACTTGATCATACTCGATCGGGTTGAATTTAGGCAATTCCTGTCCGCCTCATCAGAGCAGGCGGACAGGGTTATGGAGCAGCGGTCTTTAGACCGCTGCTCCATAACTTGTGTGTCTGAAGACTCGCCAGAAACACGGGCCCTCAAGCTCCATCCGCTTGATAAATGGGCCTCTTAATCTCAATCTAGCTATTTTATCTATAGATTTTGAGAAAGTATCTAACATTATTATTTGCAATTTTAGAAAAGTTAGGTGTGCCCGGGAAAGCGAGGAAGCAGATTTGTGTGTTGCATGAGAATAGTGTTAGTGTAGTTTCTGTGAATGGATGTTTGACTTAGGAAGTTAAGATTTTAACTTGTGTAAAACAAGATTGTCCATCGTCACCTATACTTTTTATATGTGCTATTGAACGTTTCTTATGTGCGATTAGGGAGGAGGAAATTGTTAAGGATGTGCACGTGCCAGGCGGTGGTGGTGTGCAAATGAAGTGTTTGGTGATGTGACTGTTTTTGTAGGGGATGTGTGCTGATTAAGCGTGTGTTTAATTTGGTTCAGTGGTTGTAAGAGGAATATGAATAAATCTGAGTGTATGTTGTATGGGAGATCGGAGAGTATGATAGGTCTGCATGTTCACGTTATTGGGGATAAGATTAATTTCTTAGGTGTGTTTTTCTCTTCAAATTTAAAATGTGATGTTAATTTGGAATTTGTTCTGGATAAGATTAAAGGGATACTAAACCCAACTTTTTTCATTCATGATTCGGATAGAGCATGCAATTTTAAGCAACTTTCTAATTTACTCATATATTATTTTTCCTTTGTTCTTTTGGTATCTTTATTTGAAAAAGCAGGAATAAAAGCTTTGGAGCTGGCCCATTTTAGGTTCAGCACCCGGGTTGCGCTTGCTGATTGGATGGCTAAATGTAGCCACCAATCAGCAAGCGCTATCCAGGGTACTAAACCAAAATTAGCACGGCTCCAAAGCTTTCAATCCTGCTTTTTCAAATAAAGATATTAAGAGAATGAAGAAAATTTGATAATAGGAGTAAATTAGAAAGTTTCTTAAAATTGCATGCTCTATCAATGAATCATGAAAGAAAAAATGTGGGTTTACTATCCCTTTAAGAAGAAAGTTTGGTTTTGGAGTTTGAGATTGCTATCTTTAGAAAGGAAAACTTTAGTGATTAAGCAAATAATTCTGCCTATTATTCTATATACAGTAATGGTATTTTTTCCACCAGTTCTTTGGTTAGAAAGACTTTTTGGAGAATGTTTTATTTTTCTTTGGTAAAGGGAGGAGATGATGAAGTTATACAAAAATATATCAGGAAAACTATTTCCACGGTTCTTATGTTTTAAGTATTTCCTTTTAACCTAAAGATGCCACTTCATGGTAATGATTGTTTATTATAGAATTGTATTATATATTCCATATTCTGCCAGTTTTTTTTTTTTTTTAAATTAAGTGGTACAATATTGTTTTATCTTAACCATAGGCTTTTAATCCTTTACCACATTATGTTATTTTAGAGAAAAACATCATAAAAAAGGTTTTTAATGTTTTTAGGCAAAAAGAGATTGTTTTTAATTATTTTCAAGTTATTATCAGAAGGATTTAGCATGCAGTATATTTAGAGGTTGTTTGCCCACAAGAGATTTCTAGTACAAAAGATGTCTGGTGGTTAGTCCTGTGTGTCCCAGGTCCTCCTGTACAGTCAATGAAAAAAACGTTACTTATGTTTTTGAATTGTTTTGTACAAAAGGTGTGGAGAATGGCTGGGCCTATTTTAAATGGTTGGGGGAAATTCAATTTTTTTTTTAATTTTGAGGCATTTTTAACTGATAACATTTTATTTGGTAATGAAGGGTGCAAAGGAAGTAGTGCACGTATTATACGTTGAAAGTAAATGTGTTTGCTTGATTGCAATCACAATTTACGCGTGTTGAATCAGTGCAACTTTAGAGCTCGCGTAAAAGGGAGGGGGGGAAAAAAGTAGAATAAAACATAACATAAATAAATTTAAAAGTACAGTTACACTCATATAAACCCTGGTAAAAATATTTGAAAAGCTATAATGGCTCAAAAGTAAAAAAGGGCTACAAAGGGCTTTAACATATATATATATATATATATATATATATATATATATATATATATATATATATATATATATATATATATATACACACACAGTATATCTATCTATCTATCTATCTATCTATCTATCTATCTATATATATATATATATATATATATATATACATATATATACATACAATCATAGACATGTCAAAATATATGTATAGATGTGTGTACAGATGTATTTAAAGGGACACTGAACCAAAGTTTTTTTCTTTCGTGATTTAGATAGAGCATGAAATTTTAAGCAACTTTCTAATTTACTCCTATTATCAAATTTTCTTTATTCTCTTGGTATCTTTATTTGAAATGCAAGAATGTAAGTTTAGATGCTGGCCCATTTTTGTGAACAACCTGGGTTGTCCCTGCTGATTGATGAATAAATTCATCCACCAATTAAAAATTGCTGTCCAGAGTCCTGAACCAATAAAAAAAGCTTAGATGCCTTCTTTTTCAAATAAAGATAGCAAAGAGAACGAAGAAAAAATGATAATAGGAGTAAATTAGAAAGTTGCTTAAAATTGCATGCAATATCTGAATCATGAAAGAAAAAAAATTTGGGTTCAGTGTCCCTTTAAGTATGTGTTTTACTGTATATGTACTGTACATATTTAACATTCCAATGTTCTTCACTTACAGGATAGTGTACTTTTTATTAAATTAATATATATATATATATATATACACCTCTACCTGTATATCTGTTTCTAAAGATATAATGGTATAGATATGTATTTTTTTTATTAACAGTATCATATATATATATATATATATATATATATATATATATATATATATATATATATATATATATATATATATATATATATATATATATATATAATAAAGAAAGGGAAAAGGGGAAAAGGAATATTCAAGAAGGCGCAACACTCTGGAAAAGGTCCCTGAATTTGGGAGTAGTAAATGGTGTTTGTTTGAAAAACCGTATTGTCTGAAATAGGACTACTGGCTGATGAATTCACATAGGATGCTAAATAAAGTGATGTTATTCAGAAAAATGGTGATAACAATTATTAAGTGTCACTCTTGAGAGCTAATGTCTTGTTAATAGCAAGAGATGTCAAGAATCAGTGAACACTATATACTGATTTGAGTATTATTGATAATGATGTTGTAGCCGCATAACTAGTGTAGTGCCCGCTAGATATGATATAACAAAATATATACACAAAAACATTGAACAAAAAACAACCACCTAAAATGCAGGAGTGATCCAAGTATTAGCAAAAATCACTAAGCCATACACTAAAAATATTGTGGTAGCCAAAGTATAACATAAATAATAATTAGAATAGTTGAATATCAGAATGTGGTGGAGAAAAAAAACAAAAAAACAAAAAAAAAAAAACAATATGTATCGTGACAAAAATAGCACTGTAAAAGTTCAGAGTTAAAGTCCAATATCAGATAAAAGCTTCTATGGCTGTAGATAGATGCAAGCACTCCTGCTTAAGAGTTAAAGGACATTTTTGCAAAGCTTTTAATTACCTCATACTATTGAGGTTACTTGATGTAAGCGTACAATCGTTATTAAATAAAAAGTGTGATATTTTCAAACAATGTTGCACTATTGTATGTCCTTTCTCTTACATGATTGTGCCTAATTCGGGAAAGAGTGCTAAAGAGATCTCTGGGTCGAAGGAGGACACCGCTCCACTTTACCACAGATACCGGGAAGGAGAACTACCTATACACTACGCGGCACTTACCTCATGAGATTGAGGTAACGGAGTGTAAGTATACTCCCAACGGGTTCGTTGTGGAACGTGGATTCATCGCTTTATCTGCCTATCTAATATGTATTATTTGCATCTATCTACAGCCATAGAAGCTTTTATCTGATATTGGACTTTAATTCTGAACTTTTACAGTGCTATTTTTGTCACGATACATATTGTTTTTTTTTTGTTTGTTTTTTCTCCACCACATTCTGATATTCAACTATTCCAATTATTATTTATGTTATACTTTGGCTATCACAATATTTTTAGTGTATGGCTTAGTGATTTTTGCTAATACTTGGATCACTCCTGCATTTTAGGTGGTTGTTTTTTGTTCAATGTTTTTGTGTATATATTTTGTTATATCATATCTAGCGGGCACTACACTAGTTATGCGGCTACAACATAATTATCAATAATACTCAAATCAGTATATAGTGTTCACTGATTCTTGACATCTCTTGCTATTAACAAGACATTAGCTCTCAAGAGTGACACTTAATAATTGTTATCACCATTTTTCTGAATAACATCACTTTATTTAGCATCCTATGTGAATTCATCAGCCAGTAGTCCTATTTCAGACAATACGGTTTTTCAAACAAACACCATTTACTACTCCCAAATTCAGGGACCTTTTCCAGAGTGTTGCGCCTTCTTGAATATTCCTCATCCCCTTTTCCCTTTCTTTATTATATTTTTCTATCTATCAGGTCAATTGTTCCTGGGGGCTCAGTTTTCTCTGGATAGACATTCATAGGCAGCAAGCACACCACTCTTGTTATTCTCATATATATTTTTAGGGTGTTCTTTCAGCGCCACTCCTACACTCTTTTTGTTCTTTATATATATATATATATATATATATATATATATATATATATATATATTTAATAATAAAAACTACATTATTTTCTGAGAACATAGGAGTGTAAAATAGAATATGCATAATGTGAATTGGGGTTCAGAATTTAGGACTAAAATGGTCGGGTTAGCGCACATGAAGAATTGCTATCTTCAATGCATGTTATTTAAATATCAACTTTTATAAAATATTAATAAAAATTATAAAAAATTATTATACATACTGTAATATTTATATATTCTTTGGATTATTTAGAATGTTCTACAGTATGTATAATAATTTATAAAACATGTTATTAATATTTTATATGTAATTTTTTAATAGCACACATTGAAGATAGCAATTCTTCTTATGCGCTAACCCGACCATGTTAGTCCTAACTTGCGAACTGCAATGCACTTTACTTTTTACTTTCAACTTGTAATACGAGTGCAAACTTCTGTCTAGCAAAGTTATCACGCTACTGGGAGTGCCAAATTGCATTTCACTCGTAATCTAGCCCTATTTTTTTTAAGGAAGCATTATGGAAGGCAAAAAATATTCTACTATTTAATAGAGATGCAGAGAAAAAAGCGTGATTTTGTAAATGTGTTGGAGTGGGGGGAGTGGTTGAAAGTAGAGTTTAAAAAGTTTTTTTTATTTATTAAAGGTTGTGAGAAAGTGAGCAAATAATGTAGAGTGTATAAGAGGTGGCAACAGCGGTTGGAATATGTGTACGCATTGCGTGATTTGGATACACACGTGAGGGATGAGATTTAAGGAAGCAAAAGAGTTTGTGAGAAAATGTATGGTTGAGAAAGGTAGGAAAATGGTTTTACAAGCACATGTGGATGAGAGAGAGAAGGATGAGATGTGGTCTAGGTTTTTTTTTATTTTTAAAGTGTTTGCTGGTAAAGTAGGTATGCGAATTGAAGTGAGGCGAGTGGGACAAATAGTTTATTATTTTGTATGAGAAGAAAGAAAGAGCTGTATGTGTGGAGCATTATTTGTTGGATATGCTTTGAAATAAATTAATGAGCGATGATTGTGTGGAGGTGGAAAGGAAGGGAGTATGAATGAGATTGAGAAGATTGTAAAAAGTATGCAAAAGAATAAGACGTCTGGGAGTTATGGGTTGCCTGTTGAGTTTTACTTGTTTTTTTTTTGGATTTGATTGGTAAGGATGTATTCAAAGTGTGTCAGTTGGTGTTTGATAAGAATGTGTTAAAATATAAAAAAGGGGATATGAAGAACTTAAAGAATTGGAGACCAATTTCCTTGTGAAATTGAATTATATGTATTGTATGATTAAGGGTGATTGTACTCAAAATGTTGCATGATTAGTTTTTAAGATGTCCTAATAAAGTTGAAGTTTTAACGAATTGGTGCTGTGGACATTACATTCTGTTTGGTGTGAATATTGAAAATGAGCAATTGAGATCAGAATATTATGGTAATATGAATATTGCGACCACACAATCACATTCTTAAAATATGTAAAAAAAATAATAATACACGTTTCTTACAATCACGCCTAAAATTTACATACATAATCTAACACTATACTATACAATACATATACATTAAACATTGTATATACATATATCATATACCCACAATCCTATATATGTATTATTGATATGTTTAATTCACTATTGTATCGTACAAACAGGGGTTGAGTTTCTGTTGACTAATGTAAATTGCTTTGCTATACATTACTGTGTAAGGTGATCATTTACATTACACCTAAGATGTAGGTGGTGATGCTGCTTTGAATATATTGACAGTATCAGAGAAACATCGCCACCCATTGAAATGTATGGTAAAGTGCCTCTTGGTAATGCTGCCTTTAAATAGTACTAATAGCCCTTTTTAATATTTTACTGGCTTTCTCAACATTGTGACAGATCCTTTTTAAATATCTAGCTTCATGGCACTTTGGAATATGGTGATGGGGGAACCAGACGTGGATTCCTTGCCAAATGTGTTTAGAGGAATATGGCTGCACTTCACTGAAAAGACCCAAAGAAAGCTGAAAAGATTGTCTGGGGTTTCCATGTTCCTTGTTTAGATGAAGTTTGTCTGGTATTTTGGTGCTGGACTAAGCCTTGTTATGAGGGATCAGACTGATATACTTCAGGAAAGATCTTCTCTGTTAATAGCACAATTGGGTTAAAAGAGGCTTCTCCAGAGTGTTAAATTGATATAGAACAAGCTAATGAGCTGTTGCTCATTCCTGAGAGAGCACTTCTCTTTCTGTTTGTATCTGTAATAGGACCCTAGGGAAGTCTCCTTAAAAGTTATGGGGGAATCCAGACATGGAATCCTTACCCAATGTGTTAGAGGAATATCGCTGGACCTCACTGATGAGGCCCAAAGAAGCCTGAAACAATCATCTGCAAAAATCTTAACATTAATGTAAAAATAAAATCTAACATTAAATTACAAAAAAATAATCTAAAATTACAAAAATTAAAAAAATCTAAAAATACAGAAAGAAATAGACAAAATGATCAAAATTAAAAAAAATTAAACCTAATCCCTATGAAAATAAATAAGAGCCCCCCCCCAAAATAAAAAAGCCCTACCCTAGACTAAATTACAAATAGCCCTTAAAAGGGCCTTTTGTGGGGCATTGCCCCAAAGTAATCAGCTCTTTTACCTGTAAAAAAAATTACAAATCCACCCCAACATTAAAACTCACCACCCACACAACCAACCCTACTCTAAAACCCACCCAATACCCCCTTAAAAAAACCTATCACTAACCCCTTGAAGATCACCTTACCGGGAGAAGTCTTCATCCAACCGGGCTGAAGTCTTCAACAAATCCGGCAGAAGTTGTCCTCCAGACGGGCAGAAGTGGTCCTCCTTATGGGCAGAAGTCTACATCCAGACGGTATCTTCTATCTTCATCCATCCGACGCAGAGCGGGTCCATCTTCAAGACATCCGACGAGGAGCATCCTCTTCTTTCCACGGTGACTGAAGAATGAAGGTTCCTTTAAGTGACATCATCCAAGATGGCGTCTTTTAGATTCCGATTGGCTGATAGAATTCTATCAGCCAATCGGAATTAAGGAAGGAAAAATCCTATTGGCTGATGCAATCAGCCAATAGGAGTGAAGTTAGGTTTTTTTTAAGGGAGTATTGGGTGGGTTTTAGAGTAGGATTGGTTGTGTGGGTGGTGAGTTTTAATGTTGGGGGGATTGTAATTTTTTATTACAGGTAAAAGAGCTGATTACTTTGGGGCAATGCCCTGCAAAAAGCCATTTAAAGGGCTATTTGTAATTTAGTGTAGGGTAGGGCTTTTTTTATTTTGGGGGGCTTTTTATTTTGTTAGGGGGATTAGATTAGGTGTAATTAGCTTAAAAATCTTGTAATTTGTTTATTATTTTCTGTAATTTAGTGTTGGTATTTTTTGTACTTTAGCTAATTTTATTTAATTGTATTTAATTGTATATAATTTAGGGAATTAATGTAATTATAGTGTAGTGTTAGGTGTTAGTGTAACTTAGGTTAGGTTTTTTTTTACAGGTAAATTTGTCTTTAATTTAGCTAAGTAGTTTATTAAATAGTTAATAACTATTTAATAACTATTCTACATAGGTAAAATAAATACAAACTTGCCTGTAAAATAAACCCTAAGCTAGATACAATGTAACTATTAGTTATATTGTAGCTAGCTTCGGGTTTATTTTACAGGTAAGTATTTCGTTTTAAATAGGAATAATTTAGTTAATTATAGTAATTTTATTTATATGTATTTAAATTATATTTAAGTTAGGGGGGGTTAGGGTTAGACTTAGATTTAGGGGTTAATAACTTTAGTATAGTGGCGGCGACGTTGGGGCGGCAGATTAGGGGTTAATAAATGTAGGTAGGTGTCGGCGATGTTAAGGGTGGCAGATTAGGGGTTAATAATATTTACCTAGTGTTTGCGATGCGGGAGCACGGCGGTTAAGGGGTTAATAAATTTCCTATAGTGGTGGCGATGTCTGGTTCGGCAGATTAGGGGTTAAAAAATGTATTTTAGTGTTTGTGATGCGGGAGGGCCTCGGTTTAGGGGTTAATAGGTAGTTTATGGGTGTTAGTGTACTTTTTAGCACCTCAGTTAAGAGATTTATGCTACTGCAATGTAGTGTAAAACTCTCAACTACTGACTTTAAAATGCGGTACCAGTGTTGACAGGAGAGGGTCTACCACTCACTTTTTGGCAGACTCGTAATACCGGCGCTATGCAAGTCCCATTGAAAAAAGAAGATATGCAATTTACGTAAGTGGATTTGCGGTATTTCCAAGTCTGGCCAAAAAAGTGAGCGGTACACTTGTACCTTCAAGACTCGTAATACCAGCGGGCGTTAAAAGGCAGCGTTGGGACTGGCCAACGCTGCTTTTTTAGCCTAACGCACAACTTGTAATCTAGCCGCTTGTTTCTATCAATAAGCATGTAGACCGTAGGCTCTCAAGAGTCTCCTTCTTCACTGGTTTGTTTTAGTTTTATATATTATTTACTATTATATTTCCCCTCAGATACACTGGGTATTATTATAATAAAAATATATTATTATATTATTAAATTCCAAAAAATAATAATATGATAATAATGTGCCTCCTAACCTAAACTTTTTTCTCTTTTTAAAAAAAAAAATATTTTGGTAAATAACAGCAGCCCTTAGAGACTAGCTGATAGTGAGTTTCTGAAATCACCCCCAATAACAATGGTACCAATATTATAGACATGATTAACTTATAAGAATTGTGTGAACGCCCAATTCTGACAATAAGCTCTACCCCACATCCAATCTGTTAACCAGTTATGTTTTTTAAAAATAAAAGAGGATACATAGGAGTGATCTTATTACTATGTCCAGACTAAGAGCAAAAAAAAAAAAAAACCTTCAAGGGACCTGGCAGCTGTAGGCTGGAAGAGGCTGAAGATAAAATATCCTGAAATGTTGATTGTTGTAGGAAATCTTGGGGTTATTTACCTTTTTTCAAGTTTAAAATATGTTGTTGGATTTAGCCGTCACAGGCAAATTCTTAGGTGTTCATGAATGCCCGTCTCTAGATGTTGGGGTTCTTATATGCTGGGAAGCCTGTCAGTGTTATGTGAAAGGCCTTGGGCTTTGTGGGTTTCCTATGTTTTTATAAATGTGTACTTGCATGTGATGATTACTGTAAGGGATCACTGTGGTGGGGCAGGTTGGATTTAGGGGACGGGTCATGCTAGCAGGGCCAGATTATTTCAATAGTTAATAAATAGTTAATTGCAAATGTGACCCAGGCCATATAGGATTAATTTTCTTTGAGCTTTAATTGTGGTATGGTTACCTGTTATGGAAAACCAGATCATCTATGGTTAATTAGATACTGAGTTACATTGGTTATGGTTAAATGTAGTGATAAGAAGCTGCTGTTAGACCTAAAACATGTGGTATCTAAGGGTACCATAAGATCCTCCAATGTTTTTTAAAGACCTGTTATCTATACAATAGTTTTGCAAGTGTTAACTCCGTAAGCTAGACAATTTATTTTTTATGTCTCTGTATTTAGATTTAGGCTGCCTTGCAGCTGATGTACAGACTATAAATAAGGTCTAGTCAGTCGTACTGAAGTCAGGGTTTGCATAGGCTTTGTGACAGCACACAGATTAAAGTGACAAATGTGAGATACTGTAGCTAATTTATTGTACTGTTTAGCTGCTTCCATTGCAAAACAGTTAATGGCAATTTAAATGGTAACATAATTTTTATACAGAATTTATCAGCAATTAAGCATTGCAGTGCAAGATCAATTAAAACTCCTGGTAAAATGCGAATTGTTTTGCAGGCCCAGAACATACCTTTAAACGTCACTATGATATAACAAAATAAATCGATTTTTTTCCCACAAATCCAGTTAGTGCAGTCTATATGTTTTTTTGTTTTTTTTTGTTTTTTGTTTTGTTTTATTTAATTTTTATTGAGGTTCATTGCAAGACATACAACATTATAATAATAGGACTTATGTCACATATAATAAAGTATCACTTTCACCGCAAATTACATAAATGAAAATCAGGTGGGAACAAGAATAAGTACCATACAAACTGCATACCCGTAAGATGCCAATCAGTCTGGAAACATTCATAATGGCATAATAAGGCCTCTCTTGTTCCTTTACAGCAAAGATAAAGATTAAGTAACAGGAGGGAATTTTAAACATGAGAGACCACTTTTGGATCTCAGAAGAGAAACCTCTTTTTTTTTAATATATCTAGTACAAAGAGTGAATAAAAAGGTAACTGTGCTACAGTTAGATATTTAAAACTGTTAGGGAATTATTACCAGCCACTTTCTGTATAGAAGTTTTAGGCATCCTAACCTTATTACTTGGGCTGGGTTTGGTCTAGCAATAATTTTAAGTAAATACTTAGGAGTAACAATTTAATCACATAGCTAAAAAGGGTAACTGTTAAAAGTATGGACTTCTCAAGAACACAACAATGTACAAAGACAAATATTCTGTAAAATCCAATATGTCGGAAGGTCTCTAAAATACTTCCATTTAAGCACTCTGTATCTGGGTGCAAAAAATAAAGCATTAATTATGAATCATTGCAATATATGTATTTTCTATACAACATTAAGATGTCAGAACGGTGTGAGGTCAGCAACATTGCATAGTTATTTTTTGTGGGCTTTGAACAGGTCCCTAAAATAATCATATTGAGGCAAACTCAATTGCAGTATATGAAATTATTACACATCATCAAGACGTCAAACAGTTTAGGTTAGCAGCCATGTATAGCTATTATTATTATTTGTAGACTTTTAAGGGGTAAGTAACCCCCACACTGCATTAGGTTGTACTTTTGCCATGCCCCACCGCTTCGGGCCGCAAGCAATGAGGCAACAATTCAGCATGTAAATAGGGGTAGAACTACATAAGACATTAAATAGGAAGCCTAACTTCTATAAGAGGAAACAATTCACCCAAATAATGTTTGCCTTGTTATTCTATATTTATGAAAGGATATATCTATAAAGTAGTAGAGTGCTAGCTGAGATTCAACTAGAAAGATTTAGTTTAAAAAGTATACGTGCCAAGTATAACTGATTTAGGCTACTATAAGGGTTCAACAGTTGGCATCACTGTGCTATGTAGAGGAAGGCGACTAACTCAGTTAACTCTTAGAAAATCAACCAGCTAATAGTGAAACCTATTTTCAATAATATGATATCGAGTAGTAGAATGCCAGCTGAGATTTAGCTAGAAGTGATTGGTGTAAGGGATATACGTGACAAATATACCCTATTTAAAGTACAATGAGGGCCCAATATCTAGAGACAGTTTGCTATGCATCGTATAGTAATTAACCTAGTAGACTCGTAAGAAATCAGACATCTAATAACACTTAATTCTTCATGTTAGGATAGGGGTAAAAACATTGGGTTGATGCTTACTATACTTGTAATATCAAGTTAACAAGGAAGAACAACATGGTATAACCAAAAACTAATTAAACATTGTTAGGAGACTGAGCTTAAACCAAACAAGACCCCAGGAATGTAAAACTCAATGGGGATAGTACAGAGAACTCTGTGAAATTAGCCAACAGCAGAGCGTCTCCAATATTGTATGGTGCTACTTGCCAGGTTCAAGTACCAGGTAGCGTGGGAATCAGAAAAGTCTTGCAGGATAGCTATGTGCGAGGACTCCCCCTCAATGTTAAGGCTCCTTCCACAGTCAATGCGAGTATTGCCGAAAAAAGTTAACTGCAGTCCATCATTTAGTAGGCCTCTGGCCACTGTCTTGTGAGATCCTCTCCTGAATGGCAGTCATCCAATCTGGGAACCTGAGTTGCCACCAATCCTTCTTTTGTGGTCGGCTTCCTCTGGGCTGTTGTCGGAATATTTCCCTTACAGGTATCCGCATTAAGACTCAGATCCCCAAGCAGGAGTACGTTTTGTAGACTCCTAGTTGCCTGAGGTTCACTAGATCGTAGATGCTGTACATTGAATACTTGTGGAGCCTCAGTTGCCTTGATTTAGAGCATCTTGTCCCATGCTTAATTGAATTTCCAGGTGATGAACATTGAGTAATCATCTTCTGAACACTAGCCCCCTTGCCTCTATGGACTCCATGCTATGGACTCCACTACCCTTTCATATAGTGGCTGCCCAAATGTAATAAGAGTGAGGTGGTTAGTATTCTGGGTACTAGAGAGTATATGCTAAATACTGTAGATGCACTCACGGTGCTCACTAAACAACAGGTGCCAGAGAGCATCCTGCCAGGGGGTATTCCCCGTAGCTGATGTTGGAGGCCACAACTTCGAATGAAGCTCTGGGCTCTGAAGCCAGCAGCTAACTCAGTGAAATTAATCTCTTTGGGTAAATTTTCTCTAGTAGACTATTATTGTGTTAGTCTTTGTCTCAGATGATCTCTGTAAAGTTGCAATCAGAAAGATTACACTCAAAAAGCTGGAGCAGCTTGCAGAAGTCTGTCCGATCATGGCTACTGCCCGGTATTTCCCCCAGTCTATATGTTTTAATATATATATATATATATATATATATATATATATATATATATATATATACTGTTCATATAAAATGCATATCTATAAATATATATAGGAATATATATGCAGGTATAGGTATATCAAGATATATGTATTTAAGAATAAAAAGGACATTATCCTGTAAGTGAAGAACATTGGAATGGGAAATATTAATATATTCATTATCATTTCCATTGACCTCTATAGGGGAATACGGTAATACTGTTGCGATAATTCAAAATCAGCTTTTTGCGTGCATAAGGCTAGTGCGTGAGTGAAAACTTTTTTTTCCACTGCTGCTCTGTCACGTGGGGGTCTCCACTTCAGCCACACTCCTAGGTCTGGTAATAGACAAGGAGGTGGTGTAGGTATTTTACTTTCCTCTCATTGCACCTTTCAACAAATACAACCCATCTCTTCCCTCACATTTTTCTCATTCAAAACCAACAAGATTTGGTTATTCTCTCCCTTCTCTACATGTGTTGCAGTCATATACGAACCCCTGGGTCCTCAACTTAATTTCTAGATCACTTGGCTGCCCGGCTACCTTATTTCCTTTCCTCAGACACCCCTGCCCTCATACTTGGTGATTTCAACATCCCTCTTGACAATCCATCTGCCTCCTCTGCAAAACAACTTCTGCAACTCACTTCCTCTTTCGGTTTGTATCGACGACGGACTGATTCTCCCACTCACAAAGACGGTCACTCCCTTGACCTGATCTTTAGCTATCGATGCACTATTTCAAACTTCACAAACTCTCCTTTTCCACTTTCTGACCACCATCTCCTCACTTGCAACATATCATCCCTCCCTACAACTCTCCCTCCTTCTACTCCTCACATCAAACTTCACAGAAGCAGTATGTCATTAGATCTGCAACAGCTTGCTAATTCCCTCAAACCTTTCCTTTCATCCTTTCCTGCCCTGACCAATCTATCTGCCTCTATAATTCCACTCTTACATCCGTCATTGTCAATCTAGCCCCTCTTACCATAGCTCGGAAATTACACACTCATCCTCAGCCCTGGCATACTCCTCTGACAGGGTACCTATGCAGATGTTCCCGTACTGCTGAGCAGCACTGGAGAAAATCTCAGAGTTCAGTTGATTTTCTACATTACAAATTCATCTTGAACTCCTACTATTCTGCATTTAATCTCTATAAACAACATTACTTCTCTACTCTTATCTCTACTCTTTCTTCAAACCCAAAATGTCTGTTTTCCACTTTCAATACTCTTCTTCGCCCACCTCCACCTCCTAATACAACTTCTCTGTCAGCTCAAGACTTTGCCAGACACTTCAATAACAAAATTGACTCCATCAGAAACGAAATCAGCTCTCAACATACTTCCATTCTCTCACCACTTCAAACGCTCACAATCAACCACAACCCACATAGTCAGTCACTGAGGAAGAAGTTGCTGCACTTATACTGCGCTCCCACCTCACTACCTGTCCCCTTGACCCTATCTCCTCACAGCTACTGCCCTCACTCTCTTCTACCCTTACCCCTATACTCACACACATTTTCAACCTTTCCCTCAGCACCGGTACATTTCCCTCATCTTTGAAGCATGCACTGGTCACACCTATCCTCAAAAAACCTTCCCTTGATCCAACCTCCCCATCCAACTACCGCCCTATTTCCATCCTCCCTATCACCTCAAAGCTTCTCGAAAAGCTAGTATATGCACACCTATCCCATTTCTTTACATTAAACTCCATCCTTGACCCACTGCAATCTGGATTTTGTCCCCATCACTCCATAGAGACAGCAATCGTTTCTCTCTGCTTATCCTCCTTGATCTGTCTGCAGCCTTTGATACTGTTGACCACCCTCTTTTGCTCCAAACCCTCCAATCCTTCGGCATTTGTGACACAGCCCTATTGTGGTTTTCTTCCTACCTGTCAAACCCTACCTTTAGTGTAGCCTTCTCTGGGGCCTCCTCTGCCCCGTCACCACTTTCTGTCGGGGTACCACAAGGCTCTGTCCTTGGCCCCCTTCTCTTCTCAATCTACACGTCATCATTAGGTTCCCTAATAAAGTCCCACGGTTTCCAATATCATTTGTATGCCGATGACACCCAAATCTACTTCTCTGCACCACATCTATCTCCTTCCTTGCTAACCCGTATTATTAACTGTCTTTCTCACATCTCTTCCTGGATGTCCTCTCACTACCTCAAGCTAAATATTTCCAAAACTGAGCTGCTTATTTTCCCCTCTTCTTCCAAATTTTCCACCCCCAATCTCTCTATAACTGTCGACAACTCCATCATTACCCCTACCCCACATGCCCGATGTATTAGGGGTCACATTTGACTCAGATCTTTCTTTCATTCCTCACATTTAGTCCTTGGCTAAAGTCTGCCACTTCCACCTTAAAACTATCTCTAAAATTAGACATTTCTTTACACAAGACACAACTAAGATTTAAATTCACTCTCTTATCCTTTCCTGCCTTGATTACTGCCACTCTGTCCTCTCTCGTCTCCCCAGCTGCTGACTAGCTCCTTTACAATCCATAATGAATGCCTCTGCCAGGCTCATCTTCCTTACATGTCACTCTTCATTTGCTGCACCTCTCTGCCAATCCTTTCACCGGCTTCCCCTAGCCTCAATTCTCACAATTCTCACTGACATACAAAGCCCTCAACTGCACTGTTTCCCCCTATATCTCAGACCTTGTCTCCAGATACTCTCCCTCCCGTCCCCTTCTCTCTGCTTATGACTTCCTCCTCTCCTCCTCTCTTGTTACTTCCTCACACTCCCGTTTACAGGACTACTCCAGACTGGCTCCCATCTTGTGGAACTCTCTGCCTCACTCCACAAGACTCTCCCCTAGTTTTGAAAGCTTCAAGCGCTCCCTAAAGACTCTACTGTTCAGGGATGCATACAACCTACACTAACCTTTCTTTATACTAGTTCCTTTCCTCCAATGCTATCCCCTGAACCCCCTTAGCATGTAAGCCTCAGAGTCCAGCTGTTTGTAGATCACCTTCTTAAGAGCTGACTACAACAGTGCATCTCTTGGCAGAGCCCTCTACCTGTTTGATCCCTATAAATGTTTTGTTGTACTCCACCTTTGTTTATAGCGCTGCGGAATCTGTTGGCGCTCTACAAATAAGCAATAAATAACTTGTGCTGTGATTGTTTTTTTTACATATAATATAATATGAATATTGATGGGTTAATCTTAATTAATGAAGGCTCAGCAACATGTAGAACAGCTGCCTGGCAAATAATGTGCTCGTGACGACTGTGGAAGTCTGCCCAATTCCACTGTAACAATGTGAAATACGAAAATGTCCACAGCACAACTTGCTTAAAAAGTGTCTTTATTGACAAATGAAAGAGCGACGTTTCGTGATTACTGTCACTTAATCATGCTATACAAACAATACTCAGAGGTGATCCTTTTAAACTGTTTGGCTTGGCGCCAATACATTCTATACTTGAGCGCCACCTGCTGCACAGAATACATTACTTGCTAAATATCCAAAATCTTATACAATTTGCAACAAGACACTTTTTTTAAAGAAACATTATTCAATCATTTTACAGCAAGGAAGTGATATCTCTACAACATCTAACACAGATTTAACGAACCCTGTTACCAGTACTACAAATCAATACATTACTATGAAATAAATTTAGCTAGACCTAATTTTTACCAAAATACTGACCAATCGAAGTCCCTATTCATACCATAAGGTACCAGTGATCCCAATTTATGAATCCAATGCATTTCTTTTTGTTTTAATATTTTCTCACTGTCACCACCCATTCTCTGCGGGCCTACATAATCAATAACCTGCCACCTGAGCTGGCTGATACTGTGGCCTTTCTCTAAAAAATGATTGGAGACTGGTGCTTCCCTGTTCCCACATCTAATATTGGAGCGTTGCTAAATTTATTTCATAGTAATGTATTGATTTGTAGTACTGGTAACAGGGTTCGTTAAATCTGTGTTAGATGTTGCAGAGATATCACTTCCTTGCTGTAAAATGTTTGAATAATGTTTCTTTAAAAAAAAAGTGTCTTGTTGCAAATTGTATAAGATTTTGGATATTTAGCAAGTAATGTATTCTGTGCAGCAGCTGGCGCTCAAGTATAGAATGTATTGGCGCCAAGTCAAACAGTTTAAAAGGATCACCTCTGAGTATTGTTTGTATAGCATGATTAAGTGACAGTAGTCACGAAACGTCGCTCTTTCATTTGTCAATAAAGACACTTTCTAAGCAAGTTGTGCTGTGGACATTTTCGTATTTCACTTAATTAATGAAGGGGGGGTGGCAGAGCCAGCAGCGTTCAGGAGAGGTCGCAAAATGTTGAGCTCCTGCTTGAGTTTGACTAAAAATAATTTAAAATCGGAGTTTGTTTTACAAATACTCTTTATTACAGCTGGTATACTTATAATACTGTTACCTGCTGCATAGAGGACGCTATATCTGTCATTTATCATTTATCTACTTTTTGTAACCTGAGTTTGGATTGCCTGGTTGGGACCTTTTCAGGCGGCGGCCATCTTTACCTCCCCCGTGGATGTACAACTCCTATGGCGGACATTCAATATCTACTTACAGAGCTTGTCAGGCTTCTGACTAACCATCACGCCTGGTTGGGACCTTTTCAGGCGGCGGCCATCTTTACCTCCCCCGTGGATGTACAACTCCTATGGCGGACATTCAATATCTACTTACAGAGCTTGTCAGGCTTCTGACTAACCATCACGCCAGGCTTGCTGCTGCCCTGGACGGAGCTGTGGGGCCGGCGGACAATGGCGAGACTCAGACGGAGGTGTCCCCGGATCCTAAGGAGGAGCATGCTATAAGCGGGGCTGTCTCGGGCCCGGCGTTCCAGATCTCATATCGGCTGCACCCGAAACATGCTGTGAAAATGTAGAGAACCATATTGGGCTCATAACCTCACATGTGGCCCTTCGGATTCAAGCTAAAGAAGAATATATCTATACAATTGCTCTGGATGTCATGGTAAGACAGAGACAGAGGTCTCAAAGGATCTTAAAATGCTCTGGCGCTCCCGGCATTGATTTTTATCTTGCCACATATGGTGTTTCCCTGGCAGCCATAAAAATAAAAGAGATTTCGGGGCCCTACTCTACTGTATGGAAGCAGCACAACTTACCTCACTTTCCCTGGCTCATAACCCTTGAAGCTCATAGACACTATTTTTACTTTTGCTCTGAGAGAGTCGGAGTGGGTTAATGCAATTTTCTACTATGGCCCTCCCTCTCGGCATAGAACACTAACGATGTCGTCTGATGGGACAATTCTCTTCCGTTTTTCTGTTTGACAAAGTTTGAACTCACAACACATGGTTTAACGCAGTGTTCAAAATGAATGGCAGCATCTTTAACAGTGTTAGTGGTTTCACAATGTACTTGGAAACAAAGCAGATTCATTGTTGGGCTAAAGGGTGTTCCTAAGTCTCTAACTCACGCAATGGGACTACTACAGTATATGAACCCCATGCCCTACTTGTAAGTGCTCCCTTCACTTATAACTTAGCTATAAAGAGGAACATGTGTTGATCTATCACGGGACTGTATACTTCCACTGCTTGAACAGTGTACTTGTTTTATAGCCCAGAGACTGCCTATGTATAAGTTATAATTGTTTAGCGACAAGCTTCTGGGTTTGGGTAGCGCACAGTTCTTTATGCTTAGATGGTTTATCGGATATGGTTATTACTTAGAGCTACTCGACATGTATGTTATTGGTTTCATTTTCCACAGTATTGACGTGCAGCATGCTTCGCCTAACTGTTTATAACCTGTACCTCATTACGCCCTGTATGTGTGTTCCAGGACTGCTGGTTAGTTCTGGGCACTCCTTGATAAGTCAATTTGTTCTCATGTACCCTGCATGGTGGAATATAGGGTTAAATTTATATCTAGTTGTGGAGTATGCCGCTGCTACTCCTTAATGCCAGGGGGGAATATTGGATTAACTATACTATACGCTACATATAGCATGCCTTCTCTATGCACGATTGATATAGGTTATGACCGTCTGCAATCATCCTTATCTGGCATATACTACACACCCCCTAGGAATAGCAAATCTGGCGATGTGGTGAGAATGACCCAATAACCTCTTTTTTATTACAAAGCCCAACAACAATTTCTTAGATGAAGTAATGCTAGCACTCTTCCCACCACAACAAATTTAATAATAGGAATAGTCTTACTGGCATTTTCTATCTTTCCACTGCACTATATTAGGTGTAACATGGAAGCGGTGCAGCTCTATCCAGTTAATCTATAGTGCACTACTTTTAGGGTGTATATTCTGATCTCCCCTTCTTACTTCCATATACCAAGTTATTATATAGATAAAAGCTGATTCGAATACACTATCTCAACACATATAGTTCAGTGCATATTGTGTTATCCTTTTATGTTTGGGGATTTACCCCCCGTTACCTATAGTTAAATAGTTTCTGTTTTATCTAGCTCTCATTTGGCACGGAAGTTATAATTATGCGCCAATATATTAATTACGACAAGTAGTCCACCTTACAGCAGTTATTGTGAGGTTATCTTAAAGTCGCTTGCTAGTGAGTTTAGTTTAGCATTTCCACACATACTACTATTTCATGCCCATAGGCTAACACTTAAGTACCTCTAGGTACTAATATTAATGTACTGTGTACTGATCTCCGGTTCAACCTCATGGATATTTTACAATAGTCTGGAACAAGCTGTTTTACAGAAGCTAATTTAGTGTTCTTGGGCACCCTATATATCGAAGACCTCTTAAGCTATAAATTGTAATTACCATATTTAACTTACCACCCCCCCACCACCACCACCACTTAATGGACCTCCTAACTTAGGAGGGCTATCTAAGCGGCTTATCTCTCCTATGCCGCAACCTTACTTACTAATAACCTTTACAGTATGTCATGGAGTTAATCTTATTTTCTCACATCTATCGTAGCAGGCTTGCTGGGGTATGCAGAGCAATATACTTACTTATTAATCATACCCCTATGTTAACAGCAAGAAAGTTCCCCCTTCATGACAATTTATATAGAGTGTTTAAATATAAAAAGAGGTTTGTCATTTGAGATCCAAAAGTGGTCTACTTTAGTGTGAATAACCCCCAACAATTTGAAACTGCAGAGACGAGGCCCATGAGTGACCTCTTTTGTCTATCAGGATGTCTAATACTGTCCAGTCTGGAGGTGTGACCTTGTGAGCCAATCAAGGGCTAGACTACATGGTATAGCCCCAGGGGCATGTTAAATACAAACGGCAGGGCTGAAAGTATGCATAAGGCATCAAAGTCAAGATACCAATTAACATAAACAATGTCAACAGGCTGCCACTCCACACGCAACCCCACGTCTAATGTACAAAACATATATCGGCATGCTCAGCGCAACCGGGCAATGCCCGGTACAGAGGCTTCACATAGATTGCCAACCAAGGGGCGTGGTGCACCCTCAGGATAAATACTACCATATATGGTAAAGCTTTGCAAAATGTGCCAATACAGCCTATGTTGCCAAAGCAACTAAGTATGCGACTTAGTGGAACTTGGTTTCCGGTTGGGGGCAGAGCATGTAGCGAGTTGCTGCTTCGGAGCTTGTGTACTATGAGATGCCAGATTCACCCCCCCTAACGCTGACCCTAGGACCACGCAGAGGTACCGGGCCAGGATCCTGAGATCCGCGTGTTGGAAGCCACCTAAAGACCTCTACAGATTAAGAGGTGAAGAAATGTTATTTGCACTTTCTCTCCCAGTGGACAATTTATCTGTGCCCTAAAAAGCGCAAACATAGGAACATAATAACCAACCGACGGCATGAGGCGGAGTGTGACTGCCTGACTGAGAAGTTTGGGAGCTCTGTCTATGTCATTAATACACACACGCACCAGACCTACAGAGGAGACTGGTAAAAATCGGTAAAAAAGCCGCAATACGGATCAAGAGGAAATGGAAGGGGGGCGTACAGCTCTCCAGGATGCAATAAGCCTAGTAAGCTCAGAGAAGATCGGGCGTATTCTGCCAGAGAGCTGGTACTCGTAAGACCCCGCCAGATGTAAGAAGACTGAGATACCGCTATGAGTGCGGAGTGAAACCTGGAATGAGGAAAAAGAGAAGGGAAGTCTTGGTTGTTAAGGCAAGGAGTTGCATTTATCAAAGGGAGAAGCGTTGCTCCTTGGAACACAGCAAGTACAACTTCTGTTTGTTTTTTTTCCCCTTTATCCTTCTGCCAGAGACTCTGCATTTACAAGTCCTCTCAGACACAGTAAGATTGACCTTCATGCTGACAGCAATTTGTGAATTTATTTGAAAGATCATTACAGCAGGGTTGAAGATTAGAGAGGGGCTATCCCTGTAGTCTTTGAGAAAAAACGGGTGTCAGATAAGCACCCCTCAGGTAACTGTCACGGTTCCTACCGTTCCATGCAGACACCCAGGCGTGGTCACCCCTTTGGGGGCAAGCGAGGGACTTGAACCTGGGACCTCTTGTATCCTAGGCTTGTTCTCTTGCCTCTAAGCCATGGCTGCTTCTCTTTATTTGTGTGTATGTAAGCTTTCCTTATCCCGCCTGCAGCACTGGGGTGGACTCTTGATTTTGCTTTGCCTGGATCACCTGTGTTCATTTACAACCTGTCAGTCAGGCTTACCTGGGACTTCCTATCAATTGGCAGCTCATTAGCTGGCTATATAACCCTGCCTTTTCCTGTGCTCAGTGTCAGTTCTTTGAATCATGTTTCCTGTTTAGGTGTCTTTGTTCCTGAATCCCTAAGACTGACCCTGGCTTGTGACCCCGGCTCTGTTCATCGTTTACCTGCACCTCTGGCTTCCTTTGATCCCTGCAATACCTTGATTACTCTCTTGGATTTACCTTTGTCTGTACAGCATAATCGGATCCTTGTTTTTTGCACACAGCCCCCGTACATTTATTCACAGCCAAGGTGGTTTTCTTACCTGATCACTTTGGGCTGTGATACCTGTAGGGGTGAGCATATATCTCTGCTACAGACTCCAATCCAGGTAAGAACTTTACATAAGAACTGACAATTATGGAGCACGCAGAGATGAACAGGATGCTCACTGCCCTGACCCAGAAAGTATCCAACTTGTCTCAGACTGTTCTGTATTTGCAGAAGGACTTTTGTGCTCTTAAAGGTATGGTACACCCAGAACCAGCGTATCGTGAACCTTGTGTACTATTACCTGAGAGATTTGATGATAGCCGTTCCTCCTTCTTGTCCTTTAAGGTGGATTGTGACCTCTTGTTTTCCTTAAAGCCTCTTACGTATGCCACTGACTTCATCATGGTCCGCTCAGCCATCAACCTGCTTTCTGTGCAGATAAAAAAATGGAAAAACCAGATGCTCCTGGCTAAGAGTCCTGTCCTAGACAACTTAGGGGCTTTCATAACAGCCATGGACACTCAATGTACTACTACAAGGCAAACCAAGGCTCCTAGGACTGTTCCACATTCCCACAGATAACGGCTTCATTGTGACTGGGATGCTTTTTACCAGTACTCACCCGCAAACCTTGTTGCTCCTGATGAATTGTATACTCCTTCCCAGGACATTGAGGAGCCCATGGAGATAGGGGTTATACGGAATAGGCAGGCTCCCCAAGAAAGAGCCAGAAGGAGTAGCCAATGCCTTTGCTTTTACTGTGGGGAAAGAGGACACTTTATCTCCAATTGCCCTATTCGCCCACCTCGGTCTCCAGCTCTCCAAACAGGCACTGTTTTTGTTCACCCTCTTTGTTCTACATGCAATTCTGTGAGCTGCCAAGGTTGCTGTTGTGGCTGTCCAGGTTCTGCTGTTCAGAGGAGTCTACTAACCTCTGAGACTGTAATTTCCTGTAAACCTACGGAACCTGCTCTTGTTAGTCCTGCAATCCCTGAGACCCAGATTATGCCGCTACCTCTTGCTCCTGAAGCGTCTTTTCAACTTTCAGATGATATGCCTAATCCGGAAACCATCATCACCTCTGCACAGGCAAGCACCAGCATTACTTTCTGCCCTGCCAAAGTACTGCCACCTGACTGCACTTATGCCTCGAATGGTACCCTTGTCTGCAAGGAGGATCTTGTGATGTTCGAGAAAGCATTGCAAGCTGTGAATGCCTCAACTGAGAGTACTTTGACAGCAGCTAAGATGAAAAAGAATAGGAAGAAGGCTGCTAAGGCCACTATTGGCACAGAGTTTTCCAGTAATGTAAAGGACGACCAAATTGTAGCTATGGATGCCCACGGGAGAGTCGCCATCCTGCCAGATGACATCTTTGACATGTCCGAAGATGAGGCTGACTTTGTTCCCAAACTCAAAGTGGCATCTACCCAGCCTGTTCACGCCCGGGGTGCGATTTTAAGGGGAGGGAACTGTCACAGTTCCCACCGTTCCATGCAGACAGCCAGGCGTGGTCACCCCTTTGGGGGCAAGCGAGGGACTTGAACCTGGGCCCTATTGTATCCTAGGTTTGTTCTCTTGTCTCTAAGCCACAGCTGCTTCTCTTTATTTGTGTGTATGTAAGCTTTCCTTATCCTGCCTGCAGCACTGGGGTGGACAATACCTTGACTACTCTCTTGGATTTACCTTTGTTTGTACAGCATACTCGGATCCTTGTTTTTTGCACACAGCCCCCGTGCATTTATTCACAGCCCAGGTGGTTTTCTTACCTGATCACTTTGGGCTGTGATACTTGTAAGGGTGAGCACATATCTCTGCTACAGACTCCTATCCAGGTAAGACCATTACAGCAACATTTTCTTTTCTTGCACCCCAATGCCTGGGGACCTGCTTTATAAAACTGGATAAACCTGACTGTTTTAGACTGGGCCATTGGCCTCAATATAAGGCTCTGGCTTTGATCTGGGTAGGGAATAACTAAAAACATTCTGAGGTATATGATTTTTTTGTACTTCTTAAAGGGACATTCCCCCAGAAGTTGGTCTGACAGGGGTCTTTTCGGTGGGACTTTTCTGATATATGACTTATAACGAGGAAAACAGTATATAGATATATTTTCATATACATTATCTTTTTGTGCTGAAATTCCCAAGAAAAAGCTTGTATTATAACAAGAGGACATTTCTGATTTGACATGAGCTGTTTTCTTCATACCCTTTTTTTCCCCTTTTCATAAAAATGTTAAGATTATAATTAGGATGTGCATGCATATGTAAGATCTCTCTAATAACTAAGTTTATGTCGAATTATACCGTATATTAATCTAAGCAGTTATAAAGAAGTAAAATGCCCTGTGCAATATAGATCCTAGGATAAAATACCAAATATAGCCAGAGATTTCATCTGTCCTCTAGTGATATAGTAACAAGGTGGTGAGTTATATGGAAGGCATAATAGGCCCTCTAGCACAAATTAGCTCTCCTGGTTTATGTTTGTAACTTTGGTAATGAAAAAAATGCAGAGTCTAAAAATCATGTTACCATTTTACTTATAACTACAGATCTAATTAGAGTTAAAGGGTTCTGGGTACTTACTCTATGTTGAAATACCTGTAGAATAATTAAGCTTATACAGCAGTACATTATAGACTTAGGCAGTTACAAAGGCCTAAAAGCAAATTTAGTAATCTAGACAATAGGCCAATAGGCCAAATAGAAAGCAAGGATCTACATGATTCCTGGGGAACTTGTGTGTAGTAAAAATATTAAGAATTGAAAAAGGGGGGGCGATATATCCAAGGATATCAATATCTGATGTGTCATTCTGTACCCTATTATTGTCTGACAAAATGCTGAAACATGTAAATATGCTGTTTATATATGTGTAAAAAAGGTGCTGCATAGTTAATTGAGCTCTTACTCTGATATACCTTATGTTAAGCTTGTTATAGGAAGGAAAAGGAGGAAAAGAGAGGGAAAGGAGATAGAGAAGAAAGAGAGGGAGGAGGGAGAAAGGAAGCAAGAGGAGAAGGGGAGGAAAGGAGGAGGAAGGGAGAAAAAAAAAGAAGGAAAAATAGGGGAAAAAAGAAGGAAAATAAAGGGAAAGGAAGAGAGAAAAAAAGGAAAGAAAAGGTATACTCGCTATTCAAACAGGGAGGAGAAGGGGAAAGGAGGAGTGGAAAACAGGGGAGAGGTTGTTGCATATTCTTTCAGTAATATTCTGATGGATACATTTTTAACACAGCATACGAATAAATCCCCTGCCATGGCTGCAAGAAATAGAGAAAAAAAAGTAAAGTAAGCAGTGAAACTGTACCTGAAGCTATTAACGAGAGCATTAACCAGATTGACACACAGGCCTTAGTTAAGTTGATGTCAGATATTTTTTTTATCACAGTTTGAGCAGGTAAAAACTGAGATATCAGTTCTGGCAAGTGAAGTCAGACAGTTTGCAAATAGGCTGGCAGAAGCTGAACAGTGCATATCTGATCTGGAAGACACTGTCAATGGCAATGAGCTAAAAATTAATAATATAAGGAAAACTTATGATAAGTTACAACAGAAAGTTGATGAGTTCGAGAATCGTGCACGAAGAAATAACATTAAGGTAATAGGACTATCAGAAAATACACAGTACAAAGATTTGAATTTATTTATGTCTGAAATTCTACCCAAATTGCTGGATATTCCATTAATAGACTTACCGCTCACAATAGAAAGAACACATAGAATTGGACATATTAGAGAAGACAGTAATAGCGAAAGGCCTAGGCCAATAATCACCAGGTTCTTAAACTTTCAGGACAAGGTAAAGCTCCTGCAGTATTACAGGAAAAAGAGGGACATAGTCATTGAGGGGAAAAAAGTCCTCATCTTTCAAGACTTTTCTGCAGAAGTCTCGAACAAAAGGAGAATAATGTCACCAATATGCACTCAATTAATAAATAAGGGATATAATTCCACATTAATATTTCCAGCTAGAATACGTATTCAGGGCACAGATGGGATTAGATTTTTAGAAAATTCCAAAGAGACAGAGATCTTCATGAGAGAGGAAGTGATATAATGTTAGGAGACTTAGAGTGAACTTAAGGAAATATAATGTGAAGTATAGAGAAAGAAAATTTTTTTTAGGAAGGGGGGATTTGGTATGTATGGTGTGTTTTTTTTCTCTCCCCTCTCACCCTCTGACCGCCTCGCTAGATGGGTAAATAAGTATAGGGATGATCAATTAGATTAACTGTACCTGGAATGTGGGAGGCATCACATCCCCAATAAAGAGGAAAGCTATTTTGAGACAACTAAAGACTCTGAGGACAGATGTCGCCCTCATTCAGGAGACGAATTTAAGAGAAGAGGAGTTGGTTAAATTAGAATCTGGCTGGGTGGGTGAAATTATTGGAACACCATGTAAAAAGAGGAAAAAAGGGGTAGCAATCTTATTTAATAAAAAATTTCAATATGCAATAATATCCCGTTTCCTAGATCCAGATGAGAGGTTCATAATTTTAAAAGTTGAGGTGGAGAGAAAGAGACTAACTATTTGTAATGTCTATGGTCCTAATGAACATTCACCTAAATTCTGGTTAGACCTTCAAACACATCTGCTAGAAAAAACAGAAGGAACCTTAATAATAGGAGGGGATTTTAATATGGTTTTTCAATTCCCATTAGATAGATTCAGAGAAGGTAGGGTAGGAAATAAAACAAGGAAATATAAACTTGAGGCTAAATTGCTTAAGAAATTTACAGTAAATCTGAATTTAAAGGATATTTGGAGAGAAAGAAATCTGGTAGGTAGGGATTACACATGTGCCTCTAAGGCTTATAAAACCTTTTCTAAGATAGACATGTTTTTAATTTCAGAGAAACTCCTGGGTACAGACGTAGAAACAGAGTTAAAAGAAATAACAATTTCAGACCATGCACCTATCACATTAAAAATCTTTATAAATATAGGCAATTCCCCCATGAGAAGGTTTCGGTTTCCAAACTATTTGGTCAATGATATATAATTCAAGAATATGTTAACAACAAAATGGCAGGAATTCTCCATGAACAATCAAGAATATATAGATAAGCCAGAAATTTTATGGGAATCCTCAAAAACGGTATTAAGAGGGGAAGTTATTTCATTTATGAGTAGAAAAAAGAAAAAACAAAGAAATAGGGAGAAAGAAATTGTGAATAGATTAGCGTACAATAAATATTTGAGTGAACCAAATAAGAAAAATTGGAAACAGTATGAAGAGGCCAAGGAAGCTAGGGATCTATGGATTCTTAAAATCACTATGCAGCAAGAACTTAGGACTAGCGCAAGATTTTACAGGTTCGGCAATAAATCAGGGAAATTGCTAGCCAATTTAGTGAATAGAGCAAAAGGACATAACACTATTGGTTGCATAACCACAGATGGGAAGATACTAAATAAGACTGAAGAGATTCTAAAACAATTTTCAGCATACTATCAGATGGTCTATGGGGCGGGAGAACTAAACTATGAAAATAAGAGAGATTTTTGATCCAAGCTTAGAAACCCTAAGATTGAGGAAGAAGATAGGAACAAAATTATTAGACCAATTACTGAAGAAGAGGTTAGTAGAGCAATTAAAAACATAAAAAATAATAAATCGCTCGGGCCAGACTTGCTGCCAAATTAATATTATAAATTGCTATTAGAACACATTGGCCCTAGTCTAACCTCCCTGTTTAACAAATATTTTATAGGGGGGGATTTCATCTTATTTTACCTCATCCTGGACAACACTAATATTGAAACCAAATAAAAATCCAACCATGATGGAGTCATATAGGCCCATCTCCCTGTTAAATTCAGATTACAAGATATTAACAGGTATTATTGCAGATAGATTTCAAGAAGTTTTAAAATCTATAATCCATAAGGATCAAACGGGATTCATGAGGGGAAGGAATTCACCATCCAACATTAGGAAAGTGTTCTTAATCTTAGATTATTTGAAAGAGCAAAGAAAGTCTGGTACGGATAGAGAAAGACAGGGTTCAGCTATAATTTCGCTAGACGCACAGAAAGCTTTTGATTCTGTAGAATGGGACCACCTATTTACTTTATTATTTAAATTTGGCTTCCCGGAAATAATAATTAACCTAGTTAAGAATATATATAATAAACCTATTTCGGCATTATCTATAAATGGTCAAATTTCAGAAGGTTTCATCTTGGCTAGAGGCACTCGGCAGGGGTGCCCTCTCTCACCCTTACTGTTTAACATTGTGATTGAACCCCTAGCTATTTATCTAAGGGAAAACAACTAGGTAATAAAGCTTGGCAATTATGAATGCAAAGTCTCCCTATACACAGCTGATTTATTACTTTTTGTGCGTAATCTTGAAGAAAATATCCCGTTAACAGTAAATACAATATCCTTATTTAGCTTTTTTTACGGCATATAAAATCAATGTGGCTAAATCCGAAATAATGTTAATCGGGGACTGTAAATGTATAAGACTAGGAAACTATTTTAAGATCACCCAAGAAGGTATTAGGTATCTTGGAATTCTGATTTCAACCCAAGAAGGTACTTTGTATAGTTCAAACTATGTACCATTATTTAAGAAAATCAAAGATGATTTAAAAGCTTGGACAAAGTTACCCATATCAGTCATGGGTAGAGTTAATCTTTTTAAAATGATGATCTTTCCAAAGATTTTGTAGTTCATGCAAAACATTCCGGTTCCATTACTAAAGAAAGATATAAGAGATTTATCAGTGGTTATTAGACAATTCATATGGAATAATAAAAAACCTAGAATATCTTTAAATAAGTTATGTTTACAAAGAGAAATGGGGGGACTTGCACTTCCAAACCTAGAATATTATAATTGTGTAATCTTAAGTAGAATAGTGGTAGAATGGATATCAGGTGTTACATATTTTATGATCCCAGAAATAGAATTAATTTTTTTCCGCCCCTATAATATAGTGAATATTATACATATGCCATGGCAGAAATTACTGGTAAACATTAAAATATAAAAACAATGGCCAATCCCATAGCGGCATGGCATAAACTATGTAAAAATCTAGGGGTAGTAAGTGGTATGTCTAAGTAATTGACAATTCAGAATAACCTAGCATTTCCAGAGGGTATCAATTCATCTCTTTTTCATAACTGGGATAGAAAGGGGATGAGGTTTATATATCAAATTCTGGATATTTTAAAGAAATTGGTTAAGACATTTTTAATATTGAAAAATGATTTTTTATTACATAATAAAGATTTGTATGCCTACCTCCAAGTAAGGCATTATGCATGTGAACTTACCAGGGAACATGGCTGGTATTGGGGATGGGAAAAGTTGGAACCTTGGCTTAAAATGGTCACTCAGGGGATATACCCCATTTCACCATGGTATAAATTAACCCTAATTTGTGAAGGTCAAAACAATCTTGAAGGTTTAAGTAGTAAATGGAACCCCCTTGTGTTAGAAGCAGAAATGTCTATGGACAAGATAAGGAACTCAATTCTACGAGTAGCTAAAACGACAGTCTCTGAAACTTGGAGAGAGGCACACTTAAAACTTTTATATAAGGTGTATTACACTCCTAAAAACGTCACGGAATGGGGCAATAGACAATTTAATAAATGTCCAAAGTGTTGTAAATACGCAGTTGATTTAATACATATAATATGGGATTGCCCCATAATTAGGCAATTTTGGTCAAAAATTGAGTATTGGCTTGGTAGAATTACAAAGCAATTTGGCAAATTTGAGCTAGAACAAGTGTTATTTATCCCTAGAACTAGAAACTGGGGGAGAGACTAGAAGTTGGTTAATATGGCAGTTTTAGCTACCAGGAGTATCATTTTTAAGAACTGGAAGAACAATAAAAAAAAACTAATTTCGGAGAATGGAAGAATTTTTTAATAAAACAAGCAATTATTGAACAATTTAATATACAGGCTCATGAGGAGAAAGTAATAAGAAACTATCTAGATCAGTGGGGGAAGCTTATACAATCCCTCCCAAATACACTCCAGGAACAGTTCATATACCCCTGTAGGAATACAGTAGCAGTTCTCACGCTGACCACAGGCAAGGAGGGATAGAGGGAGGGATAGCAGATGTATTTGTTTGTTTGTTTGTTTTGTTTGTATATGTAAGTATTTTTTTGTTGTTTGTTTGAATAGGGGATCAATGAATAGAAAGAAAATTCCAACATCATGTGCACATAGTTCACTATGCTAAAGACTATATGTCTCATTTTTATTTTCATTGTAGGTTATTGTGTTGTCACAGAACCACATATTAATGTCTGAATAGTATAGACACTATTGTATCTTGCATGATTATTTATCTGGGCAAAATGGTACAAATGTAATGGGTGTTGTTTCTCTAACTCATCAAAGGCAATAATATTTTACGAAATAAATATGTTTTGTTGATTTTATGATGTGTTAATTATTTTTCTGGACATTGTGCTTTTCTGTAAACCCTTATGACCATGTTTTATATTTTTTCTGTGGCATTATGTATGACTGTTGTAAACTGTCTTTTGTTGGAAAATAAAAAAAGTATGCGACTAAGTAATTAGAAATAACACAAGGACCAGGAGAAAAATAAATAAAATAAAAAGAAAGAAAAGTGAAAAAAGAGTAAATAAAAAAGGCCAAAAACATTTAGGCCATTCGGGGCCAGGGTGTCCAATCTATGGGTCCACCTAGCTTCTCTTTGCAGAAGAATTTTCCCTCTGTCCCCACCTCTAGATAAAGGTGGTACATGGTCGATGATACTGTATTTTAAATCAATCACTGTTTTTCCTTTTTGGAAGAAGTGTCTTGCCACTGGTTGGTCCAATGTTCCCTTCAGAATGGCCACACGTATAGACAATCTGTGGTTGGCCATTCGTGTCCTCAAATCATCAGTCATTTTCTCAACGTAAAATAGGCCAAAGGTACAGTGGAGTAGGTACACAATGTATGTGGTTGTGCACGTCAGGCGATATCTATGTTTGTGCTTCATCTTTTTGGTGAGATGAGTGAAGTAAGGTCCAGTCTGTAAGGCGCTGCAGGTCGTGCAACCAAGACATCTGAAACAACCTGGTTTCATTTTCTCCAACCAAGACTTCTTCTGATAACAAGGATGGGGGTCCGTCTTTACCAGCATGTCCCTTAGTGATGTGGCTCTTCGAAAGCCCATGCATGGTGGTACCATATTTTTGAAAGGCAATGCTGGATCACTCTTCACGATATCCCAGTGTTTGTTGAAAGAATCTCTAAGGCATGATTTGTTGCTTGTGTACATTGTCACAAAAGTGAGTTGTTCCTGTAGTCCACGAGTTTTCGGGGTGTCCAACTCCATCAGCTGTTGATCAAGGATCCTTGAGGGGTACCCTCTGTCCTGGAATCTTTTGTACATTTCTTCCATCTGCTGTTGGGCTCTCTCTTCATCCAAGTTGTTTCTTTGGACCCTTTTAAATTGGGACTTAGACAGGGATCTCTTGAGCGATGGTGGGTGGCCACTGATAAATGAGAAAAGGGAGTTTCTATCTGTCTCCTTTCTATAGAGCATACTTTTCAGAAGGCTTCCATCCTTATACAGCTGGAGGTCCAAAAAGTGAATCATTCTATCACCTGTCTCCATTTTGAACTTGAGTGCCACGTTGGCATTATTCAGGTTCTGAAACCATATGTACAATGTTGCTCTGTTACCTCTCCAGATCAACACAATAGTATACGTGCATCTTTGAATAATTCTGTGTCGTTGGTTTCAAATTTTGCCATATAAAAGTTGGCGTAAGATGGGGTCACATTGGACCCAATCGCTGTCCCCATTCTCTGTAGGTAAAAGTGGTGTTCAAAACGGAAGTAGTATATAGTGAGGCAGAATTCCAGAAGGTTAATTAGAATCTCCATAGGGGTCCTATATATGGATACTTGTCAAGCTGTCTCTGTATTGCTTGTAGTTCCTCCTGGTGGGGAATTACAGTGTAGAGGTTTGTCACATCAAGTGCGACAAGCAAGTCATCTTCTTCAAGGGGTGGAAGTTCTTTGATTGTTTTCAATAATGCCTGTGAATCAAGTTGGATTGATTCCATATTCCTCACCACTGGCTGCAATAGTCCATCAAGAAATGTAGCAATAGGCTGTAGTATTGAACCTATTGCAGATACAAAAGGTCTGCCGGGAGGAGAGATCAGGCAGGTACTAGGAAACTGTGTAATCAAGTAATCCAATGTAATTTTGTCCAAGTAGCCTTCATTGAAGACAGCAGTCAGGTAAGTATCAATCCTTGCCTTGAAGCTTTTGACAGGATCCGCTTTGAGTTGTGTATAAGTTTCAGTATCATTTAACGGTTTCATATTTTCTTCCTTGTAGTCCTCATAGTTTTGTAGGACAATCGTACCCCCCTTGTCCGCCTGGCGGATCCCAATAATGGTTTGCTGGGCCAATTTCTTCAATGCGAGTCTTTCAACGCCACTGAGGTTGTTATGTGTTGTAGTATTCCCTTTGCTGATGCTAGTATCCAATTCGGACTGCATGAGCCTTGCAAAGATTTTAATGCTGGCTTTGTTGCTGACAGGGTCGAATTTAGATGGTGCCCTCAGTGGTTGTTCCATTACTTGTTTACTGGGAAAGAACTCCCTCAGTCTCATGTTGCGCTGAAATTTTTGTAGGTCAACATATAATTCGAAGTCATCTGTGTTGGGATAAAAGATAGTCCTTTGTTCAAAATGTCATTTTCCGTATCTGAGAGCGTTTAAGAGCTGAAGTTGATCACAATGTTATTCTTCATTACCGCGGGGGTCTGGGCAGCTTTTGCTTTGTACCCCCCACATCTGGGGTGGGGTCTCGGCCTCCCCCGGTTTTTGACCATGTAACTTCCCCTTGAGCCTCAGTTACCGTGTTGTTTCTAGGCTGTGGGGCATTTTCTCCCTCTGAAGCAGATCCCAAACTTTCCACTGTTTGTAGGTTCTTGGGTTTTCTGCCTTCCACCCTGGTCCCGGCGTTGTTCCGGTCTTGGGTTCAGCCATAGGTACACCCTTTTGTCCCTGTAGTCATTTGTGACTGCCTCCAGCTTGTTGTTCTTAAAATCAATAAGCTCTTTCTCATATGCTTTCACCTGTTCATTCAGTTTCTTGAGCCAGTCCTCAGTAGTATCCAGTTGCAGTTTCTGTAGATTCTGGCCTTCATATTTTTTAATCTTGACACTGGTTTCCTGCAGTAGTCGACCCACCTCCTCTACCACCAGGAGTATGAGATCCAGTGAACATTTGTTCAAAATGTTACACCAGCATTCACAGAATGCATTATTGTTCCGTCCAAACGTGGGTATATTCTTTATACAAAATCCCCTTGGTACATAGTTTTTCCTGTATTATTCGGACAGATATGTACCATGTAGAGTCAAATCTTTCTCACTTTTCTTCAATTTTAATAAATATGTGTACACATAGGTCAGGTTGTTAGTTATAGGCCCAATAGTTAGGGCATCAAAGAGAATCTCTTTTGCATCCTCCTCCGTAAATTGAAACACTGTTGCCCCAGGAATCACGTCCATGATGTTGTCACTGTGGGTTGTGTCACCCTCCATGTTTCCAGCAACGTGGTATTCCTTCAGTGTAGTGCCAATACGTGAAGTCCCAAAGTGCAAACTGTGCAAAAGTGTGTGCCAATCCTGTAGTCACAGGTGCTGCTCAAACAAGGAAATTTTTAAAAGTCACTTTGTAAGGCCTTAAATTTTCCGGGTCCTGTAGCAAAGTAATTCAGACAGCAGGCAGGCCAGCACTCACGGTTAACATTTCATCCACCAAGGGTGTTTCCCAAAATGCAAACTGTGCAAAAGTGTGTGTCAGTCCTGTAGTGGCAGGTGCTGCTCAAACAAGGAAATTTTTAAAAGTCACTTTGTAAGGCCTTACATTTTCTGGGTGCTGTAGCAAAGTAATTCCAGGAAGGCCAGCATTCACGGTTAACATTTCATCCACCCAGGGTGTTTCCATAGTATTGATAGTAGTAAAGAATGGGGATGCACTCGCCAGGATTTCCAAAGTTACCGGGAGAGTGCATCACCATTATTTACTACTATCAATACTATGGAAGCACCTGCCTGCTGTCTCAATTTCTTTGTTACAGCACCCGGAAAATTTAAGGCCCTACAAAGTGACTTTTAAAAATTTCCTTTTTTGAGCAGCACCTGTGACTACGTATTGGCACTACACTGAAAGAATACCACATTGCTGGAAACATTGAGAGTGACACAACCCACAGTGACAACACCATGGACATTATTCCTGGGGCAACAGTGTTTCAATTTACGGAGGAGGATGCAAAAGAGATTCTCTTTGATGCCCTAACTATGGGACCTATAACTAACAACCCGACCTATGTGTACACACATTTATTAGAATGGAAGAAAAGGGAGAAAGATTTCACTCTACATGGTACATATCTGTCTGAATATTACAGGAAAAACAATGTACCAAAGGGGATTTTGTATAAAGAATATACCCACGTTTGGACGGAACAATAAGGCATTCTGTGACCGCTGGTGTAACATTTTGAACAAATGTTCACTGGATCTCATACTCCTGGTGCTACAGGAGGTGGGTCGACTACTGCAGGTAACCAGAGTCGAGATTAAAAAATATGAAGGCCAGAATCTACAGAAACTGCAACTGAATGAACAGGTGAAAGCATATGAGAAAGAGCTTATTGATTTTAAGAACAACAAGCTGGAGGCAGTCACAAATGACTACAGGGACAAAAGGGTGTACCTATGACTGAACCCATGACCGGAACGATGCCGGGACATGGGTGGAAGGCAGAAAAGATTCTACTACAGAAAACCCAAGAACCTACAAACAGTGGACAGTTTGGGATCTGCTTCAGAGGGAGAACATGCCCCACAGCCTAGAAACAACATGGTAACTGAGGCTCAAGGGGTAGTTACACGGTCAAAAAATGGGGGAGGCCGAGACCCCAGACATGGGGGGTACAAAGCAAAAGCCACCCAGACCCCCGCGGTAATGAAGAATAACATTGTGATCAACCTCAGCTCTTACACGCTCTCAGATACAGAAAATAACATATGACTATCGTTTATCCCAACACAGAAGACAGATGACTTCGAATTATATGTTGACCTACAAAAATGTCAGCGCAACATGAGACTGAGGGAATGGAATAACCACTGAGGGCACCATCTAAATTCGACCCTGTCAGCAACAATGCCAGCATTAAAACCTTTAAAAGGCTCATGCACTCCGAATTGGATGCTAGCATCAGCAAAGGGAATACTACAACACATAACAACCTCAGTGGAGTTGAAAGACTCGCATTGAAGAAATTGACACAGCAAACGAACATTGTGATCCGCCAGGCGGACAAGGGGGTGCGATTGTGCTACAAAACTATGAGGACTACAAGGAAGAAATTATGAAACAGTTAAACGATACTGAAACTTATATACGACTCAAAGCGGATCCTTTCAAAAGCTTCAAGGCAAGGATTGATACTTACCTGACTGCTGTCTTCAATGAAGGCTACTTTGACAAAATTACATTGGATTACTTGATTACGCAGTTTCTTAGAACCCCGGTACTGTATACCTTACTGAAGGTTCATAAAAGCCTGATTTCTCCCCCCGGCAGACCTATTGTATCGGCAAAAGGTTCAATACTACAGCCTATTGCTACATATCTTGACGGACTACTGCAGCCAGTGGTGAGGAATATGGAATCATTCCTACTTGATTCACAGGCATTATTGAAAACAATCAAAGAACTACCACCCCTTGAAGAAGATGACTTGCTTGTCGCACTTGATGTGACAAGCCTCTACACTGTAATTCCCCACCAGGAGGGACTACAAGCAATACAGAGACAGCTTGACAAGTATCCATATATAGGACCGCCTATGGAGATTCAAATTAACCTTCTAGAATTCTGCCTCACTATGAACTACTTCCGTTTTGAACAACACTTTTACCTACAGAGAACGGAGACAGCGATTGGGTCCAATGTGGCCCCATTTTACCCAAACTTGTATATGGCAGAATTTGAAACCAACGACACAGAATTATTCAAAGATGCACGTATACTATTATACAGACGTTACATCGATGATTTGGTGTTGATCTGGAGAGGCAACAGAGCAACATTGGACATATGGTTTCAGAACCTGAATAATGCCAACGTGGCACTCAAGTTCAAAATGGAGACAGATGATAGAATGATTCACTTTTTGGACCTCCAGCTGTATAAGAATGGAAGCCTTCTGAAAAGTACACTCTATAGTAAGGAGACAGACAGGAACTCCCTGCTCTCATTTATCAGTAGCCACCCACCATCGCTTAAGAGATCCCTGCCTAAGTCCCAATTTAAAAGGGTCTTAAAAAACAACTCGGATGAGGAGAGAGCCCAACAGCAGATGGAAGAAATGTACAAAAGATTCCAGGACAGAGGGTAACCCTCGAGGATCCTTGATCAACAGTTGGACACCCCCAAAACTTGTGGACTACAGGAACAACCCACTTTTGTGACAACATACACAAGCAACAAATCATGCCTTAGAGATTCTTGTAACAAGCACTGGGACATCGTGAAGAGTGATCCAGCGCTGCCTTTCAAAAATTTTATACCACCACGCATGGGCTTTTGAAGAGCCACATCACTAAGGGACATGCTGGTAAAGACGGACCCCGTCCTTGTTATCAGAAGAAGTCCTGGTTGGAGACAACAAAACCAGGTTGTTTCAGATGTCTTGGTTGCACGACCTGCAGCGCCTTACAGACAGGACCTTACTTCACTCATCCCACCAAGAAGATGAAATACAAACATAGATATTGCCTGATGTGCACAACCAAATACATTGTGTACCTACTGACTAATGACTTATGATTTCAGGACACGAATGGCCAACCACAGATCGTCTATACGTATGGCCATTCTGAAGGGAACATTGGACCAACCAGTGGCAAGACACTTCGTCCAAAAAGGACATACAGTGATTGATTTAAAATACACTATCATCGACCATGTACCACCTTTATCTAGAGGTGGGGACAGAGGGAAAATTCTTTTGCAAAGAGAAGCTAGGTGGACCCACAGATTGGACACCCTGGCCCCGCAGAGCCTAAATGTTCATTTAGAATGGCATTGTTTTCTGTAATTTTACACGGCAACTATGCATTTATTGATTTGTACATGTTTTAGATCTATTCTTTAGTTCTATGACCCTCTTTATACATATATTTACACTTAGTATTTGTACTTTTCTTTGTTCTCTGCTTATCCTTTTTTTATTTACTCTTTTTTCACTTTTCTTTCTTTTTATTTATGTTTCTCCTGGTCCTCGTGTTATTTCTAATTACTAAGTCGCATACTTAGTTGCTTTGGCAACATAGACTTTATTGGTACATTTTGCAATGCTTTACCATATATGAGGTTTTGAATACGATACTATGTACCTTTCCCCTTCCCTTCTCTCTCCCCCCCTCCCTGGTTTAACTTGCATAGTTTTTCATTTTGCACATGTTTTCCCAGTATGACAGTATCATCTAGTCTAGGGTTTTATTGCTAATGTATATTCTAACCCTGTTTATCCTGAGGGTGCACCTCGCCCCCTGATTGGCATTCTATGTCAAGCCTCTATACCGGTTGCGCTGAGCATGCTGATATATGTTTTGTGCATTAGAAGTGGGGTTGCCTGTGGAGTAGTAGCCTGTTGACGTTGTTTATGTTTATTGGTACCTTGCCTTACGCATACTTTCAGCCCTGCCATTTGTATTTAACATGCCCCTGGGGCTATACCACATAGTCTAGACCATTGATTGGCTCACAAGGTCACACCTCCAGACTGGATCGTATTAGACATCCTGATAGCCCGGCACTTGAGGGGTGCATTGCGTACCAGCTATACGGCTTGCTTACTAATTACTGGCCAATTTTGTAATTATATTATGTATAGTGCTATGAGGTATTGTGCAATTTGACTGATTGTGTTCAATTTACATATTATGCTGTATGTTATTTCTGGGTGATTGGCTTGTCTGTCTGGGGGTTGGGCGCTCCTTCATGTTGCAGTACCATTGATTGGCCATATCATGCCTTACCCAGTATTGGGGGCCGTTGTTGCTAGTTTTGGTTGCTATGGCAACCACCCACAGGCCATAATCAGATTAAAGAACATATGGCCTATCAGGGACTGATATCACAGTTTCCCAAAAGGTTTTTCAATGCTCCTTTAACCTACTGTGAGCATTGCTATGTACATATTTTTGCTATGTCGTTCTTTTGTTAAGATAGGGCACTTGGTGTTCACTTTTAGTTAATATGTTTATATGATTAGGTAGTCACATACACTGGGAGGGCAGTGGGAGTCTACACCTGTTGATTGCTGATTGTGGGAGTGGCATCACAGGTGATGACCTGTGTTACGGTACCAACTGTGTACCAAGGGTTAATACCAGATGAACAATGTCCTGCATAGGGAATCAGCAATTCACAACCCAGCCAGTTTCAGGTTTAAAACAGAATGTCTACTTTATTTGAAGGCAGCACACAGATTTATACACCCTGGCTTCAGGTTACAGAGGGCATTGGTTTAACAGTAAAGCAAACATATGAACAATGCATCAAACCTCTAACAGTTGTCTATTCACAGGTAAAACAGATTAACATATTAAGTTAATTAACTAGGGAAGAACGTTTACTCAGACAATCTGATGTTGGGAAGTCTAGTTAACATAATCACACAGGGACACAATCAGTTTACCCAGACAGACTCCTGAGACACAATCAGATCTGAAACATACATAGAATACATCTTATTACTGAATATAGGAACAGTTCTTATTAGCTATAAAGTCTTTGATGCTCACTTGGCTTATAGAGTCACAATTGCTCCCACAAGGGGCACTCACACCCTGTACCCATCCTGTATTTATGGATACAGGGTGACATAGACATAAGACAGAGTTATGAAAGTACATGGGGTGTCCAGCATATAACATTCCATATTTCCATGCAGTCTCTGGGTATCCTTAAGCCCATGTACCTCCAGCCCAAAGAATGTTCCATAACAGGCCCTCCAATGTACAATGGCGAGATTGGTTTTGTCACATCTCTCCCCTTTTCCAAACAGACTAACAGGGTATCTGACCTCCTGCCGGTCAGTGCCCTGGTTAGTCCAGCAACCCACCCATAAAACACAATTAGTAGTACAGCCCACCCACAATAAATGGTTACTACACCTGAGTACGGGGAAAACTTGTCCATGTCCAGGTGCCTCACCACAGCTGTGTGGGGGACTGGTACGCTGAATTGGTGGGTTGCGAGGTGGGCAGAGACCAGCTGTACTCTGCCCGGGTGCCAGCACTACCATGGAAGTAGCCTGGTGGGAGCCTGGTTGCTGGAGGGGGAGACCGACTGTCTCCCCTTTGGATAAATAGCTGTGCTGCTGGAGGGGGAGACCAATCGTCTCCCCTTTGGCTAAACAGCCGTGTTACTGGGGGACAGGACCAACTGTCCCTACCCCTTGTAACGCAGCCTGCCGCTGGGGAATGGAGTCTGGGCTCCCAAAGTCAGGCTCTGCAAAGGACTCCCATAACAAGCCAGGACCATCAAACTCCTCTCCCTCTGGTTTGTTATGCTCGGCTGTCCAGGGTATATACTGTGCCATATACCACCAGAGCGCCTGGTAGGCATGTCAGTTTGCTGGGACAATCCATCTGTATTCCCGTTATGAGAGAGAATTCCTGTCCATACAAACAAGGGTTCAAATTCCTCAGTGCCCAGACCAGGGCCAAACAGTCCTTCAAAATCCCATCAGCTTCTTTACGAGTTTTCTGTACCTGCTCTTTATAGGTATCCACAATCCCTTCATACTGACATAGGGTGCCCTTGAGTTGCTGCACCTCACTATGAGCCAGCGTCAGCTTCTCCACAAGTGTCGCTAAGTTTGTCTTTAATGTTTCATGTTCCACTCTCAAGCTGGTGTTTTCTGCAGTCTGTCGGTGCAGCTTGTCTAGCAGAGATTCACGTTCTAAACGTGCCTTTTCCTCTGCCCTCCTCTTCTCCTTCATCAGCGCATTGTAACGGGACTTCCACGTATCAATAGCGGATAGAGATTTGCTGAGCTCAGCGTTCTGGGGCTTAGCAGCAGGGGGGTCAGTCTCTGCTGCACGGATCTGAGCACGGGTAGTCACAGGGTTAACATCAGCGGGACCCATGGGAGCATAGGCAGAAACAAGGGGGGCCAAGTCATTTCCAAGAAGAACATCAGCAGGTAAGTCCTTCTTGACCCCCACATTCACAGGTCTAGCGCCCACTCCCCAATCCAAATGTACCCTGGCAACAGGTAGGCTGAACACATCGCCCCCTGCTACCCTCACAGCCACAGTGTCTCCAGTGTACTGTTTCTCAGACACCAAGTTCTTTTGAAGCAAGGTCATGGTAGCACCAGTATCCCGTAGACCACTGACCTTCTTCCCATTCACTTTAACCAGTTGCCGGTTATTCCGGTGGGCAGCTTGCACAAGGTCTGCCTCATGTAGGATGCTCCAGCATTCTTGCGCCTCTACGTAGCGGGCCGCAGGCTGAGGATTACGTGGGATTCCGCCGGCGGGTCTTCTCCAGGACTGCGCTTGGTTCGCTGCGTTTAGGGGACACTCTGGTCTTTTGTGCCCTAGTTGCTTACATCCAAAGCACTGAATAGGTTGTGAGTAGCCCCGCGAATTGAACCGGGCACTCTGAGGGTAGTTCGTGGCCGGAGGCCGTGTGGTATAGCGGTGCGCCGGGGTTTGGTAACTGGCAGCTGCTGGGGTGACTGGGGGTCTGTACTCCACTCTAGAAGGGGGCTTAAAGGTAGCAGTGTCCAGTTTGCGGGCATCCGTATACTCATCTGCCAAGCAAGCCGCTTCCTGCAGGGTGGAGGGTTTACTGTCCCGAACCCACTCTCGAACTCCTGCGGGTAACTTGTCGAAGCAATGTTCCAACAGGAATAGCTGCAGCACCTCTTCCCCAGATATGGCTTGGCACCCCGCTATCCAGTGAGCTGCTGTGCGGTGCACCTTACATGCCCACTCAAGGTAGGAATCTCCAGCTAATTTAACAGTGTCTCTGAACCGCCTCCGGTATGCCTCCGGTGTAACCGCATACCTGGAGAGCAGAGCCTCTTTTACAGTATTATAATCCCTGACTTCCTCATCTGGAATGGCCCGAAAAGCCTCTCTGGCCCGGCCGGATAATTTTCCAGATAATATCGTGACCCAGTCCTCTGCGGGTACCTTGTGTAGTGCACATTGCCTCTCAAAATCCGCAAGGTACCCATCAATCTCTCCTTCTGTTTCCAGGAAGTTTTTAAAAGCTGCAAAATTTACTTTTCTCTTTTCCATCTTAGTCAGTATTGTAATAATCCCCCTCTTCCTGAGGTTACTGGCTTGTGTAGTTGCTCTTCTGGGCGATAAGGTTCATTCCGTCGCTGCCACCAATGTTACGGTACCAACTGTGTACCAAGGGTTAATACCAGATGAACAATGTCCTGCATAGGGAATCAGCAATTCACAACCCAGCCAGTTTCAGGTTTAAAACAGAATGTCTACTTTATTTGAAGGCAGCACACAGATTTATACACCCTGGCTTCAGGTTACAGAGGGCATTGGTTTAACAGTAAAGCAAACATATGAACAATGCATCAAACCTCTAACAGTTGTCTATTCACAGGTAAAACAGATTAACATATTAAGTTAATTAACTAGGGAAGAACGTTTACTCAGACAATCTGATGTTGGGAAGTCTAGTTAACATAATCACACAGGGACACAATCAGTTTACCCAGACAGACTCCTGAGACACAATCAGATCTGAAACATACATAGAATACATCTTATTACTGAATATAGGAACAGTTCTTATTAGCTATAAAGTCTTTGATGCTCACTTGGCTTATAGAGTCACAATTGCTCCCACAAGGGGCACTCACACCCTGTACCCATCCTGTATTTATGGATACAGGGTGACATAGACATAAGACAGAGTTATGAAAGTACATGGGGTGTCCAGCATATAACATTCCATATTTCCATGCAGTCTCTGGGTATCCTTAAGCCCATGTACCTCCAGCCCAAAGAATGTTCCATAACAGGCCCTCCAATGTACAATGGCGAGATTGGTTTTGTCACAACCTGGAACTGTATCACTTAGGTTAGTTTAAAAGGCACAGTGGTAAGTACATTGTGTATTGTTATTTTGTATTGTCTAACAAAGGGGGTAACACCTCGAAACGTTATATTAAAGGTGACTTTGGAAATCTTGGTGAGTGCATCCCCATTCTTTTCTATATATATATATATATATAGCTATTTACAAGATAGCAGCCAATAAAAATGGGCAAAAATTATTTGTTAAGAATATTGTTAAAACAGTTATAATTCAAGTGTTACAAAAAGATAAAAAAGTAAAATGTAGAAAAAATTGTTATAAGTAACGCTATCTCTTTTGTCTTGCTATACTTAAAAAGTCAAGTTTTAACATTGTACAGGGAGTGCAGAATTATTAGGCAAGTTGTATTTTTGAGGATTAATTATATTATTGAACAACAACCATGTTCTCAATGAACCCAAAAAACTCATTAATATCAAAGTTGAATATTTTTGGAAGTAGTTTTTAGTTTGTTTTTAGTTTTAGCTATTTTAGGGGGATATCTGTGTGTGCAGGTGACTATTACTGTGCATAATTATTAGGCAACTTAACAAAAAACAAATATATACCCATTTCAATTATTTATTTTTACCAGTGAAACCAATATAACATCTCAACATTCACAAATATACATTTCTGACATTCAAAAACAAAACAAAAACAAATCAGTGACCAATATAGCCACCTTTCTTTGCAAGGACACTCAAAAGCCTGCCATCCATGGATTCTGTCAGTGTTTTGATCTGTTCACCATCAACATTGCGTGCAGCAGCAACCACAGCCTCCCAGACACTGTTCAAAGAGGTGTACTGTTTTCCCTCCTTGTAAATCTCACATTTGATGATGGACCACAGGTTCTCAATGGGGTTCAATGGGGGTCATTAGATTTTCTTCTTTTATACCCTTTCTTGCCAGCCACGCTGTGGAGTACTTGGACGCGTGTGATGGAGCATTTTCCTGCATGAAAATCATGTTTTTCTTGAAGGATGCAGACTTCTTCCTGTACCACTGCTTGAAGAAGGTGTCTTCCAGAAACTGGCAGTAGGACTGGGAGTTGAGCTTGACTCCATCCTCAACCCGAAAAGGCCCCACAAGCTCATCTTTGATGATACCAGCCCAAACCAGTACTCCACCTCCACCTTGCTGGCGTCTGAGTCTGACTGGAGCTCTCTGCCCTTTACCAATCCAGCCACGGGCCCATCCATCTGGCCCATCAAGACTCACTCTCATTTCATCAGTCCATAAAACCTTAGAAAAATCAGACTTGAGATATTTCTTGGCCCAGTCTTGACGTTTCAGCTTGTGTGTCTTGTTCAGTGGTGGTCGTCTTTCAGCCTTTCTTACCTTGGCCATGTCTCTGAGTATTGCACACCTTGTGCTTTTGGGCACTCCAGTGATGTTGCAGCTCTGAAATATGGCCAAACTGGTGGCAAGTGGCATCTTGGCAGCTGCACGCTTGACTTTTCTCAGTTCATGGGCAGTTATTTTGCGCCTTGGTTTTTCCACACGCTTCTTGTGACCCTGTTGACTATTTTGAATGAAACGCTTGATTGTTCGATGATCACGCTTCAGAAGCTTTGCAATTTTAAGAGTGCTGCATCCCTCTGCAAGATATCTCACTATTTTTGACTTTTCTGAGCCTGTCAAGTCCTTCTTTTGACCCATTTTGCCAAAGGAAAGGAAGTTGCCTAATAATTATGCACACCTGATATAGGGTGTTGATGTCATTAGACCACACCCCTTCTCATTACAGAGATGCACATCACCTAATATGCTTTATTGGTAGTAGGCTTTCGAGCCTATACAGCTTGGAGTAAGACAACATGCATAAAGAGGATGATGTGGTCAAAATACTAATTTGCCTAATAATTCTGCACTCCCTGTATAAGCTAAGAATGTAACATAAATATACATGCAAAAACAAAATATCAAATTACCTGATATGACTGATTATTAGTGATGTACCAGGAATGAAAAAATCATCAACTCTGTCAAACTGTTTTCCAACTGGCTGTGTATGTATAGTATGATGTGGAACAACTCCACTTGCTTGGGTTATAACCTAGAAACAGAAATACAATGTACATTAATATATCACATTAAACATTCATACTTACACTCTAATTATAAATACATCTTAAGTCAAAGTAAACTTTATATGTGAAATAACTATTATATGCAAACTGCTGTGGTAGTTAATTTTAATTTAAGAAACAATAAACTAAAGTGTGTATATGTGTATGTGTATATATATATATATATATATATATATATATATATATATATATACACACACACACACACACACAACTGCACTGGGGTACACATCATGTAACCATGAAAATGCACAGCCCTGGGTGATCAACAGCACTCACAATCGGCTGCACAGTTTTTTTAGAGACCCAGGCAGTTAACCACAGACAAGTCTGGGTGCAAGGCCAATAGGGAAAATTACAAAACAAACTAATCCTATATAATAAATGGCCAAGTATGTTTGTCAGATGCAGTCATGCGCAGTAGAGACTGCACGTGACAAACATACCTGGCCATTTGGATCCTGGCACTCAGCACTCAGCACAGAGCAAGGCTGAAGCGGAGTGTCAGGGGGCGTGGCTGACGGGAGCGTTGTGATGGGGTTGTGGCCGGGTGTGACGAGGGGCGTGGTCGGACGCGGCAAGGGGGTGTGGCCAGGTGCAAAGAGGGGGCGTGACCAGACGGGTGTCGCCGTGATGGGGGCGTGGCTAGAGAGGCAAAGGGTTTGAAAGACAGAGCCAGAGAGGGAGCGAGAGAGGGGGGGAGAAGGGCCAAAGAGGGGGGGGAGAGAGCCAAATAGAGGGGGGGAGAGAGCCAAATAGAGGGGGGAGAGAGCCAAAGGGGGGGAGAGAGAGCCAAAGAGGGGGAAGAGAGAGAGCAAAAGAGGAAAGCGAGCCAAAGAGGAGAGAGCAAAAGAGGAAAGAGAGCCAAAGAGGAGAGAGAGCCAAAGAGGGGGGAGAGAGAGCCAAAGAGGGGGGAGAGAGAGCAAAAGAGGGGGGGGGAGAGAGCAAAAGAGAGGGGGAGAGAGCCAAAGAGGGGGGAGAGAACAAAAGAGGGGCAGAGAGAGCAAAGGAAAGGGGGGAGAGAGCCAAAAAGGGGAGAGAGAGAGCAAAAGAGAGGGGGGAGAGAAAGCAAAAGAGAGGGGGAGAGAGCAAGGGGTGGGACCGCTGTACTGCAAAAAATGGCCCGTGTAAACGGGCTTTAGTACTAGTTAGTAATAATTGGATTCATTTGTTATGTAATTTTCCCTAAGGGCCTTGTAACCAGACTTGTGTGGGGTTAACTCCCTGGGTCTCTGAAAACTGTGAAGCTGGCTGTGAGTGCTGTTGAGCATGAAGGGCCGTGCATTTTGCAGGGTCATAGGATGTGTAATCATTCCAGTTTAAAAGTGCAGTCCATTTCTGAGTTTTGTATGTGTCTAGGGAAACTACATAAGACATGTGCACCCTTGTGTAGTTCTCAGTTTGAGTGAAAACATGCATTGTATGGTTGTAAAACACCAATACTGTGGAAAGCACTACTTAGATTCAACTCTAGGGGGTGCGAACCAGTCCCTTGAACAAGAAAATGCTATAAAATATATCAAAATGGTTTTAATGTGTATAACAATGCCTATAGCATATAATCAAACAATAGAATTGTGGTGCAGAGATCTGAACCAATAATGACAAATCCGGTAAATAGTTCCTTATCTGATTTCAAGCACTGACCATGAATACAGTCAAATAGAGTGATTAGTCCAGGTCAGACTCCATGTGTAGTGTCTCTCTGATCAAGGCTGCTCCTCTTGAAATACACAATCTGAAAGCTGAATTCTGTGAATAAGAAAATCACAAACAGAGGGTGCCTCCTATACCTAAAGTGTATAAATGCAATGTGTCAGAACAGATTACAACGCGTTTCTCAGCTGTGCATCTAATGTCTGATATAACAGCTAGCCCAGCTAAGAAATGTGTTGAAATCTGTTCTGACAGGTTGATTTTACACACTTTGGGTTGTTGCTACACCCTCAGTTTTATTGTTGGAATTTTAATAAATATACAACATTTTATCACACTGGAAGCCTGAGCTTTGTTTATTTCTGAGCTGTTATCATGAGTTACCAGGAGGAGCATATCCCTGTACCAAGGATCAGTGAGATGGGACACTGAGAGATCCCAGTCTGCTCTACTCAGCACAATAGGGTGCTGCAACTTTTGTGAGTATAGCTCTTACACAAGAATTCTACATATTGTATTGTTGCATCACAGTGTTACACTAGGAGGCGCCCTCTGTTTGTGATTTTCTTGTTCACAGAATTAAGCATTGTATGGCTGTAGATAGGGACCCAGGAGGGAAGAGACCTTGACGTTGTCCTGGGCTTGAACCATTTGGCCAGATGCTGTAACTAACTCTTCCAAATTTGTGTTTACTCTTAGCTGTGTGCTTGAAAGAGAGTGCCAGACATTCTCTGTTTTATATATATATTTATATATATATTGATTGGAAGGATCCGCCCTCACTGTACTTTTAATCAAAGTGATATTTTTTTTTAGTGACATTTCAGAGCATTTATGCCCCTTCTTCAAGCAAAAAAAAAAAAGTTTCTGCAGCAAGTGAACTGCAGGCTGCGCCGTATCTATGATGCCTGAGGCATTTGGACATTTTAGAAATATTTTAGAAATGAGACCAAAAGAGAGTCACTTTCTAAAATAAAAGAGAACCAATTGAAAATGTCCAAAAAAAACCCAACAGCTACAAGTTAAAACAATAAAAATGTTGCATTTGCATCACTGAGAGTGCAGTGACGAAGCACTTTTATCATGAAACACATGAGAGCAGATCACAGCAATGTCCAAGATTGCACCCTCTTATGTTGTTTATTGCTAAGTTATACTAAGTTATACTTTAGTGGGAGGAGGAACTACTAAACAGAGGGAACTATCAATCTGAGCTGTGGATGCATGCACTGCCCAGAGTAATTACTTGAGATCTCCCTACCAGAAGTGGGTGTAGGGAGTACATGGCTAGAATTACCCGCTTGAAGTGGACCTGTAACCACTTGGGGCTGCAGAGACATAGCAGTAAGGCACTGCATGAGAAATGCAGAAACACAGTAGTGAGGCACTGCATGAGAAATGCAGAAACACAGAGGTGAGGCACTGCATGAGAAATGCAGAAACACAGAGGTGAGGCACTGCATGAGGAATGCAGAAACACAGTAGTGAGGCACTGCATGAGAAATGAAATGCAGAAACACAGTAGTGAGGCACTGCATGAGAAATGAAATGCAGAAACACAGAGGTGAGGCACTGCATGAGAAATGCAGAAACGCAGTAGTGAGGCACTGCATGAGAAATGAAATGCAGAAACACAGAGGTGAGGCACTGCATGAGAAATGCAGAAACACAGAGGTGAGGCACTGCATGAGAAATGCAGAAACACAGTAGTGAGGCACTGCATGAGAAATGAAATGCAGAAACACAGAGGTGAGGCACTGCATGAGAAATGCAGAAACACAGTGGTGAGGCACTGCATGAGAAATGCAGAAAGAGTTCTTAGATTATTAGACATAGCACTGTTAGAGATATGTTGGTAATTAAAACAAATTCACATCCAAGCAATAACCCTGGTTTATGTGTAACCTTATAGACATTGCACAGTTAATTATTACGTTTTTGTTTCTTATTTACTACGTTGTTGTTTTTTCCATCAGGGAATGAAGAAGAGAAATAAAGACAATTAAGATTGACTAAGGGGCCTATTTATGAAAGGCCTGTCGGACATGATCGGACATTGCAGATCATGTCCGACAGACCTCGCTGAATGCGGAGAGCATTCAGCATTGCACCAGCAGCTCTTGTGAACTGCTGGTGCAACGCCGCCCCCTGCAGATTCACGCCAATCGGCCGCTAGCAGGGCGGTGTAAATCAATCCGATCGTATTCGATCGGGTTGAATTGCGGCGATGTCTGTCCACCTCCTCACAGCAGGCAGACAGGTTATGAAGCAGCGGTCTTTAGACCACTGTTTCATAACTGGTGTTTCTGACAAGCCTTCACGTACCCTCAAGCTCCATATGTAGCTCGATATATAGGCCCCATAGAGTTAAGTACTAAGGTAACAGTGCAATATGTTAATAATATGTAACTGGTATATGTTACTCTTTGCTACATTAACTCTTTTGTTGCTCATGATTTGAATCATCAATATCTCTCTATCTCTCTCTCTCTATCTCTATATATATATATATATATATATATATTTCTCTCTCTCTTTCTCTCTCTTTCCTTTCTTTCCCTAAACTTTAACATTTGCTACTCAGCTTTGTTAATGAAGTGCTGCCAGCTTGACAGAATTAATAAGAGAAGTGGTGCTGCATAAAGCTTATTGAGTGTAACTTGTTTTACTGGATTCTAAGTAATCGTAAATTGTATTTCACATCCCTGTATGTGAGCTAAGGTTCAATATAATGAGCACACAGTTATTTAAGGTCATAAGAAGAAAGTGTAATAAATTGAACATCATTTCCTCTAAATTAATTTTGTCTTCACAATAAGAATTTATATTGAACAGCAATATTTCAGTAAACTTATGAAAATGTATATTATAAATTAGGCTAAGGAATCATTTGAAGATGACAGACTTAAGACTTTCAAAAACAAACATGAATACATTAATCAACATTTTTTTTATAATTAATAAATCCAGAGATTAAAGTAAATAAAATAAAAATTAAATGTCGTGCCACTACATTCAAAGTGTATGTATGTCTAATTACTTGTAGGGGATAGACGTAATTACTCACACAACATATATACATTATGCACACATATATATATATATATATATATAAGTTAAACTCATTCTGTATTTTTTGTTCTCATAGCAGAGCTTATCTAGAAACAGTGGGATGCAACATTCAGAGACAGATAGTACTGGGCTAGTGTGAGAATATCTGTTTGTTATGAAAAACACTCTAATTAAAATGCCTGCTAAATTAAATATGATTGACATAAAGCTAGAAGCCAGTGAAACCTCTAGGTTTAATTATTAGAATTGCTAAGGGGAGCTAGGGAGTCTGCTAGGTAACATCTTGGAGAGAAGTTTGATGCAAGATCTGTGAGATTAGCTGCCTGTGTTCTACTGAATCATGACTCTCAGATATATTGCGATGACCTGCCTGTGTGCCACTGTATGCTGCTATTAATGCCTTATTAAAAACTCAAAGATAAGTAATGTGTTTATAGTTTAATCACTGCTTAGGGTAACCGTTATGTTTTAATACGTTTACAAATTACTGATTTGTGTTATTGCAATAAGTTCATAATAAACACTGTTATTATTCTACTCTATTCTTATGCGCCAGTTCCCATTTTCAGTACTATGGTAAGCCCTTGTTTGTGCTTTACCCAGCACCAGTACATATCACTACTGTATGTTTAATAAACCGAACTGGAAAATAAATTTCTGGACCTTACCAAAACACCTTATAATAATAATAATAATAATAATAAAATAAAAAAATAATTTAAAACTATTTAAAGCATTTTCTGCATGATTAAACAAACCATCAATATACTTTTATTAATAAAACAGGAATTTTAGTTACATACTAAATCTGCAAACTATACCAATGTAATCCTGATATGCCGTTCCTAGCATTATACTTGCCTAAACATATGAGCTGACACTCCTGTCTCTCTCTCTATGTATGACTGGAGATGTTTTTTTCTGATTTTAAATGATTTGGCAAAACATTGCATTTGTCTGGATATTTGTTTCTCTTGATTTGAGTTTCTTATGAATCATATGGAAAGTATATAGTGGTGACAATGGGGCATATTTATCAAAAGCGAGCAGACATAATATGATGTAGCGTATCATGTCCGCTGCACATCGATAAATGCTGACAGCATACGTTGTCGGCATTTATCATTGCACAAGCAGTTCACCAGAACTGCTTGTGCAATACCACCCCCTGCAGATTAGCGGCCAATCGGCCGCTAGCAGGGGGTGTCAATCAACCCGATCGTATTCGATTGGGTTGATTTCTGTCCACCGCCTCAGAGCAGGCAGACAACTTTTGGAGCAGCGGTCTTTGAAGGCTGTCCAGCAGTCTCATAAGTCAAATGAATTATACTACGTAACCAAAAAGAAAGAGTAGTAGCAGCAGATTTCTGAACTTTACATTTCCCAGAGAAACAGACAAAGAGGGCAGATGACTGGCGAAAATCCTTAGTCGCCTTAAAGTAGAATTTAAGAGCACATACAACATCCAAATTGCGTAACAAAAGTTCTTTGGAAGAAGAAGGATTAGGACACAGAGAGGGAACAACAATTTTCTGATTGATATTTCTATTAGAAACAACCTTAGGAAGGAAACCGAACTTAGTACGAAGAACCGCCTTATCGGTATGAAAAATAAGATAAGGGGAATCACACTGCAGAGCTGAGAGTTCCAAGACTCTTCGAGCAGACAAGATAGCAACAAGAAACAAAACCTTAATGTCTATGGAATGCAACGGCTCAAACGGAGCCAGCTGTAAAACTTTAAGAACAAGGTTAAGGCTCCAAGGAGGAGCAACAGACTTAAAGAAAGGCCTGATTTTGACCAAGGCCTGACAAAAAGATTGCACATCTGGCACATCTGCCAAATGTTTATGTAGTAAAACTGATAAAGGAAAAATCTGACCCTTCAGGGTACTAACTAACAATCCCTTCTCCAGACCTTCCTGAAGAAAAGATACAATTCTAAGAATTGTAATCCTACTCCAAGAATAGCCCTTGGATTTACACCAATAAAGACATTTACGCCATATCTTATGGTAAATCTTTCTAGTAACGGCTTGCGAGCCTGAATCATGGTCTCAATGACCAACTCAGAAAAACTGCGCTTAGACAGAATTAAGCGTTCAATCTGCAAGCAGACAGCTTCAGAGAAACGAGATTTGGATGAAGGAAGGGACCCTGAATCAGGAGGTCCTTCCTCAGAGGTAGTCTCCAAGGTGGGAGAGATGACATCTCCAAGAGGTTTGCAAACCAGATCCTGCGAGGCCACGCAGGGGCTATTAGAATTACCAACGCCCTCTCCTGTTTGATACAAGCAATGACTTGTGGAAGGAGAGCAAACGGAGGAAACAGCTATGCCAACCTGAAAACCCAAGGAACCACCATAGCATCTATCAAAACAGCCTGTGGATCTCTTGACCTTAAATAGTACCTTGAAAGCTTGGTGTTCTGACGGGACGCCATCAGATCTAACTCCGACACCCCACATTTGAGGACTAAGCTGAAAAACAACTCCGGATGGAGTTCCCACTCCCCAGGATGAAAAGTCTGTCTGCTCAGAAAATTTGTCTACTCCTAGAATGTGGATGGCAGATAGACAGCAATTGTGGGTCTCTGCCCACTGAAGAATCCAAGTAACCTCCTTCATGGCTAAGGAACTCCGAGCTCCTCCCTGGTGATTGATGTAACCCACAGAGGTTATGTTGTCTGACTGCAACCTGATAAACTGGGCTGAGGATAACTGAGGCTAAGCCAATAGAGCATTGTAAATAAACTCTAAGATGTTGATGGGAAGAGCAGACTCCTCCCGAGTCCAAAGGCCCTGAGCTTTTAACGCATTCCAGACTGCTCCCCAGCTCAGCAGGCTGGTCTCCATGGTCACGATCACCCAGGAATGTCTCCAAAAGCATGTGCCCTGAGACAGATGTTCCTGAAAAATCCACCACGGGAGAGAATCCCTTGATGACTGATCTAACTCTATTCTCTGAGATAGATCTGCATGGTGGCCATTCCATTGTCTGAGCATGCACAACTGGAGAGCTCTCAAATGGAATCGAGCAAAAGGAATGATGTCCATGGAAGCCACCATCAGACAAATGACGAACAAAATTGCATAGGAGCTGCAATTTGTGCATCTAAACATAATAAGCATGAATTCATGAGAGCAGGCTCTTGCTCCATATCAGACATGTTGTGAAACAGTAAATAAACTTGCACAGATAAGTTTCAAAGATTTCAATATTCAACTAAAATAAGCTAAGGAAAAAATATACTTTAAATTTTATCCCAAATTAGAATTGATCCCCAGCTAAAACGTGAGAAAAGTTAAGAAAAAACATTTAATAAACATCAAATAAACTTCTAAAATACCCCTCAGGCAACCCCACACCTCAATTACTGAGGTGCCTTACCGCTACCAATTAAGACCGTATCAACCAGAAAATGGAGAAAAACAACTTTTTCGGCAGAAACGTTATGAAATAAAGCCGGTCATGTGACCGCAACTGCCGAGCTCAAATTACTGCTGCGATACTAAAAATAGCTTTCTGGTACACTGAGTACCAGAAATAACTTTTTTTTTTAAGGAAAGTTTAAAATGTTGCATTGTTTTATTTTAAAGCAAAGGGGAAATAAATAAGCTGCTGAAATAGAAAATTCAGCCTTACTTTCAGTTTAAACTTGAATTGTTTTATCAAGTAAATATGTATCAGAAAATAAAGCCTAATTAAAAAAAAGGGTAAAATGTTTTTTAGAGTTTAAATGTTAGTCTCACACATGCTACAGTGCCTGCTTCATGCCCCAGTGTAACTCATACAACAGGATTATCTATGTCCCAATAAAAAAGCAATGTCTTTTAATTTGTTAAGTGCATGGTCTCCCCAACTGGAAGAAAAAGCACTTACCTGCCCTGCTGTCCGGCATGTAAACAGTTACAAGGTATGAGAAGACACAGTTCTTCTTAGAGACCTTTGAAAAAGAAAGAACAGAGTAGCCAACTCTGGCTTTCTAAACAAGGGCAGCAATTGTTAGGAAAATGCAGTAAGTACCTCTTTACAAGTTCCTAACTGCTTTCAAGCCACCACTACCTGACTGCAAGGAATGACGTGTAATACGGCTATACCCCAAAAATTGCTTGTAGATTAAATCAAAATTTTTCTTCAGACACCTAAACTTCACCTCCTCCATGCACCGAAGGCAAAGAGAATGACTGGGGGTTGTGGGTAAGGGAGTGATACTTAGCAGTTTAACTGTGGTGCTCTTTGCCTCCTTCTGCTGGCCAGGAGTGATATTCCCAACAGTAATTACTCAAGCCGTGGACTCGCCATATCTTAGGAAAGAAATATATTTTATACTAATGATGCTTATATTTTTATTAGACCAAATCAATTATCTTACAACACTTTCGAAAGTTGTTAAGTTTAAACACTTTTGACATTACTAAATGTATATATTTCTAAACAGATATATCAGCATAGGACTCGTATTATTTTTATCTCTTTATGGGCACAATGTTAAAGATGCAGTTTGGCAAAAGGCCTCATTCTTTGGCAAAGGGTCTCATTCTATTATTAATTATAAATGCCAATCTACTTAAAATGTCAGTGCTTCCAAAAGTTTTTTTATATCTTTCCAATCTATTCTAAATGGCTCTGGCAAAATCATCCACCGGACTCAACATTTATCCACGTCTGCTCTTCTATGCAGCGCCCAAAATTATTTTCTTTAGTATCCTGGATTAAATTCAAAATTATAACTCTCACCTGTAAAAGTCCTCCACAACACTGAATTGCAAATAAAAGATAATAATATGATTAAATATCCATAAACAGTTGCAGTAACATGCTAAATTGTCATTACTAACCTCTTCATTTTTTTTCCTAGCATTACATTTATGTTTACTGAATTGTACAGTATATAAATCCTTAACTTGAAAACAGGAGAAAAAAAATACTTACGCCTAGATTTAGAGTTTTGCGTTAGCCGTCAAAACCAGCGTTAAGGGGTCCTAATGCTGGTTTTTACCGCCCGCTGGTATTTAGAGACAGCCAGGAAAGGGTCTAACGCTCACTTTCCAGCAGCAACTTTTCCATACCGCAGATCCCCTTACGCCAATTGCGTATCCTATCTTTTCAATGGGATCTTCCTAACGCCGGTATTTAGAGCCTTGGCTGAAGTGAGCGTTAGAACTCTAACGACAAAACTCCAGCCGCAGAAAAAAGTCAGGAGTTAAGAGCTTTATGGGCTAACGCCGGTTTATAAAGCTCTTAACTACTGTGCTCTAAAATACACTAACACCCATAAACTACCTATGTACCCCTAAACCGAGGCCCCCCCACATCGCCGCCACTCTAATAATTTTTTTAACCCCTAATCTGCCGACCGCACACCACCGCCACATACATTATCCCTATGTACCCCTAATCTGCTGCCCCTAACATCGCCGACACCTACATAATATTTATTAACCCCTAATCTGACCCCCCAACGTCGCCGCTACCTTACCTACACTTATTAACTCCTAATCTGCCGACCTGACCTCACCGCCAATATAATAAATGTATTAACCCCTAAACCGCCTCACTCCCACCTCGCAAACCCTATAATAAATAGTATTAACCCCTAATCTGCCCTCCCTAACATCGCCGACACCTAACTTCAAGTATTAACCCCTAATCTGCCGATCGGACCTCGCCGCTATTCTAATAAATGTATTAACCCCTAAAGTTAAGTCTAACCCTAACACCCCCCTAAATTAAATATAATTTTAATCTAACAAAATAAATTATTTCTTATTAAATAAATTAATCCTATTTAAAGCTAAATACTTACCTGTAAAATAAACCCTAATATAGCTACAATATAAATAATAATTATATTGTAGCTATTTTAGGATTTATATTTATTTTACAGGCAACTTTGTATTTATTTTAACTAGGTACAATAGCTATTAAATAGTTATTTACTATTTAATAGCTACCTAGTTAAAATAATAACAAAATTACCTGTAAAATAAACCTAACACTACACTATCAATAAATAAATTAACTAAACTACCTACAATTACCTACAATTAAATCAACTAAACTCCCTGCGTTAGGCTCCATTTTTGGAGCCTAACACAGCCCTTCAGAGAACTCTCAATACCAGCGTTATTTAAAAGGTGCGGGGGGAAAAAAAACATGCGTAGCTAACGCACCCCTTTGGCCGCAAAACTCCAAATCTAGCCGTTAATTAGGCCACTGGTTTGAGGAAGAGGTAAATATATGATCTGCAAATGCGATTATCTCTAGTCAGATTGTGTTAACATGCAAATAGAATAATGGATTCATTATTAAATGCTTCTTTTGTGCAAACCCACATCTGTATTAGTTTGTTAACCATGATCTGGCAATGCTGTGGAGACCTCCCTACTTGTCAATTTATTTCTCATTTTATTTACTTATTTTTTGTTCAATTATTTTCTGATCTTCTTTGATCTATAATTTTTCTTATTTTGATATGAAACCCAAACATGTTCTTTTCTGATTCAGATAGAGCATACCATTTTTTTAACAGTTTCCAGTTTACTTCTATTATCAAATCTGCTTCATACCAATGATATTCTGTGTTGAAGAAATACCAAGGTAGACATTTGAAGCACTATATGGCAGGAAATAGTGCTGCCATCTAATGCTCTTGAAAATGTATATGTTCTTGTAAAACAAATGCCATATAGAGCTCCAGAAATAGGCCGGCTCCTAAGCATAAGTCCCTGGTTTTCCTCAAAAGATATAAAGAAAATGAAGAAAAAATGATAATTGAAGTAAATTAGAAAGTTGTTTAAAATCACAAGCATTGTATGATTCATGAAAGAACAAGTTTGGGTTTTATATTCCTTTAATCGCTAACCTAATATCAACTAAAATGTTCTGACTAAGTATCACCTCTCTTATCAAATACAAAAATTTAAAACTATAAAAAAAATATATTAAAAAAATGAAAATATTGATAGTCTAATATCACTTACACTGAAGAACAAAACATAAACACATCTTCATTTTGCTTCTGCTAGATTTACACTCTGGCATATTTCAATTTACAGATATTAGAACATCTTTGGAAAGGTTTGTGCCAGTAAATACAATTAAATAACAGTGATGAACAAGATAAAGATGTGTTACTACTTACAAAAATAATACTTTAATAGTGCAACTGTATCAATGGATAAAAGATAAAGAGTGGCCTCAAGCCACAATGTCATGGACTACAATGCCACCTTGAAGATACTAAAGCCATGATATCATCTATGTCATGGTTAGGAGTCAAGATTTAAAGTTATAGTTGTATTGCTGTTACCAAAATTTCAGCTACTACATTGTCCCACTAATGGTGATGTTTTCTTCCCAACAACTGAACATTGTTCAGTGAGCAAAATTGTAGATCAAAAACCTTGTGTAAAGCAAAGAGGATTGATGATCCCCAAAATACAAGGTAAGACACCACGCTGGTACTAGAGCAAGGAAGCACCAACAGTAACCTCTTTTGAATATTTGTCTGACTTTTACTGCATCCAATAATCCCCCTACAAAATACAGCAACATGGTTAGCACCACAATTCACATCCCAGATTTTCTTAACTCTGTTAGACTCAATTTGACACTATTGCCTTTTCACTTTCACTGCATCTATCACTCAACTTTACCAAGTCAATGTATGTATCTACCTAATGTAAAATACTGCAATAAACCAATAATCTTAAATTCCTGCTGCAAACAAGTAAATATTGGCTTCTTTTCATAATGCCCAATCCCCAATGCAAAGACCTTCCACCAACTGTTCTCCATAATGTGACCTAACAAAATGGTCCCCACCCTAAGAACACACGCAATTCAAAGTGTTACCCTACCCTGCCATCCTCACCAAAATGGCCCCAAGCCCTAGTTCTTCTCGCCTTAAATGACACATCAAAAGGAACCAAAATCACAGAGTATTAATCTTTGTTACAGCTTATTAAAAAGTGGTGTTCAACCTTAGAAGATGTCATGTTTTTTTCATGTAAATCCACAAATAAAACAACAACTCTTTCATGATTTTCTCCACAGAATCATTATTTGGCCTTTTTAAAAATCATATTAAGTTAAAAGTGACCTATAATGGATTACACTCAATCTCAATTGAAAAGGAACCAAAAAACTCTTATTTTTATTCAGAGACAGTGATTTATTTTCTAATCTTTTATTCAATTAGGATATAATTTAGTGTCATGATTTAGGCCTTTCATTGCACTGTCAGAGATAAGAAGCATAACATATAATGCAACTCAGAGAAGTTTCCTGTTGACAAAGTTAGTTGCAGGGATTGGCAAGGTGTCCGTGACGGGGCCCTTCCCGTGTCCACCACGTCCGCCGTCTGTTTGCAGCGGAGATGGTCCAAGGATGGTCAAATTTGGTCTCCCTGACCCTGAGTCTCCTCCTTGAAGCACCGTCGCAGCGCCAGCCAGGTTTGTTTTGCGCCCCCCCCCCCTGTCACGACGCTGCACTCAGTCTCAGCTCAGAGTGAGAGGGTCACTGTCTGTAGCGGCGGGAAAATAATTTAGTGACAAGTTAGCTAGTAGAGACGTGAGACTGAGAGGGAAGAAGGCAAGAGCTCAAGAACTAGAAGACTAGATAGGTTTCTTAAAAAAAATGTAATTGTTGCACGGTAAGAGTGAGTCTGAAAACTGTGCTGTGCAAAATGCAGGCTGCAGCTAAAAAAATGCATTAAAAAATAGAGAGTATCATTTCACAGATTATTATTACCTACATGAGTACATAAAAAAGAATTTGAGAGGGACCATCAAAAGGTTAAATGCCAAAAAAGTGTGTTTTCTATGATCTTATATAATGAATCTAAAATTAAAAACTTTTTTTAAAATAAAATTAAAAAAGCTTTTCATGCTGTTTGATTGATTAATAATGTCTTCTGTTGATTTCTGATTTGCAATATATAAAATGCAGCACATATGAAATTATAACTGAAAAGAAAAGCTTGACTTTTAAAAAAAATATATAAATTTAAATGAAACAGAAAACAAGCAATGTGATTAAATGTTGTGTGAATGCACATGGTGTATCTAGTAATATATTCACAATGCTAATTAATTCCAATGCTAATTAATTCCCATGATGATTGATGAACAACATGTAGTTATTATTTTTCTTACTTTTTTACATTCATACGCCTAGATTTAGAGTTCTGCGTTAGCCGTCAAAACCAGCGTTATGGGGTCCTAACGCTGGTTTTGGCCGCCCGCTGGTATTTAGAGTCAGTCAGGAAAGGGTCTAACGCTCACTTTCCAGCCGCGACTTTTCCATACCGCAGATCCCCCTACGCCAATTGCGTAGCCTATCTTTTCAATGGGATCTTTCTAACGCCGGTATTTAGAGTCTTGGCTGAAGTGAGCGTTAGAAATCTAACGACAAAACTCCAGCCGCAGAGAAAAGCCAGGAGTTAAGAGCTTTCTGGGCTAACGCCGGTTCATAAAGCTCTTAACTACTGTGCTCTAAAGTACACTAACACCCATAAACTACCTATGTACCCCTAAACCGAGGCCCCCCAACATCGCCGCCACTCTAATAAAAAATTTTAACCCCTAATCTGCCGACCGCACACCGCCGCAACCTACATTATCCCTATGTACCCCTAATCTGCTGCCCCTAACACCGCCGACCCCTACATAATATTTATTAACCCCTAATCTGCCCCCCCCAACGTCGCCGCTACCTTACCTACAATTATTAACTCCTAAACTGCCGACCGGACCTCACTGCTACTATAATAAATGTATTAACCCCTAAAGCTAAGTCTTACCCTAACACCCCCCTAAGTTAAATATAATTTTATTCTAACGAAATAAAATAAATCTTATTAAATAAATTATTCCTATTTAAAGCTAAATACTTACCTGTAAAATAAACCCTAATATAGCTACAATATAAATAATAATTATATTATAGCTATTTTAGAATTAATATTTATTTTACAGGCAAATTTGTATTTATTTTAACCAGGTACAATAGCTATTAAATAGTTAATAACTATTTAATTGCTACCTAGTTAAAATAATTACAAAATAACCTGTAAAATAAATCCTAACCTAAGTTACAATAAAACCTAACACTACACTATCAATAAATACATTAAATACAAATACCTACAAATAAATACAATTAAATAAACTAAATAAAGTACAAAAAATAAAAAAAGAACTGTTACAAAAAATAAAAAAATAATTTACAAACATTATCAAAATATTACAACAATTTTAAGCTAATTACACCTACTCTAAGCCCCCTAATAAAATAACAAAGCCCCTCAAAATAAAAAAATGCCCTACCCTATTCTAAAATAAAAATTTAAAAGCTCTTTTACCTTACCAGCCCTTAAAAGGGCCTTTTGCAGGGCATGCCCCAAATAAATCTGCTCTTTTGCCTGTAAAAAAAAACATACAATACCCCCCCAACATTACAACCCACCACCCACATACCCCTAATCTAACCGAAAACCCCCTTAAATAAACCTAACACTAAGCCCCTGAAGATCTTCCTACCTTATCTTCACCACGCCGGGTATCACTGATCCGTTTAGAAGAGGGTCCGAAGTCTTCCTCCTATCCGGGCGATGTCTTCATCCAAGCGGGGGCTGAAGAGGTCCATCATCCGGCTGAAGTCTTCATCCAAGCGGGGGCTGAAGAGGTCCATCATCCGGCTGAAGTCTTCATCCAAGCGGGGGCTGAAGAGGTCCATCATCCGGCTGAAGTCTTCTATTAAGCGGCATCTTCAATCTTCTTTCTTCCGGCTCCATCTTCATCCCGCCGACGCGGAACATCCATCCTGGCCGACGACTTCCCGACGAATGACGGTTCTTTTAAGGGACATCATCCAAGATGGCGTCCCTCGAATTCCGATTGGCTGATAGGATTCTATCAGCCAATCGGAATTAAGGTAGGAAAATTCTGATTGGCTGATTGAATCAGCCAATCAGATTCAAGTTCAATCCGATTGGCTGATTGGATCAGCCAATCAGATTGAGCTTGCATTCTGTTGGCTGATCGGAACAGCCAATAGAATGCAAGCTCAATCTGATTGGCTGATTGGATCAGCCAATCGGATTCCATCAGCCAATCAGAATTTTCCTACCTTAATTCCGATTGGCTGATAGAATCCTATCAGCCAATCGGAATTCGGACGCTATCTTGGATGAGGGGTTTGGGTTAGATTAGGGGTATGTGGGTGGTGGGTTGTAATGTTGTGGTGGGGTATTGTATGTTTTTTTTACAGGCAAAAGAGCAGAATTCTTTGGGGCATGCCCCACAAAAGGCCCTTTTAAGGGCTGGTAAGGTAAAAGAGCATTTCAATTTTTATTTTACAATAGGGTAGGGCATTTTTTTATTTTGGGGGGCTTTGTTATTTTATTAGGGGGCTTAGAGTAGGTGTAATTAGCTTAAAATTGTTGTAATATTTTTATAATGTTTGTAAATTATTTTTTTATTTTTTGTAACTTAGTTCTTTTTTTATTTTTTGTACTTTAGTTAGTTTATTTAATTGTATTATTTGTAGGCATTTGTATGTAATTAATTTATTGATAGTGTAGTGTTAGGTTTAATTGTAACTTAGGTTAGGATTTATTTTACAGGTAATTTTGTAATTATTTTAACTAGGTAGCTATTAAATAGTTATTAACTATTTAATAGCTATTGTACCTGGTTAAAATAAATACAAAGTTGCCTGTAAAATAAATATTAATCCTAAAATAGCTACAATATAATTATTATTTATATTGTAGCTATATTAGGGTTTATTTTACAGGTAAGTATTTAGCTTTAAATAGGAATAATTTATTTAATAAGATTTATTTTATTTTGTTAGATAAAAATTATATTTAACTTAGGGGGGTGTTAGTGTTAGGGTTAGACTTAGCTTTAGGGGTTAATACATTTATTAGAGTTGCGGCGAGGTCCGGTCGGCAGATTAGGGGTTAATACTTGAAGTTAGGTGTCGGTGATGTTAGGGAGGGCAGATTAGGGGTTAATAATATTTATTATAGGGTTTTTGAGGCGGGAGTGAGGCGGATTAGGGGTTAATAACTTTATTATAGTATTGGTGAGGTCCGGTCGGCAGATTAGGGCTTAATAATTGTAGGCAGGTGGCGGTGACGTTGGGGGCGGCAGATTAGGGGTTAATAAATATAATATAGGGGTCGGCGGTGTTAGGGGCAGCAGATTAGGGGTACATAGGGATAACATAGGTTGCGGCGGTGTACGGAGCGGCAGATTAGGGGTTAATAATAAAATGCAGGGGTCAGCGATAGCGGGGGCGGCAGATTAGGGGTTAATAAGTGTAAGGTTAGGGTCGTTTAGACTCGGGGTACATGTTAGGGTGTTAGGTGCAGACTTAGGAAGTGTTTCCCCATAGGAAACAATGGGGCTGCGTTAGGAGCTGAACGCTGCTTTTTTGCAGGTGTTAGGTTTTTTTTCAGCTCAAACGGCCCCATTGTTTCCTATGAGGGAATCGTGCACGAGCACGTTTTTGAAGCTGGCCGCGTCCGTAAGCACCGCTGGTATTGAGAGTTGCAGTGGCGGTAAATTATGTTCTACGCTCCCTTTTTGGAGCCTAACGCAGCCCTTCTGTGAACTCTAAATACCAGCGGTATTTAAAAGGTGCGGGGGGAAAAAACACGCGTAGCTAACGCACCCCTTTGGCCGCAGAACTCTAAATCTAGCCGTAAGTTCCCCCTTCCATGTTTTCTTTAACATGGAAGGGTTTAGCAAACATGGAAGGGGTTAGGGGAACTTAGAATGTAAAAAGTAAGAAAAATAATAAACTACCTGTTGTTCATAGGAATTAATTAGCATTGTAAATACAATAGTGACAGTTCTAGGAGGCATATGAATGATCTCTCCCCATGTATTGCTCTATATTACCCTTTTACATTGAACAAGGAGAGAGAGACCAAGCCACACACATACCAGTGCAGCCTGTATCTTTGGAGGTTTATAATTAATCAGAAAGAAAATGTATAGTAAGGTTGTGAATTGTGAATAAAGTTAGGGGTTTATTTTCAAGACTGCTGCTAGTGGTAATAATTATATAGCAGTCTATCTAAATCTGCCTGTAGTTATTAATAATAAGATAACTACAGGCAGATTTAGATAAACTGCAATATAATTACCGCTAGCAGCAGTCTTGAAAACAACCCCCTAACTTTATTCACAATCACAACCTTAGCATATATTTTCTTTCTGATTAATTAATAGGAAATGGAAAATGTTTTGTAGCACTACTACTGAATAAACCTCAGGTGCCTGTTAAAGTGCTTTATAAAGCTCCAGGGACACAGGCTACACCACCTTAAAGGGACAGTATACTGCAAAATTATTTTTCCCTTATTGTGTTTCCAATTACTTTTTTTACCTACTGCAGAGTATGAAATGTATGAGATTTTCTTTTTGAGGTTAATTTGTGTATATGAAATAGCTGAATTTAAGTACTGTGATTAGTACCTGGCCTTATCTTATATCTAACATAGCCTTATGCCTATCCCATGTATGTTTAAACTCAGAGAGTGTTTTTTGATGTTATTAATTTGAAATGTACCTTGGTGTCCTTCACTAAGGTCTGTACTTTGAAAAATGTTCGTCACAGTTTTGGTCCGTGCCTATCCCTGGTTAGTTGTAGCTTTATATGCTGATTTATCAGTAGCTATGCTCTGGCCAGTTCAAATGTTTTCTTATACTTGTAGCTGAAAAGTTAGGAATTAGAAGCTATTTTTGTGTAAAGGATTTGAGAACATGATATGCTGAACCAGGTTGCTAACCACAACTTGCCTGGCTTGCTATTCTTATCTGATACTTGATCATTTCAAACCCTACTGATACAGAAATTTCAGATATATCTTATAAACAGCATTAATTGATGCCTAAAGTTACAATTCTAGTCCACTTTCCAATATTCTAAGCCGAGACCCTAGGCCAATGTCATGCAGCATTATAACAAAATATCCCCTGGATGAAGATGGGACCCCTGGATGAAGATGGAAGATGGCTCCGCTACACCAGGATGAAGATTGAAGATGGAGCCCTTCACCGCAGGACTTCAGCAATAGTTAGTACCTATGTCGGGGTTAGTGTTATTATTTTTTTTTTGGGGTGGTTATTTTTTTAGATTAGGGCTTTTTTTTTATTGTGCACTAAAGAGCTGAATGCCCTTTTAAGGACAATGCCCATACAAATGCCCCTTTAGGGGCAGTGGGAAGATTAGATTTTTTTAGAGTTAGGTCTTTTTTTATTTGGGGGGTTGGGTGGGTGGGGGGTTTTACTGTTAGAGGTTGATATGTTTTTTTTAATCTAAAAGAGCAGTTAAATCTAGGGCAATGCCCTACAAAAGGCACTTTTAAGGGCTATTGGTAGTTTAGTGTTAGATTACGGGGTGTTTTTTGTTTTTATAGGGGTATTAGATTAGGTTTAATTTTTTTATTTTGGATGATTTCGTTTATTATTTTCTGTAATCTTAGATTTTTATTTTTTTTTCGTAATTTTAGAGTTTGTTATTTTTTGTAATGTTAGGGGTTTTTTTTCGTACTGTTAGGATTCTTTTATTTTGTAATTTAGGTTTTTTATTTTAGGTATATTTTTTTTTTTTAAATTGTAATGTTAGGTGTTTTTATAGTTTACGCTTAGGTTTTATTTATTTCACAGTTTTTTTATTGAATTTAAGGGAGTTATATTAAAGTTTAATTTAAAGTTAGGTGGGTGTTAGGTTTAGGGGTTAATAGTTTAATTTAGGTATTCACGATGTGGGTGTTTGGTGGTTTAGGGGTAAATAGATTTAGTTTAGTATTTGCAATGCGGGGGGCAACGGATTAGGGGAAATTAGTTTTATTTAGGTGTTAGCGATGCAGGTGGGCGGCGGATTAGTGGTTAATAGGTTTATTGCAGTGTTGGCGATTTCAGGGGCGGCGGATTAGGGGTTAATACACACCCTCAAAAAATCCTAACTCTAAACCCGAAAGTTTCTACTCACCCAATTTGACTCCGACTCCTACGTGATCAGCTCCAGTGGGGTTCCTCTTCATTCTTTATGGCAGTAGTCCTCTTCATTCTCATGAAGGCAGTTATTTTCTTCCATCTTCCATTTTCTGTCTTCCATCTAATCCTCTTCCATCTGATTCTCCTTCATTCTGTCCCCACCGCATACAGAAACTTGAAGGCAAAGTTCCCTCTAAAATAGGGGTGCCCTTGCAGTTCTATTGGCTGATTATTGAATTATTATTCCAATCAGCCAATAGAATGACAGCTTTTCCTATTGGTTGATTGGACTAGCAATACAATCTCTTATTTTGGGCTAGATTAATGGAGCACTAATTTATCCCACGTCTGTAAATGGGCAAATTCGCCCAATCAAATGCCATTTCCAAGGCAACCTTTTATTTAGGATTGTTTGCAAATGCCTTTTTCAGGGCAATCTTTTTTAGGATAGGGTTATTTTATTTAGAAAAGGGTTTTTTTATGGGAAAAAGAGCTATGTTTACTTTAGGGTACTGCACTACAAAATGCGCTACTAAGGGCAATGCCCTACCTAATTACTTTATCAGGGCAATTGTTAGACTAGGTTTTTCAAGGTAGGGTTTTTATTTATGGGGTTACTTTGTTTTAAGAGTAGCAATTTTTTTTAGGGCAATAGTTAAAGTAGGTTTTAGTGTTTTTATTAGTTTTTTATATTGGGGTGGAGAGCACATTAAGGTAAGTATTGTAGCTACACCAGAAGTTTTGAAAATATTTACATTCATATTAATAAAAACGAATGTAAATGTTAAATGAAAATTCAACTTTCATTTAGTTTTAAATTAAACAAATAACTGAATAGTGCAGCTAACGAATATTCGGAGACACAAATGTCCTTGAATATTCGGAACAAAATTACGTCTGAAAATAAATTTTCTGGGCTGCACATCTCTAGTACATAGGTATATATATTAAGCTTGGTGGTATATATTTATAAGGGATCCTTTACTTTACACATCCACTGTCGGTGCCGATGCTGCTTGGAAAATTTTGCCAGCATCGCTACCCGTTGCTATGTAAAGTATAATGCCTCTCGGTGATGCTGCCTTTTAACAGTAATGTTGGAACTTTTTAATATTTTGACAGATTTCTCGAGATTGCTTTGGATCCCTTTTCAATATATTTATATAATATATCTAAATATATATATAGTAGTGTAGGGTTTGTTTGCGTTGGTATAATCTGCATTTGTGATTAAACAAATGCACATCTTATATTTATATATATTTAATTACATATACAGTCATGGCCAAAAATATTGGCACCCCTGCATTTCTGTCAGATATTGCACCACTTCGCCCAGTAAATTGTTGCAATTACAAATGTTTAGGCATTCTCATGTTTATTTCTTTTGTTTGTATTGGTATGACACAAAAAAATTTAGAAAAAAGCTACATCTGACACATTCCACGCAAAACCTTCTCAAAATTGTAAGAAATAATTGTATTACAAATTTGTGATGCTCCTGTAATTTGTAATTAAACTCACCTGTATCAATTAACAGGTGCTGACCATATAGAAATCACACCGGCAACCAGTTAAAACGGTGACAAATCTACACAAACTTTCTGTTTTGTGTCTCTGCGTGCCACACTGAGCATGGAGAAGAGAAAGAGCAGCAAATAATTGTCTGAGGATTTGAGAACAAAAATTGTGGAAAAGCATAGACAAAATTGTCAAGAAGGTTACAGCCCATGGCACTGTAGCTAATATTCCAGGACGTGGACACAAGAGAAATATTTATCAAAGACTGCAACAAAAGATTGTTCGAATGGTAGATAAAGAACCTCAATCAACTTCAAGATAAATTCAAGCTGACCTTCAGGCACCGGGTACAAATGTGTCAGTTGGCAATATACGTCACCTTCCGAATGAAAAGGGACGCTATGGTAGGAGACCCAGGAGGACCCCACTGCTAACACAGAAACATAAAAATAATGACCCAAAGCACACACCAAAAAGCACCCAGAAATGGTTTAAGACAAAGTGCTGGAGAGTACTGAACTGGCCAGCAATGAGTCCAGATCTCAATCCCATAGAGCACCTGTGGAGAGATCTCAAAACAGCAGTTGGGAAACGGAGAGACCTGGAGCAATTGGCGAAAAAAGAGGTGTAAGAAACTCATTGATACTTACAGGAAGCGATTGATTTCAGTTATTTTTTCCAAGGGGTGTGCTATTAAATATTAAATTGAGGGTGCCAATAATTTTGTCCAGTCCAATTTTTTGGAGTTTTGCATGGGATGTGTCATATTTGGCTTTTTTTTCTCCACTTTTTGGTGTCATACCAATACAAACAAAAGAAATAAACATGAGAATGCCTAAACATTTGTAATTGCAACATCATTCTAGGTGAAGTGGCGCATTATCTGAAAGAAATGCAGGGGTGCCAAAATTATATATATATATTAGAGATGTGTATTTGTTTCATCACAAATGCAGATTCATGATGAAAATCAGTTATTAGTTTCATTTTGCTCCAAAGAGAATTAAAGAAAATAAAAAACTACTGATGAAAATCATCAATATTCATTTGTTTAATTTCATTTTTTGAGGTGTTGATACCTTAATGCACGTTGCCTGCTGTCAGCACGGCCTGGGGCTCTGGCAAGGAGAAGATCTGGTTAGCACGATCTCCAGAGCGCATTAAGGTAAGTATTCTAACTACAGATGAAATTTTCTCCTGCAGCTTTGAAGATTTTACGTGTTAATGTTTAATTGAAATTCAGTATGTGTTTCATTTTAAACAAAATGAATACTTAATAGTACAGCCACCAAATATTTTGGGAAATTAATTTAAATATGAAATATTAATAACTCCTGTCATGATAGCGCACAAGTTTTTTTTTCTTCTGCGCTCTCTATCGACTTGGAGAGAAGTTAAAATGGTCATGAAATTCAGTAAGTGCTACAAAAACAGAACATCCAATAATTAGACACTCAAATGAAAAATTAAAGGTCATGGTAAAAATAATAAAATAACTTTCACTTTATGAGAGATGAAAAGATTCTAACGCATTGTTACATAACTTGTTAATAGTATAATTAGTAAAAGTATAAAACAGTTCTAGAGCAGAGAATGATTTGTGGGTGTCCTATTCTTTCCTTCTCTGCTGAGTACATTGTTAAGTGATCTTTTGCACTACCAAATGTCTACATTCCTTAAAGGATATATTGGAAAATTATATGTATCTATGACACATGTCAAAGTGTAGTGATGTCATCACATACATGTCTAATGACCTTGCGTGCAATAAAGAAGTGTCCATTAGCAGATGCACCTTCTCTATACTCTTCTTGTGGGGGCTGCGGTTCTTATACAGCTCCAATACCATTAAGCTGGACTTATGTTATTAAAAATAATCTGTTTGCATGTCCCCCATCGTAGAATATCAAAAGAAGGAGTTGAGGGCTGTAAACGTAGGTATAGATTATTATGTTCACATAGCTATATTAAAGTGCATATATATATATAGATTGCTTAGCCCATCGTAGAATGTTGATCAGAAACACTAGGCACCAGGGTGTTTTGCAAATGGATAGGGGAAACTATTTCCATGGTCAACTCTGTTACCTAATACTACATGTGATCACATTCCTCATGGTGATCATCTGTATACTCTGGCCAGGTCCATTCCATTTTTTTGGATGATGGCTGTCATGCTCTATAATTATTACAGAGAGTTGATTGGTATGCGGAGATGGGCTGCTGTCCTCTATATAAATAGTTAGTGCTATCTGGCTTCAAGATAATATACCTTATTGAATATACTGTTCTGTGCCACATAAATTGTAATTCTTTTATTCTTTTACACTTAGTATCTCTAGGTCTTAGATATGATCCAAAAGGGAATACAAAATAATATACAGCATGACATATGATCGTTTCAGAAAAAGTATTGAAGCTTTTAAGGCAACTGATCATTTTAGAAGTATGTTTCATACTTATGTTATGGGAAAGTTGTGACAACCAGCTAAAAAAAAAATCACTGCTAATAAGCTTGTCAAGGGCTTATTCATCACAGGCTTATAGAGTAGAATGTAATCTGTCATGTAGTGTGCAAAGAATAAAAGAAAATGAGACACACTTTTCTACCTTGTACAAAATACTCTGATAAAACAGATAATCCTTTTCCTGATATCTAAACCAACATAGTTATATGAGAGAGAAAAAAAACATAACAGGCATAAAACTATAAAATCACTTAATGTTATGTATACCTGCTAACAAAACAGGTATGTTTGCAATACAGATCATTGTGGCATATTCCAAATACAATTATTCAGCTAGATTACGAGTTTTGCGTTATGAGTCAAATAGCATTGTTATGGCCCATAACGCTTCGTTTTCCCTAACGCTGCTATTACAAGTCTTGTCGTTATAAGTGTACCGCACACCTTTTAGCCTGTCACGCAACATCATATTGCCGGTATTACGAGTTTGCCTGGGAGGCCAAAAAGTGAGTGGTACACTCTATAACCACAAGATCCGTACCGCCATCTAAAATCAGTAGTTATGAGTTTTACGTTACAAAGCTGTACCATAAAACTCATAACTAAAGTGTTAAAAAGTACACTAAAACCAATAAGCTATCTATTAACCCCTAAACTGAGGGCCTCCCGCATTGCAGACACTATAATAATGTTATTGACCCCTAATCTGCCGCTCCGGACATCGCCGCCACTATTAAAATGTATTAACCCTTATTCCGCCACTCCCCGACATCGTCGCCACTATAATAAACCTATTAGCCCCTAAACCGCTGCCCTCCCGCATCGCAAACACTATTTAAATATAATTAACCCCTAATCTGCCATCCGCCCACAGGGCCGGATTGGCCTACCAGGATACCAGGAGATTTCCCAGTGGGCTGCAGCAGCTGGGGCTGGAAAGCTACAATTTAAAGGGGTGATTAATTGATTCAATTGGGTTGTAGTTTTGCTATATAACATCAATCTGGCATTTTTGTTTAATACAAAGTAATATAATTTAAAAATATTAGGGGAGGAGTATCCCAGTAATGCCCTTTGAGAAAAATGGGGCATTTGCATTCTACCGGCTCAACATAAAATAGGGCTTGTCTTCATATTTTTCCAGGGCTGCTTTTTATTCCCAGTCCAGCCCTGTCCGCCCACACCGCTCTCATCCTATTGGCTGATTGAAACAGCTAATAGGATTTTAGCAGCTCTAATCCTAATGGCTGATTGAAATCTTTCAGCCAATAGGAATGCAAGGGACGCCATCTTGGATGATGTCACTTGCATTGAAGTTCAAGTTTACAGAGGCGACCGTATGAAGAGAAAGCTCCCCGCCGGATGTCTTCAGGATGGACCTGCTCTGCGCCAGATGGATGAAGATTGAAGATGCCGTCTGGATGAAGACTTCTTGCCGCATGGATGAGGACTTCGCCTTGGGGATCGTCGGGGGTTAGTGTTAGGTTTTTTTTAAACTTTTTTTGGGTGGGTTTATTTTTTTAGATTAGGGTTTGGGCTATCTTAAAAGAGCTAAATGCCCTTTCAGGGCAATGAAAAAGGGCTGAATGCCCTTTTAAGGACAATGACCATACAAATGCTCTTTTCAGGGCAATGGGGAGCTTAGGTTTTTTTTAGATAGTTATTTTATTGGGGGGGTTGGTTGTGGGGGTGGTGGGTTTTACTGTTGGGGGGGTGTTTGTATTTTTTTACAGGTAAAAGAGCTGTTATCTTTGGGGCAATGCCCCACAAAAGGCCCTTTTAAGGGCCATTGGTAGTTTATTGTAGGCTAGGGCTTTTTTTATTTTGAAATGGCTATTAGATTAGGTGTAATTCTTTTTTATTTTTGATAATCTGTTTCTTATTTTTTTGTAATTTTGTGTTTGTTTTTTTATGTAATTTACGGCTAGATTACTAGTTTTGCGTTATGAGTAAAAAAGCAGCGTTAAGGCTCATCACGCTGCTTTTTCACTACCGCTGCTATTATGAGTCTTGTAGGTACTGCTGTCCCTCACACTTTTTTGGCCGTACCACAAATTAACTCACGCAATTTGCATAAAGTCTTTTTTCAATGGGACTTTCATAGCGCCGGTATTACAAGCTTTTTTTGGAGGCCAAAAAGTGAGCGGTACAGCCTATCCTGCAAGATTCGAAATGCATTCTAAAGTCAGTAGTTATGAGTTTTATGCTACAAAGCTGTAGCATAAAACTCATAACTAAAGTTATGGCAAAAGGCCATTTTAAGGGCTATTGGTAGTTTAGTTTAGGCTAGGGTTTTTTTTGGGGGGGGGGCTTTTTTATTTTGATAGGGCTATTAGATTACGTGTAATTAGTTTAAATATCTGATAATTTGTTTTTTATATTGTGTAATTTAGTGGGTTTTTTTTTTTTTGTAATTTAGGTAATTGTATTTAATTTAGGTAATTTACACCTAGATTTAGAGTTCTGTGGCCAAAGGGGTGCGTTAGCTACGCGTGTTTTTTCCCCCCGCACCTTTTAAATACCGCTGGTATTTAGAGTTCACAGAAGGGCTGCGTTAGGCTCCAAAAAGGGAGCGTATAGCATAATTTACCGCCACTGCAACTCTCAATACCAGCGGTGCTTACGGACGCGGCCAGCTTCAAAAATGTGCTCATGCACAATTCCCCCATAGGAAACAATGGGGCAGTTTGAGCTGAAAAAAAACCTAACACCTGCAAAAGAGCAGGGTTCAGCTCCTAATGCAGCCCTATTGTTTCCTATGGGGAAACACTTCCTATGTCTGCACCTAACACCCTAACATGAACCCCGAGTCTAAACACCCCTAACCTTACACTTTTTAACTCCTAATCTGCCGCCCCTGCTATCGCTGATCCCTGCATATTATTTTTAACCCCTAATCTGCCGCTCCGTATACCGCTGCAACCTACGTTATCCCTATGAACCCCTAATCTGCTACCCCTAACCCCCGCCGACCCCTATATTATATTTATTATTATTTATCTGCCCTCCCCCAACGTCGCCGCTACCTACCTACAATTATTAACCCCTAATCTGCCGACCGGTCCTGACCGCTACTCTAATAAATGTATTAACCCCTAAAGCTAAGTCTAACCCTAACACCCCCCTAAGTTAAATGTAATTTTTATCTAACAAAATAAAATAAATCTTATTAAATAAATTATTCCTATTTAAAGCTAAATACTTACCTGTAAAATAAACCCTAATATAGCTACAATATAACAAATAATTATATTGTAGCTATTTTAGGATTAATATTTATTTTACAGGCAACTTTGTATTTATTTTAACCAGGTACAATAGCTATTAAATAGTTAATAACTACTTAATAGCTACCTAGTTAACATAATTACAAAATTACCTGTAAAATAAATCCTAACCTAAGTTACAATTAAACCTAACACTACACTATCAATAAATTAATTAAATAAACTACCTACAATAATCTACAATTAAATCAACTAAACTAAATTACAAAAAACAAACAAACACTAAATTACAAAAAAAACCCCACTAAATAAAAAAAAATAAAAAAAAGATTACAAGAATTTTAAACTAATTACACCTACTCTAAGCCCCCTAAAAAAATAACAAAGCCCCCCAAAATAAAAAAAAATGCCCTACCCTATTCTACAATAAACATTGTAAAGCTCTTTTACCTTACCAGCCCTTAAAAGGGCCTTTTGCGGGGCATGCCCCAAAGAAATCAGCTCTTTTGCTTGAAAAAATAACATACAATACCCCCCCAACATTACAACTCACCACCCACATACCCCTAATCTAACCCAAACCCCCCTTAAATAAACCTAACACTAAGCCCCTGAAGATCTTCCTACCTTGTCTTCACCACGCCGGGTATCACCGATCCGTCCAGAAGAGGGTCCGAAGTCTTCATCCAATCCGGGCGATGTCTTCATCCAAGCGGGGGCTGAAGAGGTCCATCATCCGGCTGAAGTTGTCATCCAAGCGGGGGCTGAAGAGGTTCATCATCCGGCTGAAGTCTTCATCCAAACGGGGGCTGAAGAGGTCCATCATCCGGCTGAAGTCTTCTATCAAGCGGCATCTTCAATCTTCTTTCTTCCGGCTCCATCTTCATCCCGCCGACGCGGAACATCCTTCCTCCACGACGAACTCCCAACGAATGAAGGTTCCTTTAAGGGACGTCATCCAAGATGGCGTCCCTCGAATTCCGATTGGCTGATAGGATTCTATCAGCCAATCGGAATTAAGGTAGGAAAATTCTGATTCAATCAAGTTCAATCAAGTTCAATCCGATTGGCTGATTGGATCAGCCAATCAGATTGAGCTCGCATTCTATTGGCTGATCGGAACAGCCAATAGAATGCAAGCTCAATCTGATTGGCTGATTGGATCAGCCAATCGGATTGAACTTGAATCTGATTTGCTGATTCCATCAGCCAATCAGATTATTCCTGCCTTAATTCCGATTGGCTGATAGAATCCTATCAGCCAATCGGAATTCGAGGGACCCCATCTTGGATGACGTCCCTTAAAGGAACCTTCATTCGTCGGGAGTTCGTCGCGGAGGAAGGATGTTACGCGTTGGCAGGATGAAGATGGAGCCGGAAGAAAGAAGATTGAAGATGCCGCTTGATAGAAGACTTCAGCCAGATGATGGACCTCTTCAGCCCCTGTTTGGATGAAGACTTCAGCCGGATGATGGACCTCTTCAGCCCCCGCTTGGATGAAGACTTCAGCCAGATGATGGACCTCTTCAGCCCCCGCTTGGATGAAGACATTGCCCGGATTGGATGAAGGCTTCGGACCCTCTTCTGGACGGATCGGTGATACCCGGCGTGGTGAAGACAAGGTAGGGAGATCTTCAGGGGCTTAGTGTTAGGTTTATTTAAGGGGGGTTTGGGTTAGATTAGGGGTATGTGGGTGGTGGGTTGTAATGTTGGGGGGGGTATTGTATTTTTTTTTTTACAGGCAAAAGAGCAGAATTCTTTGGGGCATGCCCCGCAAAAGGCCCTTTTAAGGGCTGGTAAGGTAAAAGAGCTTTACAATTTTTATTGTAGAATAGGGTAGGGCATTTTTTTATTTTGGGGGCTTTGTTATTTTATTAGGGGGCTTAGAGTAGGTGTCATTAGCTTAAAATTGTTGTGTTATTTTTCTAATGTTTGTAAATTATTTTTTTATTTTTTGTAACTTAGTTCTGTATTTATTTTTTGTACTTTAGTTAGTGTATTTATTTGTATTTATTTGTAGGTATTTGTATTTAATTTATTGATAGTGTAGTGTTAGGTTTAATTGTAACTTCGGTTAGGATTTATTTTACTGGTAATTTTGTATTTCTTTTAGCTATGTAGTTATTAAATAGTTAATAACTATTTAATAGCTATTGTACCTGGTTAAAATAAATACAAAGTTGCCTGTAAAATAAATATTAATCCTAAAATAGCTACAATATAATTATTCGTTATATTGTAGCTATATTAGGATTTATTTTACAGGTAAGTATTTAGCTTTAAATAGGAATAATTTATTTAATAAGATTTATTTTATTTCGTTAGATAAATATTATATTTAACTTAGGGGGGTGTTAGGGTTAGACTTATATTTTGGGGTTAATACATTTATTAGAGTAGTAGCGAGGTCCGGTCAGCAGATTAGGGGTTAATACTTGAAGTTAGGTGTCGGCGATGTTAGGGAGGGCAGATTAGGGGTTAATACTATTTATTATATGGTTTTTGAGGCGGGAGTGAGGTGGATTAGGGGTTAATACATTTATTATAGTAGCGGTGAGGTCCAGTCAGCAGATTAAGGGTTAATAATTGTAGGTAGGTAGCGGCAACGTTGGGGGGGCAGATTAGGGGTTAATAAATATTATGTAGGTGTTGGCGGTGTTAGGGGCAGCAGATTAGGAGTACATAGGGATAATGTAGGTGGCGGCGGTGTGCGGTCGGCAGATTAGGGATTAAAAAAATTTAATATAGTGGCGGCGATGTGGGGGGACCTCGGGTGTTAGTGTTTAGAGCACAGTAGTTAAGAGCTTTATAAACCGGCGTTAGCCCAGAAAGCTCTGAACTCCTGGCTTTTCTCTGCGGCTGGAGTCTTGTCGTTAGATTTCTAACGCTCATTTCAGCCAAGACTCTAAATACCAGCGTTAGAAAGATCCCATTGAAAAGATAGGATACACAATTGGCGTAGGGGGATCTGCGGTATGGAAAAGTCGCGGCTGGAAAGTGAGCGTTAGCCCTTTCCTGACTGACTCTAAATACCAGCGGGCAGCCAAAACCAGCGTTAGGACCCCCCAACACTGGTTTTGACGGCTAACCCAGAACTCTAAATCTAGGCATTATTTAATTGTAGTGTAAGGTTAGGTTTTAGTGTAGCTCAGGTTAGGTCTTATTTTACAGGTAAATTTGTATTTGTTTTAGCTAGGTAATTAGTAAATAGTTAATAACTTTATAGTAACTATTCTACCTAGTTAAAATAAATACAAACTTGCCTGTAAAATAAAAAAAAAACCTAAGCTAACTACAATTTAACTATCAGTTATATTGTAGCTATCTTAGGGTTTATTTTACAGGTAAGTATTTAGTTTTAAATAGGAATTATTTAGGTAATGATAGGAATTTTTATTTAGATTTCTTTTAATTATATTAAGGTTAGGGGTTGTTAGGGTTAGGGTTAGACTTAGGTTTATGGGTTAATAAATTTAGTTATAGTGGCGGCAACGTTGGGGGCGGCAGATTAGGGGTTAATAAATGTAGGTAGGTGGCGGCGATGTTAGGGGCAGCAGATTAAGGGTTAATAATATTTAACTAGTGTTTGCGATGTGGGAGTGCGGCACTTTAGGGGTTAATATGTTTATTATAGTGGCGGCGACGTTGGGGGCGGCAGATTCGGGGTTCATAAATATAATGTAGGTGTCGGCGATGTTGGGGGCAGCAGATTAGGGGTTAATAAGTATAATGTAGATGTTGGCAATGTTGGGGCGGCAGATTAGGGGTTAATGAGATTAGGGGTGTTTAGATTCATTAGGGGTTCATGTTAGGGTGTTAGGTGTAAACATAAATTTAGTTTCCCCATGGAATCAATGGGGCTGCGTTACGGAGCTTTACACTGCTTTATTGCAGATGTTAGACTTTTTTTCAGAAGGCTCTCCCCATTGATGTTTATTGGGAAATTGTGCACGAGCACGTAGAACCAGCTCACCGCTGACTTAAGCAGCGCTGGTAGTGGAGTGTGGTATAGAGCACATTTTTTACTCTACGCTTACTTCTTGCCTGATAACGCCGGGTTTAGGAAAACCTGTAATACCAGTGCTGTAGGTAAGTGAGCGGTGACAATAACGTGCAAGTTAACACTGCACCCCTCTTACCGCAAAGCTCGTAATCTAGCCGTTAGTTATTTTTATTTTTAGTAATTTTAGTTTTATTTTTTTTGTAATGTTAGGTTTTAGTGTAAGGCAGGTTAGGTTTTATTTGACAGGTAAGTTTGTATTTATTTTAACTAGGTAGTTAGTAAATAGTTAATAACTATTTACTAACTAGTCTACCTAGTTAAAATAAATACAAACTTACCTGTGAAATAAAAATACAACCTAAGCTAGCTATAATATAACTATTAGTTATATTGTAGCTAGCTTAGGTTTTATTTTACAGGTAAGTTTGTATTTAGTTTAAAATAGCTATTATTTAGTTAATAATTGTAACTTTAGTTTAGCTGTATTTTAATTATGTTAAAGTTAGGGGGTGTTAGGCTTAGGGTTACGTTAGGTTTAGGGGTTAATGGATTTATTTAGTGGTAGTGATGTGGGAAGACAGAGGTTTAGGGGTTAATAACTTTAGTATAGTGGCGGCGACATAGGGAGCATGAGATTAGGGGTTAATAGTTTTATGTAGGTGTCTGCAATATCGGGGCAGCAGATTAGGGGTTAATAACTGTATGTAGGTGGCGGCAATGTTGGGAATTGCAGATTCGGGGTGTTTAGACTCGGGGTTTATGTTAGGGTGTTAGGTTTAAACGTAACTTTTTCTTTCCCCATAGACATCAATGGGGCTGCGTTACGGAGCTTTTCATTCCGCAATCACAGGTGTTAGTTTTTTTTTTGCCAGCTCTCCCCATTAATGTCTATGGGTAAATCGTGCACGAGCATGTCAAAGCAGCGCTTGATTTCGGTACGGAATGGAGCTCAACGCAACCATATCACCCGCACAAGCCTGCTTTTTTAAAACTTGTAATAGCAGCGCTATAGGGAGATGAAATAACGCTGCTTTTGTGGCTGTCGTTAAAATCCCTATAGCGCTCAAAACTCATAATCTAGCTGATTGTGTTCAAGTACAATTATATCTCCTAAAAACAAACGATTCCGTTCCCCACAGATCTCAAAGAACTTCATTAATAATGGACCCGTCTTCTACATGTTATCAATTTGTTAGACAGTATTGAACAATTTCAGCTCTGCATAAATGTAATCCCATATTATCCAAATTTTAGATTAGTAAACTAAATGATAGATCTACTACTGGTAACTTGCATTAGCTAAATAGATTAAACAATTACTAAAAGGACCATGGAAGTCAAAATTAAAGTTTTATGATAACATTAGTCAGTGTACTTATGAATTGCCAGGATAAAAATGTGCCCCTTTCTATGATAGAATACCAAGGTAAGCACAGGAATATGCTATATGGCAGCAGTGTTTGCAACAATGTATAACATCTCAGGTAATAGCAAGGATTTAACCCCCTTGTGCCAAAAACACACACAGAATAGCATTGTTACTCTCCTTGGATGCCAGTAACACACAAAGAGCAATCATTTAATCTGCTGGTGTAACGTTGATTACACACCCTTGATAATACATAAAGAGAGTATTTTGAATCCCTTTGTGTGAATTATTTCATGCCTTTAGCTGATGACTGAGCCCTCTATGACTTTGTATAGGTAGTGATACTTCATCACTTTATGTAAACATGCACAAGCACCAAAAACTTTTGCCTTTATAAAGGTTGACAGCACAACAATTGCAACTACTAGAATTGATAAGAGGGTGTCACAATAATTGTAATGTAAAGAGTTATTGGCTTTCCTTCCACCATTGCTGTACTCCATACTCTGGGCGCCATGTACTAAGAGGCGGGCAGCTTCTTAACTCGCGAAGCTGTCCGCCCACCTCCGCTACACACGGGCAGCGGATCTATTGATCCGCTTGCCCGTATGTACCATTAAACACTCATCGGAGTGTGTAATGCCCGCCCCTTCAATCGCGCGACCAATCATGCGACTGAAGGGGCTGTCAATCACCGAGAGCGAGCGTGCTCTCTGTGATTTTGCTTCGCCACCTAAGAGGTGGCGTAGGCTGTAGGAAGCAGCAGTCTAATGACCGCTGCTTCTTACATTGCGGGAAGCAGGCTCGCATATGCGAACTTGCCCCGCAAAGGCTCCGGAGCAGCTTTCGCTGCTTCGTACATGGAGCCTTCTGTGTGGCTCTGGCATCTTCAATAGCTTTGCACACCAGATCACATAAGTTTGCACACCAGATCACATAAGTTTGCACACCCCCTAAAGATAGCCCTGATTTCAACAATCTCACCAAACTAAAAAAAAAAAAAATACTATTTTGTTAGATACTGTTCTTAAAGGAATATTTAAAAAAAAAATACTGCTCTTAAAGGGATATTACCATAAAAAAATAATTAGTGCATTTAAAGAGATATTAAACATTTAATTACAGCCATTAAAGGAATATTAAAATAAAAAAAATTGTTTAATTTATAAACCTAGAACAATATTGTTTGAAATAGTAGTGAGGACACAATAGCCTAGCTTCAATAAAATCTGTTTATTAAATTTATATCCCATGGGGGAAAAAAAAAGACATTCTGCAGCATTGCAACTTGGAAGTTAAAGTGAAAAATCATGATCACACTCCCAGAACAAACCGAATGCCCCTCATTCTGTCTGAACGTTTTATGAGACACTCCTCTTTCTATCCAGCAAGACTTCCTTCATATAACAAAACAGACATGCAAATATTCTACACTTGCAGACATTTTCAATAACTGTATTTTGTTGCAGCAGTAATTGTTTTAAATATTAACAATATGCGTAGAAAGATAGGTGAAGTGCTCAATACATTTATATAACATGACCTTGTTAATGAATTTAGGGGAAGGTATCAGGCTGTCTTTTCTCACCAACATACTGTGAGCTTGTAAGAAAATGAATGAGTATATATAAATATATATTTATATTTAGTTGTAGATAGAGATTAGAAATTCTATTTCATTTGATTGTTTAAATAAAAACAAAAAACACTTAAAGGGATAGGAAAGTCAAAATTAAACTTGCATGATTCAGATAGAGCATATCATTTTAAGACACTTTTAAATTCACTTCTATTTTCAAATGTGCTTTTTTCTCTTAGTATCCCTTGTTAAAAAATTAATACGCACATATCATACACTAGTGGGAGCTGCTCCTAATTGGTGCCTGCACACATTTGTCTCTTGTGATTGGCTAAATAGATATTTTCAGCTTCCTGTCAGTAGAGCAATGCTGTCCTTTTAGCAATAAATAACAAAAAAGTGAAGAAAATTTGATAATAGAATTAAATTGGAAAGTTGTTTAAAATTGTATGTTCTATCTGAATCATAAAATACAATTTTGGGATTTACTATCCCTTTAAATAAATCATAACTAATTAACCGAGTAGAATCAATGCTAAGACACAAAAGGGGATGCCCCTTTCTTTGCTCTATTGCCTATGTGTGAACAACAGTGCACATTCATATACCATATACATGTACAGATTTGTAATTGTTTAGCAAACATCTTGTTATATGGGAGACAGGGAAATAAGTGAAAAGAAAAAATAAATACACTTATTTGACAAAACAAAGCAGCATTATACATTACAGAATATATATAGTTTAATGTTCCGTTAATGCAACTTAGTAAAAAAAAAATATTGAAAACGTTACCAAAAATAATGGAGAATGTGCACAACATAAAATAAATGATTATTAAATACATTATTTTTTTAAAAATAATATCCATCAAGGGGGCACTCCAGTTATATCAGTATTAAGTAAAAACAAATATAATGTCATAATGCTATTTACAACAAAATCATTATGTAATAATAAACAATTGTAACAAAACACAGATATGGTACCTGAAGTGTGGAAGATGTCTTCTCCATAGTACCCCAGCTTAGAACCCAGACTTGGTCATGCGCTTTATCATAGTGCAGTTTCACAGGTACAGGATCAGTGCTAACGGCCTGAAAACAATAATATTAATACAATTACAGACTGAACTGAAAATAGTGAAATTGTATTGACAAAAATATTTTATTTTAGCAGACAGCTCCTTAGAAACTGCATAGTTTCCAACATTATCCGGCAGAGCAATCAATTAAGCAGCTTAGTGGATTCATCGAATAAACTTCCATTTGAGGTGGTAAACACAAAGACTGTAAAGGAATTTAAAAATGCCTGGAACATGCATAAGGCTATCCTAAGGAAAAAGTAACATGTAATATGGGTAGACTTGATGGGCCTTTTTGGTTCTTTTCTACCGTCAAATTCTATGTTTCTAAGTATTAGCTCTACCCACTGATGGTTTCCATAGCTCTCTTTAGACTGCACCACCTTAAAACACCCAAAGCAAATTGCACAAAGAATTCACTAATTTTGAAATATTATGTTATCCTATTAAGAGCTAGATTACGAGTGGTGTGCTAACTGTTGTAAGCGATCAATAAGGGGTTTATCGCAGCTATTTGCACGTGTTAGAAGTAGCACACATATTACAGGTTGAAAGTTAACGTGTTCACTTAAACGCAATTGAATGTAACGGGTCAGGATAACGCAACTTCAGAGATCTGGTTAACTATTACTGTTGCGCACAAAACACAATAAAATTATATATAAAAGTACAGATACACTCATAATAACACTGTCTAATAAAAATTATAAAAAAAAATATTACATAAAAAAGTTATAAGGGCTCAAAGAACTGAGGTCTCAGTTGTTAGAAAAAGGCATACAAAGGGCTTTAACATGGAGATACATACATATGTCTAACTATGTATATGAGTGTGTAATATATACAGTATATATATATATATAAAAATATGAGCAGCTGGAGAGCACTCTCACTTCTTAGGTCGATCTGCCAGGGTGCATGCAGGAGTTGAATGATAGCAATGAACAAATGGCAGCACTCACTGGTCCTTTAAATGTATGATTTATTTTGTGACGTTTCGGGGACCATATCCCCTTCCTCAGACGAAAAAATAAATCATACATTTAAAGGACCAGTGAGTGCTGCCATTTGTTCATTGCTATATATACAGGGAGTGCAGAATTATTAGGCAAGTTGTATTTTTGAGGATTCATTTTATTATTGAACAACAACCATGTTCTCAATGAACCCAAAAAACTCATTAATATCAAAGCTGAATAGTTTTGGAAGTAGTTTTTAGTTTGTTTTTAGTTATAGCTATTTTAGGGGGATATCTGTGTGTGCAGGTGACTCTTACTCTGCATAATTATTAGGCAACTTAACAAAAAACAAATATATACCCATTTCAATTATTTATTTTTACCAGTGAAACCAATATAACATCTCAACATTCACAAATATACATTTCTGACATTCAAAAACAAAACAAAAACAAATCAGTGACCAATATAGCCAACTTTCTTTGCAAGGACACTCAAAAGCCTGCCATCCATGGATTCTGTCAGTGTTTTGATCTGTGCACCATCAACATTGCGTGCAGCAGCAACCACAGCCTCCCAGACACTGTTCAGAGAGGTGTACTGTTTTCCCTCCTTGTAAATCTCACATTTGATGATGGACCACATGTTCTCAATGGGGTTCAGATCAGGTGAACAAGGAGGCCATGTCATTAGATTTTATTCTTTTATACCCTTTCTTGCCAGCCACGCTGTGGAGTACTTGGACGCGTGTGATGGAGCATTGTCCTGCATGAAAATCATGTTTTTCTTGAAGGATGCAGACTTCTTCCTGTACCACTGCTTGAAGAAGGTGTCTTCCAGAAACTGGCAGTAGGACTGGGAGTTGAGCTTGACTCCATCCTCAACCCGAAAAGGCCCCACAAGCTCATCTTTGATGATACCAGCCCAAACCAGTACTCCACCTCCACCTTGCTGGCGTCTGAGTCGGACTGGAGCTTTCTGCCCTTTACCAATCCAGCCACGGGCCCATCCATCTGGCCCATCAAGACTCACTCTCATTTCATCAGTCCATAAAACCTTAGAAAAATCAGTCTTGAGATATTTCTTGGCCCAGTCTTGACGTTTCAGCTTGTGTGTCTTGTTCAGTGGTGGTCGTCTTTCAGCCTTTCTTACCTTGGCCATGTCTCTGAGTATTGCACACCTTGTGCTTTTGGGCACTCCAGTGATGTTGCAGCTCTGAAATATGGCCAAACTGGTGGCAAGTTTCATCTTGGCAGCTGAACGCTTGACTTTTCTCAGTTCATGGGCAGTTATTTTGCGCCTTGGTTTTTCCACACGCTTCTTGCGACCCTGTTGACTATTTTGAATGAAACGCTTGATTGTTCGATGATCACGCTTCAGAAGCTTTGCAATTTTAAGAGTGCTGCATCCCTCTGCAAGATATCTCACTATTTTTGACTTTTCTGAGCCTGTCAAGTCCTTCTTTTGACCCATTTTGCCAAAGGAAAGGAAGTTGCCTAATAATTATGCACACCTGATATAGGGGGTTGATGTCATTAGACCACACCCCTTCTCATTACAGAGATGCACATCACCTAATATGCTTAATTGGTAGTAGGCTTTCGAGCCTATACAGCTTGGAGTAAGACAACATGCATAAAGAGGATGATGTGGTCAAAATACTCATTTGCCTAATAATTCTGCACTCCCTGTATATATATACACACATATATATATATATATATATATATATATATATATATATATATGTGTGTGCGTGTGTGTGTGTACAGATGTATTTATATGTGTATATATGTATTTTTCAGACATATATATACATAAACACACACACATATATATATATTGTAGTTATTTGTGATAGCTTACATAGCTTGCCTGACGCGTTTCCCCCGACTCCGGTCGGGCTTTTTCAAAGGCTTAATAGTTAAGGCGCCCTTCCGTTTTAAAGGCGAGTTAACCAATCGGAAATGGAGGTGTGAACTTATTGTCCAATACTGGATGGGGGTGTGTGAACACATTTACTACCCCGGATCTAGGATCGCTCCATTGATTTTGATACACTGATCGTAGCTGCACTTTCAAACAGATATAGATTGCTTATAAGTCTAAATGTATGGCAAACATTTGATGGCAGGCTACGTAAAGAAAAGCGTAGCTAATAAACACATTTGTCTAAAAACATTTGATAACAAAGGATGTAATAAAAAATCGTAACGCATTGCAATACTGGAAATTAATCTATATACATTTTGACCAAAAGACATACAGTAATTTAAAACAAAAAGACCATAGTACATGCTTTTTAAAAAATGAATATGTCTATATAATAAAATCTGAAAATTCAGTGTTTGTGATACAGAAAACCCTAAAGAACAGTCTATGCTCGCTCGGGAAACATTTTAAATTTTGCATAACCTAAAGTGCACAGGGGAACAATATATATATATACGTTAATTTAAATAAAAAATGAAATAAAATAAGGTAAAAACACACTGAATGCCTTATAATTACGGGAATGTTAAAACAAATTAACTGTAATTACGGCAATATTTCACAGAGGGAAAATGCAGGTTGCGAATGAATAATATTGTTGTTATTACTAATATAAAACACAATTCACTTAAAAATATTAAAATATATTGAAAACATGGGATGTTAAGGCTATTGGAGATAACACCTCAAAATAAATTGGTATCTATTCTATGAAACTAAGGGGAACTTGATGTGACAGTCAGATAGAATTTAAAAGTTAAATTGTGAAAAACAATAATAATGTAAATTTCCGTTAAAATGGTAAAGATCTAAATCCATAAGCCAATAGTTATTCGGTACGAAAAATCATTCCAGGAAACTTTTAGTTAAGCTATTTCAATGTTGATGAAAAGATGGGGTTGAAATAGAAACCATTTTCCCTAGAGTTTCATATGTTAACAAACAAGCGATACTTTTGAAAAAAGTATTTTTCACAGTAACATTCACAGTCTATATTTAATATATAAAAAATTGATTTTGTGTGTGGATGACTAAGACTACTAAACATACTAAAAACCCTTAAGTAAAATACTCATAAAATTTCATAGCAATTCATAAAAAACTCATTAAAATACATAAAAACGCATTTGTATTTTTTTAAAAATAACGATAAAAATGCTGCCACGTCTATATCGATGTTCAGTCCCAGGGGTTGTAGTGTTTTCAGTTTATATATCCACCTAGTTTCTAGTTTTCTTAATTCCAGTAGTCTGTTAGGTTTTGTATGAGGCACATGATCTATTACTTGTACTTTTAGTGAGCTAGGATTGCTCCCATCCCACTCTAAAAAATGTTTTGGAACACTATGATTCTCCATTTTTTCTTTAATATTATAAAGGTGTTCGTTAGTCCTACGCCTTATTTTCCTTTTAGTGCGTCCTACATAAAGAAGGCCGCGCCCACACTTTAATAAATAGACAACATATATTGAGTCACAGTTACTTTTAAAGTTGATAGTGTAGGTTTCTGTAGATTGGCTATTATGAAATGTGGGTGCTCTATTAACGTGTTTGTACATGTTGCATCTTGTTTTTCCACATTGCATAGTCCCCTTCCAATTTGTTAGCCAGTTATCAATTTTTGGATTAACATCATTTTTTGAAATAGATTTTATCTTGCTGGGGGCTAGAATATTCTTTAGTGAAAGATTGTGGAAAAATAGTGCGCTAGTGTATAGAGTATCAGACCGCTTACAGTGTTTTAGATCCTTCAGTCTAAAAATAATGTATAGTGAAAGAAAAAGGAGGTCTTGTAAGGGCGCTAATAGCTGAAGATACTTATGTGAAATTATTAATATTACTTGTGATAAATATGTGTACAAAAGTAAAATAAAAATAAGAACAGTATCTAAGATAACAAGTGATTTATTTGGTTACAATATGATTTGAAAAAATAGAGACGTCTCTAGTACAATTCAATTAAAAACAATGATGAAATATAGCATAAAAAATGATAAAAAGTGGTACTGATTAGTACTTCATGAGAAATTTAGATTACTGTTTAATAGTGTAGTCACAAAGAAAATTTTGGGGTGTGACTAAACAGTTAGCCAAGATTTCTCGTGAGTTATTAAGTCTGTATACAGTTATGCATAAAAATATTTATAATACCGATATCGGCTTGATAAAACTTCTGCAAAGGCTATATATTGCACACAAAAAAATATAATGGAGCTTAAAGAGGAGCTGTGCATATGGGGAAAATTATATAGGGTTATGCTCTAGCTCTGATTATGTCAATCCTTATATCTGTATTCTCAGCGAACTTATTGATATGTCCATACGTGTGAACCAAGAGAAATGTCCAGTAATATATACTGCTAGTAGTTTAGGATTACAGTTCGCAATCTTAAAGCAGATGGTACCTTATAGTAAGCTTGAATAGCAGCAGGGAATCCTATGCGTCCTGCGGCTCAGTTCTTCTGACAGTGTCCTCGTGTTGTTGGCGTCTGACGTCACACCCGATGTGCGGGGGCTTGTCTTGCGTCGGCCAATCGCTGCTTAGACAGTTGTGAGTATCCGAAATGCCTTTTCACGTCCGATATTGTGTATTCACAATTTTTCTTCTGTCTGATATCTGTACTTATTTAGGCACCAATCAGCAAAAAAGTATCCGTTGTGAGTAAGTTCACCTGCACTTAGTGCTGTTAGCACGCAGGTTCCGATGCAATTTCTCCTTCGTGTCCTTTGTTGACAGTCAACCCGGGTTGGTTCAAACAGCTGATAGGATAGTGGAGTCAAGAAAAAACAGTCTTTAGCTTCTACGCGTTTCACTCCCTCCAGGAGCTTTATCAAGAATGATTTGGACTGTTAGACTCCTCTCTTTAATAGGTGTATCCTGAATCCCATTGGTTCATAGTAATCCCATATTTAAGGTGGTATGATTTCTTTGCACTTGCTCCTAATACATTGCTCCATTCTATTGTTAAACATGGATCAGCTAAACATACTTAAGATCCTGAATGAGCCATAAACCATTTTTCTATAAGACCGATAAAAGAGATATAGTTAAAATAGACCAAATGTCTTTAAAAAATGTGTCTGAATGCCTAAAGGATACAGGTTATGGGGAAATTAGATTAATTATATTTATCATGCATCAGAATATATATATATATATATATATATATTCCCTAATCGAGAAGAAATGGTGAGATGTCCAGTTCTGAATTTAAACCTTTGGGGAATAGTGTGTTAAATTTAAAGATATATTCTGCCTCTTTTAGAAGCAGTTTTTTCTGTATGTCCCCCCCTCTCCAGTGTTTTTCTACTTTGTATATGCCCCAATAAGATAGATCTTTTGTATTACCCTTATGTATGGTTTTGAAATGTTTATACAGATGTGTGTCCTCTATTCCATTCTTTATATTATTGAGATGTTCCCTGATTCTATCTCTCAGAGTTCTCTTAGTTTCTCTGAAATAAAAAAGGTTGCAGGTGCATTTTAAGACATAAATAATTCCTTTATGTGAGCATCTTATGAGTTCTTTAATTAGTATGGTGCTATTTGGACCTATCTGGATCATATTGGATTTATTGCTGTTCTTACATGACTTACATGTGTGGCATGGAAAGAAACCTGTTAGCTTCTGTCCATGAAGATCTTTTTGTATTAATTTATTATTTTTGTTTTTTTTTAGTTCACTGGGTGCAAGGGCTGATTTTAAGTTACTTGCTTTTTTGAAAACAAAACTGGGGTTGTCTGTTACTTTTTCTCCCAAAATGTTATCTTCCTTTATGAGATGCCAGTGTTTTTTTATAATTTTTTTCACCATATTATGATCAACATGGTAATCAGTTATGAAAGGAATTTTTATTAAATTTTCGTCTGTATTTGTTTTTTCTTTGTATATTAGCAATGATTCTCTATTGGTATTTTTTGCCCTTTCTAATGCTTTTTTGGTATGAGATGTGTTATATCCTCTTGAGTTAAATCTTTCAATTAGTGTTCCTGCCTGGTCTTCAAAATCTGCCAACCTAGAGCAGTTTTTTCGGACTCTTAGACACTGTCCTAATGGTATGTTGTCTTTCCAGGCATCCAGGTGACAACTTTTGGCGTGTAGATAATTGTTAAAATCAACTTGTTTGAAATATGTTTTTGTCTCTAACTTGTTGCCCAGTGCCATGATTTCCAAATCTAGGAAAGTGATTGTCTCTTTGCTTTGGTTATGTGTAAAATGCAAACCTAGATTATTTTGATTCATTTTTTCAAACATTTGGATTAGATCAGTTTCTTGCCCTTTCCAAATTATTATAAGGTCATCAATGTACCTTTTATAGAGTACAAGGTTTGCACCATAGCCGCCGGGTCCAAAGAAATTTTCTTCCCATAGACCCATAAAAAGATTGGCGTAGCTAGGTGCAAACCTTGTACCCATGGCAGTTCCTTCTATTTGGAGATAGAACTTGTTGTTAAAAGAGAAATAATTGTTTTCTAGAATGAATTTAATGCTACTCAAAATGAATTCCTTATGTATTTCTGGCATGTCTGTGTCTTTTGTTAGATAGTGGTTAATTGCCTCCATACCTTTTTTGTGGTCTATCACTGTGTACAGTGACGTTACATCACAGGTGGCTAAAAACATATCATCTTCCCATTGGAAAGTATTTAAGATATTAAGTACTTGGGTGGAGTCCCTCAAATAGGAACCTAAGTTTGTTACATATTTTTGCAGATAGCCATCTACATATCTTGAAAGATTGGAGGAGATAGAGTCAATCCCTGATATGATGGGCCTACGAGGGGGATCAGTGAGGCTCTTGTGAATTTTTGGTAGAAAGTAAAAGATCGGTATTCGTGGATTTTGAGGGGTTAGAAATTGGAATTCTTTTTCATTTAATATACCTGATCTTTTACCTTCTACCAACAATTTATTCAATGTTTGTACATATTTATTTGTGGGATTAAGATCCAATTTTTTATATGTTGTAGTATTATCTAAGATTCTATGTGCTTCATTGAGATATTTTGTGGTGTCCATCACGACTATAAAACAGCCCTTATCTGCAGATTTTATAGTTATATCTTTATTGTTCTGTAGGTTATTTATGATGGCTTTTTCTTTCAGGCTTAGGTTAAACTTTTTTGGTTGTTGGGGATTACATCTTTTGATGTCTTTAAGAACTAGTTTTTCAAAGGTGTCTAGGTAATTCCCTTTTGATTGTATAGGGTTAAATTTAGATTTAGGTTTCAGATTAGAGTGATTAATTTTGACGGGTGTTTGTGTATTTAACTGTCTTTCTATGGGGTTTTTTAAGAAATGCCTTTTCAAGGTGAGATTTCTCACAAATTTCTTTACATGTATAAAAGTATTAAATTTGTTGATTCTAGCTGTAGGTGCATATGTTAGACCTAGGTTCAGAACTTTTTCTTCCTCTTTGTTTAAGGGAGTACTACTTAAGTTGTATATTCCTTGCTGGTGATTAGTTATCTCCCTCTTTTTGCTACTTTTTCTGGATAGTCCCCTTCCTCTCTTTCCTCTAATCCCCTTTTTCTTCTGGGATTTGTTGCTGTTTCTAGCTGAAAAAGGTCTCTTGAGGTGCCCTCTTTCAGAGGGCTTTTCTCTAAAAAAAGTGGGGAATCATTGTGTATTTGGTTTTCTCTTCTGTGCTCTAAGTCTCTTAGGGGTTCAAACCTATTGTATGTCGGAGTTCTCCAAGAGTCCCATTGTCTGTTTTCCCTCCTATATGTTCTTGGATACTCCCACTCATGGGGTTTTTCATTATGTGACCTAAAATGAGTGTTATTGGTCCTGTTGTGTGGATAATATTGTTCTCTAGTTCTATCCCATGATTGTTGATTATAATAATGATCTCTATTGTAGTTTGATGGTCTTTCATTTTGATATGCATTCCTATTATATGTATTTAGATACCTATTATTCTCATAATGGTGATACGTGTTGTGTTGTCTTTTATTTCTGTAGGTATTTGAGTTTGAATGATAATTGGTATGGGTCTTAGATGTATCAGGATTATCTTCAATAGTTTCTTCGATTTGTTGAATTTGACTATTGTTTATGTCTCTTTCCATTTTTCCCCATTTTGTTCTTAGCAAATCTTTATTCAAGTTATTTAATTTATCCATTATTACTTTTTGTCTTTCTTTATATTCGTTTTCGTTTTTCCTGTCCTTTAATTTCTCTTTAATTTCTAAAATATTTTTCTCAATCAGTGAAAGTGTTTCTTTTCTAGATTTTTTCAGAATCTCAATTAGTGTGTTGGAGGCTTTAGTTAGTGTGTCTTTCCATTCTGTTTGTAGGGTGTCGCTTAAAGTGAAAGTGCAATTTTTCTTTAAGAGTAAACCTTTAGGTATAATGCCTTTTTTTGTGTATCTATTTAGGAAAACTAATTCCATTTGTTGTTTTAATTCTTTTGTGAGTTCATGTTCTAAACTTTGCATCAGGTCAGATATTTTATCTGAACTGATTGGATTTAGGGGGATATTTTCCTCTCTCATGTCTAGAAAGATTTTATCCCTAAAGTCAAAGATATCCTCCATATTTAGTTAGGTGGTGTGAAACAAAAAACCTGCTGCAACTATCTATGTGAAGGAAAATCGTGATGTGAAAGATTGTGGAAAAATAGTGCGCTGGTGTATAGAGTATCAGACCGCTTACAGTGTTTTAGATCCTTCAGTCTAAAAATAATGTATAGTGAAAGAAAAAGGAGGTCTTGTAAGGGTGCTAATAGCTGAAGATACTTATGTGAAATTATTAATATTACTTGTGATAAATATGTGTACAAAAGTAAAATAAAAATAAGAACAGTATCTAAGATAACAAGTGATTTATTTGGTTACAATATGATTTGAAACATAGACACCTTTGAAAAACTAGTTCTTAAAGACATCAAAAGATGTAATCCCCAACAACCAAAAAAGTTTAACCTAAGCCTGAAAGAAAAAGCCATCATAAATAACCTACAGAACAATAAAGATATAACTATAAAATCTGCAGATAAGGGCGGTGGTATAGTTGTGATGGACACCACAAAATATCTCAATGAAGCACATAGAATCTTAGATAATACTACAACATATAAAAAATTGGATCTTAATCCCACAAATAAATATGTACAAACATTGAATAAATTGTTGGTAGAAGGTAAAAGATCAGGTATATTAAATGAAAAAGAATTCCAATTTCTAACCCCTCAAAATCCACGAATACCGATCTTTTACTTTCTACCAAAAATTCACAAGAGCCTCACTGATCCCCCTGGTAGGCCCATCATATCAGGGATTGACTCTATCTCCTCCAATCTTTCAAGATATGTAGATGGCTATCTGCAAAAATATGTAACAAACTTAGGTTCCTATTTGAGGGACTCCACCCAAGTACTTAATATCTTAAATACTTTCCAATGGGAAGATGATATGTTTTTAGCCACCTGTGATGTAACGTCACTGTACACAGTGATAGACCACAAAAAAGGTATGGAGGCAATTAACCACTATCTAACAAAAGACACAGACATGCCAGAAATACATAAGGAATTCATTTTGAGTAGCATTAAATTCATTCTAGAAAACAATTATTTCTCTTTTAACAACAAGTTCTATCTCCAAATAGAAGGAACTGCCATGGGTACAAGGTTTGCACCTAGCTACGCCAATCTTTTTATGGGTCTATGGGAAGAAAATTTCTTTGGACCCGGCGGCTATGGTGCAAACCTTGTACTCTATAAAAGGTACATTGATGACCTTATAATAATTTGGAAAGGGCAAGAAACTGATCTAATCCAAATGTTTGAAAAAATGAATCAAAATAATCTAGGTTTGCATTTTACACATAACCAAAGCAAAGAGACAATCACTTTCCTAGATTTGGAAATCATGGCACTGGGCAACAAGTTAGAGACAAAAACATATTTCAAACAAGTTGATTGTAACAATTATCTACACGCCAAAAGTTGTCACCTGGATGCCTGGAAAGACAACATACCATTAGGACAGTGTCTAAGAGTCCGAAAAAACTGCTCTAGGTTGGCAGATTTTGAAGACCAGGCAGGAACACTAATTGAAAGATTTAACTCAAGAGGATATAACACATCTCATACCAAAAAAGCATTAGAAAGGGCAAAAAATACCAATAGAGAATCATTGCTAATATACAAAGAAAAAACAAATACAGACGAAAATTTAATAAAAATTCCTTTCATAACTGATTACCATGTTGATCATAATATGGTGAAAAAAATTATAAAAAAACACTGGCATCTCATAAAGGAAGATAACATTTTGGGAGAAAAAGTAACAGACAACCCCAGTTTTGTTTTCAAAAAAGCAAGTAACTTAAAATCAGCCCTTGCACCCAGTGAACTAAAAAAAAACAAAAATAATAAATTAATACAAAAAGATCTTCATGGACAGAAGCTAACAGGTTTCTTTCCATGCCACACATGTAAGTCATGTAAGCACAGCAATAAATCCAATATGATCCAGATAGGTCCAAATAGCACCATACTAATTAAAGAACTCATAAGATGCTCACATAAAGGAATTATTTATGTCTTAAAATGCACCTGCAACCTTTTTTATTTCGGAGAAACTAAGAGAACTCTGAGAGATAGAATCAGGGAACATCTCAATAATATAAAGAATGGAATAGAGGACACACATCTGTATAAACATTTCAAAACCATACATAAGGGTAATACAAAAGATCTATCTTATTGGGGCATATACAAAGTAGAAAAACACTGGAGAGGGGGGGACATACAGAAAAAACTGCTTCTAAAAGAGGCAGAATATATCTTTAAATTTAACACACTATTCCCCAAAGGTTTAAATTCAGAACTGGACATCTCACCATTTCTTCTCGATTAGGGAATATATATATATATATATATATTCTGATGCATGATAAATATAATTAATCTAATTTCCCCATAACCTGTATCCTTTAGGCATTCAGACACATTTTTTAAAGACATTTGGTCTATTTTAACTATATCTCTTTTATCGGTCTTATAGAAAAATGGTTTATGGCTCATTCAGGATCTTAAGTATGTTTAGCTGATCCATGTTTAACAATAGAATGGAGCAATGTATTAGGAGCAAGTACAAGGAAATCATACCACCTTAAATATGGGATTACTATGAACCAATGGGATTCAGGATACACCTATTAAAGAGAAGAGTCTAACAGTCCAAATCATTCTTGATAAAGCTCCTGGAGGGAGTGAAACGCGTAGAAGCTAAAGACTGTTTTTTCTTGACTCCACTATCCTATCAGCTGTTTGAACCAACCCGGGTTGACTGTCAACAAAGGACACGAAGGAGAAATTGCATCGGAACCTGCGTGCTAACAGCACTAAGTGCAGGTGAACTTACTCACAACGGATACTTTTTTGCTGATTGGTGCCTAAATAAGTACAGATATCAGACAGAAGAAAAATTGTGAATACACAATATCGGACGTGAAAAGGCATTTCGGATACTCACAACTGTCTAAGCAGCGATTGGCCGACGCAAGACAAGCCCCCGCACATCGGGTGTGACGTCAGACGCCAACAACACGAGGACACTGTCAGAAGAACTGAGCCGCAGGACGCATAGGATTCCCTGCTGCTATTCAAGCTTACTATAAGGTACCATCTGCTTTAAGATTGCGAACTGTAATCCTAAACTACTAGCAGTATATATTACTGGACATTTCTCTTGGTTCACACGTATGGACATATCAATAAGTTCGCTGAGAATACAGATATAAGGATTGACATAATCAGAGCTAGAGCATAACCCTATATAATTTTCCCCATATGCACAGCTCCTCTTTAAGCTCCATTATAATTTTTTGTGTGCAATATATAGCCTTTGCAGAAGTTTTATCAAGCCGATATCGGTATTATAAATATTTTTATGCATAACTGTATACAGACTTAATAACTCACGAGAAATCTTGGCTAACTGTTTAGTCACACCCCAAAATTTTCTTTGTGACTACACTATTAAACAGTAATCTAAATTTCTCATGAAGTACTAATCAGTACCACTTTTTATCATTTTTTATGCTATATTTCATCATTGTTTTTAATTGAATTGTACTAGAGACGTCTCTATTTTTTCAAATCATATTGTAACCAAATAAATCACTTGTTATCTTAGATACTGTTCTTATTTTTATTTTACTTTTGTACACATATTTATCACAAGTAATATTAATAATTTCACATAAGTATCTTCAGCTATTAGCGCCCTTACAAGACCTCCTTTTTCTTTCACTATACATTATTTTTAGACTGAAGGATCTAAAACACTGTAAGCGGTCTGATACTCTATACACCAGCGCACTATTTTTCCACAATCTTTCACATCACGATTTTCCTTCACATAGATAGTTTCAGCAGGTTTTTTGTTTCACACCACCTAACTAAATATGGAGGATATCTTTGACTTTAGGGATAAAATCTTTCTAGACATGAGAGAGGAAAATATCCCCCTAAATCCAATCAGTTCAGATAAAATATCTGACCTGATGCAAAGTTTAGAACATGAACTCACAAAAGAATTAAAACAACAAATGGAATTAGTTTTCCTAAATAGATACACAAAAAAAGGCATTATACCTAAAGGTTTACTCTTAAAGAAAAATTGCACTTTCACTTTAAGCGACACCCTACAAACAGAATGGAAAGACACACTAACTAAAGCCTCCAACACACTAATTGAGATTCTGAAAAAATCTAGAAAAGAAACACTTTCACTGATTGAGAAAAATATTTTAGAAATTAAAGAGAAATTAAAGGACAGGAAAAACCAAAACGAATATAAAGAAAGACAAAAAGTAATAATGGATAAATTAAATAACTTGAATAAAGATTTGCTAAGAACAAAATGGGGAAAAATGGAAAGAGACATAAACAATAGTCAAATTCAACAAATCGAAGAAACTATTGAAGATAATCCTGATACATCTAAGACCCATACCAATTATCATTCAAACTCAAATACCTACAGAAATAAAAGACAACACAACACGTATCACCATTATGAGAATAATAGGTATCTAAATACATATAATAGGAATGCATATCAAAATGAAAGACCATCAAACTACAATAGAGATCATTATTATAATCAACAATCATGGGATAGAACTAGAGAACAATATTATCCACACAACAGGACCAATAACACTCATTTTAGGTCACATAATGAAAAACCCCATGAGTGGGAGTATCCAAGAACATATAGGAGGGAAAACAGACAATGGGACTCTTGGAGAACTCCGACATACAATAGGTTTGAACCCCTAAGAGACTTAGAGCACAGAAGAGAAAACCAAATACACAATGATTCCCCACTTTTTATAGAGAAAAGCCCTCTGAAAGAGGGCACCTCAAGAGACCTTTTTCAGCTAGAAACAGCAACAAATCCCAGAAGAAAAAGGGGATTAGAGGAAAGAGAGGAAGGGGACTATCCAGAAAAAGTAGCAAAAAGAGGGAGATAACTAATCACCAGCAAGGAATATACAACTTAAGTAGTACTCCCTTAAACAAAGAGGAAGAAAAAGTTCTGAACCTAGGTCTAACATATGCACCTACAGCTAGAATCAACAAATTTAATACTTTTATACATGTAAAGAAATTTGTGAGAAATCTCACCTTGAAAAGGCATTTCTTAAAAAACCCCATAGAAAGACAGTTAAATACACAAACACCCGTCAAAATTAATCACTCTAATCTGAAACCTAAATCTAAATTTAACCCTATATAATCAAAAGGGAATTACCTAGACACCTTTGAAAAACTAGTTCTTAAAGACATCAAAAGATGTAATCCCCAACAACCAAAAAAGTTTAACCTAAGCCTGAAAGAAAAAGCCATCATAAATAACCTACAGAACAATAAAGATATAACTATAAAATCTGCAGATAAGGGCGGTGGTATAGTCGTGATGGACACCACAAAATATCTCAATGAAGCACATAGAATCTTAGATAATACTACAACATATAAAAAATTGGATCTTAATCCCACAAATAAATATGTACAAACATTGAATAAATTGTTGGTAGAAGGTAAAAGATCAGGTATATTAAATGAAAAAGAATTCCAATTTCTAACCCCTCAAAATCCACGAATACCGATCTTTTACTTTCTACCAAAAATTCACAAGAGCCTCACTGATCCCCCTGGTAGGCCCATCATATCAGGGATTGACTCTATCTCCTCCAATCTTTCAAGATATGTAGATGGCTATCTGCAAAAATATGTAACAAACTTAGGTTCCTATTTGAGGGACTCCACCCAAGTACTTAATATCTTAAATACTTTCCAATGGGAAGATGATATGTTTTTAGCCACCTGTGATGTAACGTCACTGTACACAGTGATAGACCTCAAAAAAGGTATGGAGGCAATTAACCACTATCTAACAAAAGACACAGACATGCCAGAAATACATAAGGAATTCATTTTGAGTAGCATTAAATTCATTCTAGAAAACAATTATTTCTCTTTTAACAACAAGTTCTATCTCCAAATAGAAGGAACTGCCATGGGTACAAGGTTTGCACCTAGCTACGCCAATCTTTTTATGGGTCTATGGGAAGAAAATTTCTTTGGACCCGGCGGCTATGGTGCAAACCTTGTACTCTATAAAAGGTACATTGATGACCTTATAATAATTTGGAAAGGGCAAGAAACTGATCTAATCCAAATGTTTGAAAAAATGAATCAAAATAATCTAGGTTTGCATTTTACACATAACCAAAGCAAAGAGACAATCACTTTCCTAGATTTGGAAATCATGGCACTGGGCAACAAGTTAGAGACAAAAACATATTTCAAACAAGTTGATTGTAACAATTATCTACACGCCAAAAGTTGTCACCTGGATGCCTGGAAAGACAACATACCATTAGGACAGTGTCTAAGAGTCCGAAAAAACTGCTCTAGGTTGGCAGATTTTGAAGACCAGGCAGGAACACTAATTGAAAGATTTAACTCAAGAGGATATAACACATCTCATACCAAAAAAGCATTAGAAAGGGCAAAAAATACCAATAGAGAATCATTGCTAATATACAAAGAAAAAACAAATACAGACGAAAATTTAATAAAAATTCCTTTCATAACTGATTACCATGTTGATCATAATATGGTGAAAAAAATTATAAAAAAACACTGGCATCTCATAAAGGAAGATAACATTTTGGGAGAAAAAGTAACAGACAACCCCAGTTTTGTTTTCAAAAAAGCAAGTAACTTAAAATCAGCCCTTGCACCCAGTGAACTAAAAAAAAACAAAAATAATAAATTAATACAAAAAGATCTTCATGGACAGAAGCTAACAGGTTTCTTTCCATGCCACACATGTAAGTCATGTAAGCACAGCAATAAATCCAATATGATCCAGATAGGTCCAAATAGCACCATACTAATTAAAGAACTCATAAGATGCTCACATAAAGGAATTATTTATGTCTTAAAATGCACCTGCAACCTTTTTTATTTCGGAGAAACTAAGAGAACTCTGAGAGATAGAATCAGGGAACATCTCAATAATATAAAGAATGGAATAGAGGACACACATCTGTATAAACATTTCAAAACCATACATAAGGGTAATACAAAAGATCTATCTTATTGGGGCATATACAAAGTAGAAAAACACTGGAGAGGGGGGGACATACAGAAAAAACTGCTTCTAAAAGAGGCAGAATATATCTTTAAATTTAACACACTATTCCCCAAAGGTTTAAATTCAGAACTGGACATCTCACCATTTCTTCTCGATTAGGGAATATATATATATATATTCTGATGCATGATAAATATAATTAATCTAATTTCCCCATAACCTGTATCCTTTAGGCATTCAGACACATTTTTTAAAGACATTTGGTCTATTTTAACTATATCTCTTTTATCGGTCTTATAGAAAAATGGTTTATGGCTCATTCAGGATCTTAAGTATGTTTAGCTGATCCATGTTTAACAATAGAATGGAGCAATGTATTAGGAGCAAGTGCAAAGAAATCATACCACCTTAAATATGGGATTACTATGAACCAATGGGATTCAGGATACACCTATTAAAGAGAGGAGTCTAACAGTCCAAATCATTCTTGATAAAGCTCCTGGAGGGAGTGAAACGCGTAGAAGCTAAAGACTGTTTTTTCTTGACTCCACTATCCTATCAGCTGTTTGAACCAACCCGGGTTGACTGTCAACAAAGGACACGAAGGAGAAATTGCATCGGAACCTGCGTGCTAACAGCACTAAGTGCAGGTGAACTTACTCACAACGGATACTTTTTTGCTGATTGGTGCCTAAATAAGTACAGATATCAGACAGAAGAAAAATTGTGAATACACAATATCGGACGTGAAAAGGCATTTCGGATACTCACAACTGTCTAAGCAGCGATTGGCCGACGCAAGACAAGCCCCCGCACATTGGGTGTGACGTCAGACGCCAACAACACGAGGACACTGTCAGAAGAACTGAGCCGCAGGACGCATAGGATTCCCTGCTGCTATTCAAGCTTACTATAAGGTACCATCTGCTTTAAGATTGCGAACTGTAATCCTAAACTACTAGCAGTATATATTACTGGACATTTCTCTTGGTTCACACGTATGGACATATCAATAAGTTCGCTGAGAATACAGATATAAGGATTGACATAATCAGAGCTAGAGCATAACCCTATATAATTTTCCCCATATGCACAGCTCCTCTTTAAGCTCCATTATAATTTTTTGTGTGCAATATATAGCCTTTGCAGAAGTTTTATCAAGCCGATATCGGTATTATAAATATTTTTATGCATAACTGTATACAGACTTAATAACTCACGAGAAATCTTGGCTAACTGTTTAGTCACACCCCAAAATTTTCTTTGTGACTACACTATTAAACAGTAATCTAAATTTCTCATGAAGTACTAATCAGTACCACTTTTTATCATTTTTTATGCTATATTTCATCATTGTTTTTAATTGAATTGTACTAGAGACGTCTCTATTTTTTCAAATCATATTGTAACCAAATAAATCACTTGTTATCTTAGATACTGTTCTTATTTTTATTTTACTTTTGTACACATATTTATCACAAGTAATATTAATAATTTCACATAAGTATCTTCAGCTATTAGCGCCCTTACAAGACCTCCTTTTTCTTTCACTATACATTATTTTTAGACTGAAGGATCTAAAACACTGTAAGCGGTCTGATACTCTATACACCAGCGCACTATTTTTCCACAATCTTTCACATCACGATTTTCCTTCACATAGATAGTTGCAGCAGGTTTTTTGTTTCACACCACCTAACTAAATATGGAGGATATCTTTGACTTTAGGGATAAAATCTTTCTAGACATGAGAGAGGAAAATATCCCCCTAAATCCAATCAGTTCAGATAAAATATCTGACCTGATGCAAAGTTTAGAACATGAACTCACAAAAGAATTAAAACAACAAATGGAATTAGTTTTCCTAAATAGATACACAAAAAAAGGCATTATACCTAAAGGTTTACTCTTAAAGAAAAATTGCACTTTCACTTTAAGCGACACCCTACAAACAGAATGGAAAGACACACTAACTAAAGCCTCCAACACACTAATTGAGATTCTGAAAAAATCTAGAAAAGAAACACTTTCACTGATTGAGAAAAATATTTTAGAAATTAAAGAGAAATTAAAGGACAGGAAAAACGAAAACGAATATAAAGAAAGACAAAAAGTAATAATGGATAAATTAAATAACTTGAATAAAGATTTGCTAAGAACAAAATGGGGAAAAATGGAAAGAGACATAAACAATAGTCAAATTCAACAAATCGAAGAAACTATTGAAGATAATCCTGATACATCTAAGACCCATACCAATTATCATTCAAACTCAAATACCTACAGAAATAAAAGACAACACAACACGTATCACCATTATGAGAATAATAGGTATCTAAATACATATAATAGGAATGCATATCAAAATGAAAGACCATCAAACTACAATAGAGATCATTATTATAATCAACAATCATGGGATAGAACTAGAGAACAATATTATCCACACAACAGGACCAATAACACTCATTTTAGGTCACATAATGAAAAACCCCATGAGTGGGAGTATCCAAGAACATATAGGAGGGAAAACAGACAATGGGACTCTTGGAGAACTCCGACATACAATAGGTTTGAACCCCTAAGAGACTTAGAGCACAGAAGAGAAAACCAAATACACAATGATTCCCCACTTTTTATAGAGAAAAGCCCTCTGAAAGAGGGCACCTCAAGAGACCTTTTTCAGCTAGAAACAGCAACAAATCCCAGAAGAAAAAGGGGATTAGAGGAAAGAGGAAGGGGACTATCCAGAAAAAGTAGCAAAAAGAGGGAGATAACTAATCACCAGCAAGGAATATACAACTTAAGTAGTACTCCCTTAAACAAAGAGGAAGAAAAAGTTCTGAACCTAGGTCTAACATATGCACCTACAGCTAGAACCAACAAATTTAATACTTTTATACATGTAAAGAAATTTGTGAGAAATCTCACCTTGAAAAGGCATTTCTTAAAAAACCCCATAGAAAGACAGTTAAATACACAAACACCCGTCAAAATTAATCACTCTAATCTGAAACCTAAATCTAAATTTAACCCTATACAATCAAAAGGGAATTACCTAGACACCTTTGAAAAACTAGTTCTTAAAGACATCAAAAGATGTAATCCCCAACAACCAAAAAAGTTTAACCTAAGCCTGAAAGAAAAAGCCATCATAAATAACCTACAGAACAATAAAGATATAACTATAAAATCTGCAGATAAGGGCGGTGGTATAGTCGTGATGGACACCACAAAATATCTCAATGAAGCACATAGAATCTTAGATAATACTACAACATATAAAAAATTGGATCTTAATCCCACAAATAAATATGTACAAACATTGAATAAATTGTTGGTAGAAGGTAAAAGATCAGGTATATTAAATGAAAAAGAATTCCAATTTCTAACCCCTCAAAATCCACAAATACCGATCTTTTACTTTCTACCAAAAATTCACAAGAGCCTCACTGATCCCCCTGGTAGGCCCATCATATCAGGGATTGACTCTATCTCCTCCAATCTTTCAAGATATGTAGATGGCTATCTGCAAAAATATGTAACAAACTTAGGTTCCTATTTGAGGGACTCCACCCAAGTACTTAATATCTTAAATACTTTCCAATGGGAAGATGATATGTTTTTAGCCACCTGTGATGTAACGTCACTGTACACAGTGATAGACCACAAAAAAGGTATGGAGGCAATTAACCACTATCTAACAAAAGACACAGACATGCCAGAAATACATAAGGAATTCATTTTGAGTAGCATTAAATTCATTCTAGAAAACAATTATTTCTCTTTTAACAACAAGTTCTATCTCCAAATAGAAGGAACTGCCATGGGTACAAGGTTTGCACCTAGCTACGCCAATCTTTTTATGGGTCTATGGGAAGAAAATTTCTTTGGACCCGGCGGCTATGGTGCAAACCTTGTACTCTATAAAAGGTACATTGATGACCTTATAATAATTTGGAAAGGGCAAGAAACTGATCTAATCCAAATGTTTGAAAAAATGAATCAAAATAATCTAGGTTTGCATTTTACACATAACCAAAGCAAAGAGACAATCACTTTCCTAGATTTGGAAATCATGGCACTGGGCAACAAGTTAGAGACAAAAACATATTTCAAACAAGTTGATTGTAACAATTATCTACACGCCAAAAGTTGTCACCTGGATGCCTGGAAAGACAACATACCATTAGGACAGTGTCTAAGAGTCCGAAAAAACTGCTCTAGGTTGGCAGATTTTGAAGACCAGGCAGGAACACTAATTGAAAGATTTAACTCAAGAGGATATAACACATCTCATACCAAAAAAGCATTAGAAAGGGCAAAAAATACCAATAGAGAATCATTGCTAATATACAAAGAAAAAACAAATACAGACGAAAATTTAATAAAAATTCCTTTCATAACTGATTACCATGTTGATCATAATATGGTGAAAAAAATTATAAAAAAACACTGGCATCTCATAAAGGAAGATAACATTTTGGGAGAAAAAGTAACAGACAACCCCAGTTTTGTTTTCAAAAAAGCAAGTAACTTAAAATCAGCCCTTGCACCCAGTGAACTAAAAAAAAACAAAAATAATAAATTAATACAAAAAGATCTTCATGGACAGAAGCTAACAGGTTTCTTTCCATGCCACACATGTAAGTCATGTAAGCACAGCAATAAATCCAATATGATCCAGATAGGTCCAAATAGCACCATACTAATTAAAGAACTCATAAGATGCTCACATAAAGGAATTATTTATGTCTTAAAATGCACCTGCAACCTTTTTTATTTCAGAGAAACTAAGAGAACTCTGAGAGATAGAATCAGGGAACATCTCAATAATATAAAGAATGGAATAGAGGACACACATCTGTATAAACATTTCAAAACCATACATAAGGGTAATACAAAAGATCTATCTTATTGGGGCATATACAAAGTAGAAAAACACTGGAGAGGGGGGGACATACAGAAAAAACTGCTTCTAAAAGAGGCAGAATATATCTTTAAATTTAACACACTATTCCCCAAAGGTTTAAATTCAGAACTGGACATCTCACCATTTCTTCTCGATTAGGGAATATATATATATATATATATTCTGATGCATGATAAATATAATTAATCTAATTTCCCCATAACCTGTATCCTTTAGGCATTCAGACACATTTTTTAAAGACATTTGGTCTATTTTAACTATATCTCTTTTATCGGTCTTATAGAAAAATGGTTTATGGCTCATTCAGGATCTTAAGTATGTTTAGCTGATCCATGTTTAACAATAGAATGGAGCAATGTATTAGGAGCAAGTGCAAAGAAATCATACCACCTTAAATATGGGATTACTATGAACCAATGGGATTCAGGATACACCTATTAAAGAGAGGAGTCTAACAGTCCAAATCATTCTTGATAAAGCTCCTGGAGGGAGTGAAACGCGTAGAAGGAGTGAAACGCGTAGAAGCTAAAGACTGTTTTTTCTTGACTCCACTATCCTATCAGCTGTTTGAACCAACCCGGGTTGACTGTCAACAAAGGACACGAAGGAGAAATTGCATCGGAACCTGCGTGCTAACAGCACTAAGTGCAGGTGAACTTACTCACAACGGATACTTTTTTGCTGATTGGTGCCTAAATAAGTACAGATATCAGACAGAAGAAAAATTGTGAATACACAATATCGGACGTGAAAAGGCATTTCGGATACTCACAACTGTCTAAGCAGCGATTGGCCGACGCAAGACAAGCCCCCGCACATCGGGTGTGACGTCAGACGCCAACAACACGAGGACACTGTCAGAAGAACTGAGCCGCAGGACGCATAGGATTCCCTGCTGCTATTCAAGCTTACTATAAGGTACCATCTGCTTTAAGATTGCGAACTGTAATCCTAAACTACTAGCAGTATATATTACTGGACATTTCTCTTGGTTCACACGTATGGACATATCAATAAGTTCGCTGAGAATACAGATATAAGGATTGACATAATCAGAGCTAGAGCATAACCCTATATAATTTTCCCCATATGCACAGCTCCTCTTTAAGCTCCATTATAATTTTTTGTGTGCAATATATAGCCTTTGCAGAAGTTTTATCAAGCCGATATCGGTATTATAAATATTTTTATGCATAACTGTATACAGACTTAATAACTCACGAGAAATCTTGGCTAACTGTTTAGTCACACCCCAAAATTTTCTTTGTGACTACACTATTAAACAGTAATCTAAATTTCTCATGAAGTACTAATCAGTACCACTTTTTATCATTTTTTATGCTATATTTCATCATTGTTTTTAATTGAATTGTACTAGAGACGTCTCTATTTTTTCAAATCATATTGTAACCAAATAAATCACTTGTTATCTTAGATACTGTTCTTATTTTTATTTTACTTTTGTACACATATTTATCACAAGTAATATTAATAATTTCACATAAGTATCTTCAGCTATTAGCGCCCTTACAAGACCTCCTTTTTCTTTCACTATACATTATTTTTAGACTGAAGGATCTAAAACACTGTAAGCGGTCTGATACTCTATACACCAGCGCACTATTTTTCCACAATCTTTCACATCACGATTTTCCTTCACATAGATAGTTGCAGCAGGTTTTTTGTTTCACACCACCTAACTAAATATGGAGGATATCTTTGACTTTAGGGATAAAATCTTTCTAGACATGAGAGAGGAAAATATCCCCCTAAATCCAATCAGTTCAGATAAAATATCTGACCTGATGCAAAGTTTAGAACATGAACTCACAAAAGAATTAAAACAACAAATGGAATTAGTTTTCCTAAATAGATACACAAAAAAAGGCATTATACCTAAAGGTTTACTCTTAAAGAAAAATTGCACTTTCACTTTAAGCGACACCCTACAAACAGAATGGAAAGACACACTAACTAAAGCCTCCAACACACTAATTGAGATTCTGAAAAAATCTAGAAAAGAAACACTTTCACTGATTGAGAAAAATATTTTAGAAATTAAAGAGAAATTAAAGGACAGGAAAAACGAAAACGAATATAAAGAAAGACAAAAAGTAATAATGGATAAATTAAATAACTTGAATAAAGATTTGCTAAGAACAAAATGGGGAAAAATGGAAAGAGACATAAACAATAGTCAAATTCAACAAATCGAAGAAACTATTGAAGATAATCCTGATACATCTAAGACCCATACCAATTATCATTCAAACTCAAATACCTACAGAAATAAAAGACAACACAACACGTATCACCATTATGAGAATAATAGGTATCTAAATACATATAATAGGAATGCATATCAAAATGAAAGACCATCAAACTACAATAGAGATCATTATTATAATCAACAATCATGGGATAGAACTAGAGAACAATATTATCCACACAACAGGACCAATAACACTCATTTTAGGTCACATAATGAAAAACCCCATGAGTGGGAGTATCCAAGAACATATAGGAGGGAAAACAGACAATGGGACTCTTGGAGAACTCCGACATACAATAGGTTTGAACCCCTAAGAGACTTAGAGCACAGAAGAGAAAACCAAATACACAATGATTCCCCACTTTTTATAGAGAAAAGCCCTCTGAAAGAGGGCACCTCAAGAGACCTTTTTCAGCTAGAAACAGCAACAAATCCCAGAAGAAAAAGGGGATTAGAGGAAAGAGGAAGGGGACTATCCAGAAAAAGTAGCAAAAAGAGGGAGATAACTAATCACCAGCAAGGAATATACAACTTAAGTAGTACTCCCTTAAACAAAGAGGAAGAAAAAGTTCTGAACCTAGGTCTAACATATGCACCTACAGCTAGAACCAACAAATTTAATACTTTTATACATGTAAAGAAATTTGTGAGAAATCTCACCTTGAAAAGGCATTTCTTAAAAAACCCCATAGAAAGACAGTTAAATACACAAACACCCGTCAAAATTAATCACTCTAATCTGAAACCTAAATCTAAATTTAACCCTATACAATCAAAAGGGAATTACCTAGACACCTTTGAAAAACTAGTTCTTAAAGACATCAAAAGATGTAATCCCCAACAACCAAAAAAGTTTAACCTAAGCCTGAAAGAAAAAGCCATCATAAATAACCTACAGAACAATAAAGATATAACTATAAAATCTGCAGATAAGGGCGGTGGTATAGTCGTGATGGACACCACAAAATATCTCAATGAAGCACATAGAATCTTAGATAATACTACAACATATAAAAAATTGGATCTTAATCCCACAAATAAATATGTACAAACATTGAATAAATTGTTGGTAGAAGGTAAAAGATCAGGTATATTAAATGAAAAAGAATTCCAATTTCTAACCCCTCAAAATCCACAAATACCGATCTTTTACTTTCTACCAAAAATTCACAAGAGCCTCACTGATCCCCCTGGTAGGCCCATCATATCAGGGATTGACTCTATCTCCTCCAATCTTTCAAGATATGTAGATGGCTATCTGCAAAAATATGTAACAAACTTAGGTTCCTATTTGAGGGACTCCACCCAAGTACTTAATACCTTAAATACTTTCCAATGGGAAGATGATATGTTTTTAGCCACCTGTGATGTAACGTCACTGTACACAGTGATAGACCACAAAAAAGGTATGGAGGCAATTAACCACTATCTAACAAAAGACACAGACATGCCAGAAATACATAAGGAATTCATTTTGAGTAGCATTAAATTCATTCTAGAAAACAATTATTTCTCTTTTAACAACAAGTTCTATCTCCAAATAGAAGGAACTGCCATGGGTACAAGGTTTGCACCTAGCTACGCCAATCTTTTTATGGGTCTATGGGAAGAAAATTTCTTTGGACCCGGCGGCTATGGTGCAAACCTTGTACTCTATAAAAGGTACATTGATGACCTTATAATAATTTGGAAAGGGCAAGAAACTGATCTAATCCAAATGTTTGAAAAAATTAATCAAAATAATCTAGGTTTGCATTTTACACATAACCAAAGCAAAGAGACAATCACTTTCCTAGATTTGGAAATCATGGCACTGGGCAACAAGTTAGAGACAAAAACATATTTCAAACAAGTTGATTGTAACAATTATCTACACGCCAAAAGTTGTCACCTGGATGCCTGGAAAGACAACATACCATTAGGACAGTGTCTAAGAGTCCGAAAAAACTGCTCTAGGTTGGCAGATTTTGAAGACCAGGCAGGAACACTAATTGAAAGATTTAACTCAAGAGGATATAACACATCTCATACCAAAAAAGCATTAGAAAGGGCAAAAAATACCAATAGAGAATCATTGCTAATATACAAAGAAAAAACAAATACAGACGAAAATTTAATAAAAATTCCTTTCATAACTGATTACCATGTTGATCATAATATGGTGAAAAAAATTATAAAAAAACACTGGCATCTCATAAAGGAAGATAACATTTTGGGAGAAAAAGTAACAGACAACCCCAGTTTTGTTTTCAAAAAAGCAAGTAACTTAAAATCAGCCCTTGCACCCAGTGAACTAAAAAAAACCAAAAATAATAAATTAATACAAAAAGATCTTCATGGACAGAAGCTAACAGGTTTCTTTCCATGCCACACATGTAAGTCATGTAAGCACAGCAATAAATCCAATATGATCCAGATAGGTCCAAATAGCACCATACTAATTAAAGAACTCATAAGATGCTCACATAAAGGAATTATTTATGTCTTAAAATGCACCTGCAACCTTTTTTATTTCGGAGAAACTAAGAGAACTCTGAGAGATAGAATCAGGGAACATCTCAATAATATAAAGAATGGAATAGAGGACACACATCTGTATAAACATTTCAAAACCATACATAAGGGTAATACAAAAGATCTATCTTATTGGGGCATATACAAAGTAGAAAAACACTGGAGTGGGGGGGACATACAGAAAAAACTGCTTCTAAAAGAGGCAGAATATATCTTTAAATTTAACACACTATTCCCCAAAGGTTTAAATTCAGAACTGGACATCTCACCATTTCTTCTCGATTATGGAATATATATATATATATATATATATATATATATATATTCTGATGCATGATAAATATAATTAATCTAATTTCCCCATAACCTGTATCCTTTAGGCATTCAGACACATTTTTTAAAGACATTTGGTCTATTTTAACTATATCTCTTTTATCGGTCTTATAGAAAAATGGTTTATGGCTCATTCAGGATCTTAAGTATGTTTAGCTGATCCATGTTTAACAATAGAATGGAGCAATGTATTAGGAGCAAGTGCAAAGAAATCATACCACCTTAAATATGGGATTACTATGAACCAATGGGATTCAGGATACACCTATTAAAGAGAGGAGTCTAACAGTCCAAATCATTCTTGATAAAGCTCCTGGAGGGAGTGAAACGCGTAGAAGCTAAAGACTGTTTTTTCTTGACTCCACTATCCTATCAGCTGTTTGAACCAACCCGGGTTGACTGTCAACAAAGGACACGAAGGAGAAATTGCATCGGAACCTGCGTGCTAACAGCACTAAGTGCAGGTGAACTTACTCACAACGGATACTTTTTTGCTGATTGGTGCCTAAATAAGTACAGATATCAGACAGAAGAAAAATTGTGAATACACAATATCGGACGTGAAAAGGCATTTCGGATACTCACAACTGTCTAAGCAGCGATTGGCCGACGCAAGACAAGCCCCCGCACATCGGGTGTGACGTCAGACGCCAACAACACGAGGACACTGTCAGAAGAACTGAGCCGCAGGACGCATAGGATTCCCTGCTGCTATTCAAGCTTACTATAAGGTACCATCTGCTTTAAGATTGCGAACTGTAATCCTAAACTACTAGCAGTATATATTACTGGACATTTCTCTTGGTTCACACGTATGGACATATCAATAAGTTCGCTGAGAATACAGATATAAGGATTGACATAATCAGAGCTAGAGCATAACCCTATATAATTTTCCCCATATGCACAGCTCCTCTTTAAGCTCCATTATAATTTTTTGTGTGCAATATATAGCCTTTGCAGAAGTTTTATCAAGCCGATATCGGTATTATAAATATTTTTATGCATAACTGTATACAGACTTAATAACTCACGAGAAATCTTGGCTAACTGTTTAGTCACACCCCAAAATTTTCTTTGTGACTACACTATTAAACAGTAATCTAAATTTCTCATGAAGTACTAATCAGTACCACTTTTTATCATTTTTTATGCTATATTTCATCATTGTTTTTAATTGAATTGTACTAGAGACGTCTCTATTTTTTCAAATCATATTGTAACCAAATAAATCACTTGTTATCTTAGATACTGTTCTTATTTTTATTTTACTTTTGTACACATATTTATCACAAGTAATATTAATAATTTCACATAAGTATCTTCAGCTATTAGCGCCCTTACAAGACCTCCTTTTTCTTTCACTATAGAATATTCTTTAGGCTCCTACCCTTCTTATATGTGAATGTTGGTTTATCTTCAAGGTGTGGGCCTAGAAGGGGATCTGATTTTAGAATGTTTTTTGATAATATCTTCTAATTTTTTGGAACCTTGGTTGTATGTAGTAACAAACCTTATAGGATTGCCGCTATTTGATTGTGATTTAATTAAGTCTTTATGCAAATTAGTCCCTATTGGTGATGGGTCTTCATTCATAATGTTCTTTTGAAAAAAAGACCTTCTGTCTTTAGCAGCTACTTTTACTTTTGCTTGATTTAAAATGTCTGGATTATAACCTTTATCCAAAAATGTTTTCTCTAAAATGCTTACTTCCATATCATAATCTGAGCTGTGAGTGCGATTTCTCTTAAGTCTCAAAAATTGGCTTTGTGGAACATTATTTATCCAACTGTTTTTGTGGGCACTTCTCGCTTGAATAAAACTATTACAATCAGTGATTTTCCTATAATTTTTAACGGCTATTTTGCCTTGATGATCTTTAAAAAAAGTTAAATCTAAAAACTCTATTCTTTCTTTAGAGCTGTTTTCTGTAAATTTTAGGTTAAAATTATTGCTGATAATATGACTCATAAAACTATTAATTAACTCATGTTCACCCTTCCATAAAATTATAATATCATTTATGTACCGTGCATAAATTAAAATATTACTAATAAAAGGATTGTTATTTCATATATAGTTGTTCTCGAAGGCATTTATAGACAAGTTTGCGTATGAGGGAGCAAATGTAGTGCCCATTGCTGTCCCTCTTTTCTGTACGTAAAATTTATTTTGAAAATTAAAATAATTATTATGTAAAATGAATCTTATACTCTCCACTAAAAACTCAATGTGATTTAGTGGAAACGATCAATTGGCTAGTTCTAACTCCACTTGTCGGATGCCATTGGAGTGGGGGATACATGTATAAAGTGACGCAACGTCGCATGTTAACCAAATCATGTCCTCCTCCCAATTTAACCCTTCAAATTTAGTAATTGCTTCAGTCGTGTCTTTAATGTAGGCTCGAGTGGATTTGAAGGTAAAAGTCCACACATAAAATCAATTTTTTATATATTAAATATAGACTGTGAATGTTCCTGTGAAAAACACTTGTTTCAAAAGTATCGCTTGTTGGTTAACATATGAAACTCTAGGGAAAATGGTTTCTATTTCAACCCCATCTTTTCATCATCATTGAAATAGCTTAACTAAAAATTTCCTGGAATGATTTTTCGTACCGAATAACTATTGGCTTATGGATTTAGATCTTTACCATTTTAATGGAAATTTACATTATTAATGTTTTTCACAATTTAACTTTTAAATTCTATCTGACTGTCACATCAAGTTCCCCTTAGTTTCATAGAATAGATACCAGATATTTTGAGGCGTTATCTCCAATAGCCTTAACATCCCATGTTTTCAATATATTTTTAATATTTTTAAGTGAATTGTGTTTTATATTAGTAATAACAACAATATTATTCACTCGCAACCTGCATTTTCCCTCTGTGAAATATTGCCGTAATTACAGTTAATTTGTTTTAACATTCCCGTAATTATAAGGCATTCAGTGTGTTTTTACCTTATTTTATTTCGTTTTTGATTTAAATTAACGTATATATATTGTTCCCCTGTGCACTTAGGTTACGCAAAATTTAAAATGTTTCCCGAGCGAGCATAGACTGTTCTTTATAGTTTTCTGTATCACAAACACTGAATTTTCAGATTTTTTTATATAGACATATTCATTTTTCAAAAAGCATGTACTATGGTCTTTTTGTTTTAAATTACTGTATGTCTTTTGGTCAAAATGTATATAGATTAATTTCCAGTATTGCAATGCGTTACGATTTTTATTACATCCTTTGTTATCAAATGTTTTTAGACAAATGTGTTTATTAGCTACGCTTTTCTTTACGTAGCCTGCCATCAAATGTTTGCCATACATTTAGACTTATAAGCAATCTATATCTGTTTGAAAGTGCAGCTACGATCAGTGTATCAAAATCAATGGAGCGATCCTAGATCCGGGGTAGTAAATGTGTTCACACACCCCCATCCAGTATTGGACAATAAGTTCACACCTCCATTTCCGATTGGTTAACTCGCCTTTAAAACGGAACGGCGCCTTAACTTCACTATTAAGCCTTTGAAAAAGCCCGACCGGAGTCGGGGGAAACGCGTCAGGCAAGCTAAGTAAGCTATCACAAATAACTACAATTTGGAGAAAGCAGTATAAACCGTTTACAAAGGCCGGTCAAACGTTCAGGTTGAGGATCTGGATCACCACTACCTGAATGGTCTGACTAAAGTTGTGAGGAGGTGGACCATCTGTGCCTGTATAACAGAAACTGCAGACTCCAGGAGTTTTTATTAATTGCATGATATTTACTTATATCTAGTAAGTGCATATTTATTTGTGCGTGTGTTTATCTGTAATAAAACTTTTACACTTGATTTGTGCCCTGTGCGCCTGTTTATTCTTCTCTGTTCTATGTAACTACGTTTGAGCCAAGACCGGTGTAATTGCTGGCTGGAACAAGGCTGCACTACAGAGGCATTAAGATTGGAACAAAGATCCGTTCCAGCCAACATTGCTGGAAATATTCTACAACCAAAGAGCAATCATCTAAAACACCAGTTGCACAATCTGAATTACCTAAACCATTTTAAAAGGTACTGTAGTCCTGGTTGTCTGATTTTAAATATTTGATGGACACGCACTATTTTTAACAGGACTGCCAATCAATTTTTGAGTGTTTCTTGTATATTCCTTTTTTTTAGGTGTGTTTGTTAACATCTTTTTTATATATATATATATATATTAATATATATAATTGTTTTTTTTATAGAATCTTTTGTTATATATAATTTGTCTGGTTCTAAGCAATATTTATTTGGGTCACTGTCCTTTTTCTATAGAGGAGTTTTATAAATATTTAATCTAACAATCCAACATATATTTTAGAAATCAAAACATCAATTTATTCTTATATCAGGTTTTTTTTTTTGGTCAGTACATAAGCGCATTAAATCACTCTCAGTACTTGTGTTTTCAATATTGGTATAACCTAAACTATGGCTTTAAATTCAGGAATTTCCTGATTTTCACTCAGTTAGACTAGAAAATATCTGCCTCTGGCAAATTTAATAACAACAAGCAGAATAGTTTTGGTTGTAGTTTCATTTTTACATCTCTATATTATCACATGGAAAGTTATGTATTTTTTCCTTCTCTTAATACCTCCAAAGATACTAAACGGTTTTCCCGTTTTCAGTGACAAATGCAAACTTAGCTAAACTTGTTCAGTCTTTCAAGAGTTATAAGCTTCTGAAAAATGACCTTAAACTACGTCTGCCTGATCTTTGTGTTGTCTGTCTTCTTAATCACTTTCAAAGATCAGAACTAAACCATTTGTAAACAAGCTTGGACTAAAGTTATCTTATCAGCTAACACAATATTTTGCTTATGCATAAACATGTCATTTCTAAGTTTTATTTTCTAGAGACCCTATTTTCCAAGGTGCATAGCAAGAGTTAGTTTCTACTCTTATCTTTTTACCTGCTGATATGTAAACATGACATTTCATTGTTAAAACAATTGAGGATGCTTCAGAATTCTTAGGAGCAAACACATAACATTGTGTAAAAAATGATACATATCAAGGGTGAGAAGTGACAATATTATCTAATGATGGCTTAAAACTTAACATATTTCCTATCCAGGTGTCATATTATTTGTGCTTGTGCAAAATTTTGTTGTATGTCTTTTGGATTTTCTACTCTTTCATGCGTTTTCTTTTTATGGTTTGTGATGATTTCCTTTATATTTGTACTGTATTTATCTCATGTTTTCTGTACATTTCCTAAATATGCAATATCTAGTTTGCAACAAAATATATTGTATGCTCAATAATGTGTTATTTATAGTATTTATACATATTTTTATTCCACAAATTCATACAGTTCGAAGCTCCTAAAACGTAGAATTAAACATAAATATAGTCAATTGACCCTCACATTTTTATTACATCTCTTAACTTTCCTAACAATTTGACAAAATATTTTGGCTTTATTCAAATTTTACTACAATGCATTTCATATAAATTTGTGAAAAAACATTAAAGTAGACTTTATATTTTAAATAAATCTATAATTCTTTAACATACATAGTGTTGTCTGTATTTTTACATATTTTATTCCACAAAGTCATACAGTTTGAAGCTCCTAAAACATAGAATTAAATATAAATATAGTCAATTGACTCTCAAATTTTAATTACATCTCTTAACTAGCATAACAATTTATTCAAATTTTACCACACAACACATTTCATATAAATTTGTGAAAAAACATTAAAGTAGAATTTATATTTTAAACACATCTATAATTCTTTAACATACATAGCTTTGTCTGTAATATATATTGTATAGAATTAGACACTGACTACATATAAGATGATATATACGTTGCATGCAGATAATGATATAGCATTATATTTTCTTTATCTTGATATTGGATCACATTGCTTGTTTGTCAAAGACGGTACCAGCTGGCTAATTAAGTGCAGCTAATTTAAACTAATGATATAGATCCTCAGGATAATGTGCTAATGACTAGTTGAGATTGCCGATGACAAACAAGTGCACTCTTGGGTTCTTTCAACATGTTTTCATATATCTCAGCTGAATCAGCTTTCCTTTTACTACAAAAATCCTTTCCTTTTTATGAATAGTTCAAACATACATTGGTTCATTGGAAGAGACTATTTTTTCTTATAAAATGTTTAAAAATGAGTAATATGTATTTTAAATATAGAGTATGCTTTTATGGACTAGTAAGTAAACGATGGATAACAATAAAATACTTTTTGAATTAATCCCAATAATTTATTTTTTCAATTTGCAGGAGTCTTTTTTTCATTGGTAATCTAATATAGAAAGCAAACAAAACAGAGGCCTGAATCACTACTTCTCAAAGAGACTTGATAATGTCTTCAGTTAGCAAAAAATATATTCATAATATATGGGGGTTAAAAATAGAAAAAATATTTATATATAATGGGCCAGATTACAAGTGGAGCACTAAATATCGCTTTCTCAAAAGCAATATTTGTACTCCACTGAGTAATACCAGCATACGTGAATGTGCGCTGGTGTTACAAGTTGACAGCAATACCCAACTACATTAGAATACTATTAGGGGAGATGAAAATGTAATAAGTGATGCTAAATAACCTGCTAAATCTTGTCATAGTCTGCTTAATCCTGTCACAGCCTGCCAAAGCCAGTCACAAGCTGTCAAACTATTTATTCCTGTCACAACCGGATAACCTGCCAGAGTCAGTTTCAACCTGCCACAACCTGCTAGATCCTGCCATTGTGATTTCATAGTAATATGCATTTTAATACTATGATGAAGGAAGAGGAAAGAGAAAAGGAGTGCTACAGGGTGCTAAATCTTACCCTAACTATCTATAAACTTCCAAAGCCAGTCACAACTTATCATAATCTAATTAACTCTGTCACAAAATCGTATCACCTGCAAAAACCAGTAACAACATATAATAACCAAATTAACCCTGTCACAATCTGAACCAATATGTTGTCCCTTTTGTGGAATCACTGAACTACTAGAGACTAGATTCTTCATAAAAATAATGAGCTGTAGATAGACCAAACAGAAGAGCCACAAACTGAAAAAGATTGTTCTTATAGGCAAATCTTAGAAACCGGAGATGGTCTAGGAATAGGAAGGTAGGCCTCCTTCAAATTAAACGTTGACAAAATAATAGGGTGTAGAATTGTCCAGATTTTTACTATTTTGAAAAATGTGTTGAAAGTCATAAAGTCCAGAATAGGTTGGAATATTATTTATTGGGAATAATGGAAAAGGATGGAAAAAATCCTTGGTCTTGTTCCAAAACATGAACTACAGCTTAAACAGTCATAGAATTTGGAAAATATTTTAAAAGGCAGAATATACCTTCTTTGATAGGCCTTGATTTGAAACATATTCTGTAATCCTAGGAAACTATGTCTAGATCCAAGAGATCTTAGACAGACTGAGATCAGGCCTTTTTAAAAAGGTGTAAACTGCCCTTACCAGAAAATAATCTGGATTGGGGCTGTACCTTCATGCTTGAGCAAACAATAAGAATTTATTTATTCGGATGTAGCCAAAAAGCCAAACCTCTAAATCTAAAACTCCCAAATGGTATTACAGTAGATAGTTTACATGTGAGTGTATCACCTTAGTTTTTGCTCACTTTTAATGTGGTGTGTCCCAACACTTAGAGGCTCCAAAGATTTGCATAAATTACTTAAATCAGAATGCACAAATATAATCTTGTATATACCAAATGTTTATTTGTGCATTCTGATTCAAGGGCACACAAATGGTATATAAGACTCTCCGCAAGATAGCCGTTACTGTATCTTCGACGTTCCCCATGGATCTAGTGTATTCGATCAGCAGATTCTATTATGTGATACTCCTTTGGCCAATGTGTGGTTGTGCTGGTTTTACATTAAGTTTTTTATCATAGATGGTGCGCGCACTCATTTTAACACAAAGCCGGTTCCACAACATGATTAGCAGAATCTAATGGGGATGCCTTTAGCTTTTGTATATTCTGGGCATAGTCTCTCGACTAGATGCTCTGTTCCAATGGTTCAATAGAAATTTGGTTTAAGCTGGTGCTGGCGTCTATGCGTTTTGGCTAATATAGCCTTAAGTAGCTAAAACACACAAATGTGTTCTAATTTTTCCTTACACTTCTTGTCCTGAGGGGGAAAAGTTAATTTCCCTACAGACACAGTGGAAATGATAAAATAAAGGCAAAGAACAAATAAATTCTTCCTTAAAAAGGAGAGATAACAATTTATCTTTGGACACCCTGAACGTTGACAATTACTATCATAAAGCCTTCTGGTCGGCACTGCTAAAGTCATATACTTAGCATAAAATCTAAATATGTCAACAATGGGAGCAAAAAATAAGTGCATTAGTCATCTTTAGAAGTTTCAAACAATTCTAAAAATCTTCATCCACATTATCTTCTGAGATTTAAACTGACAATTGTCACATCAAAGAGCAGACACAACTGATACAGAAGCAATGCTTGCTAAAAAAAAGACCTTTCAATGAAAGCTAACCAATTTCATGTCTATATGGTTCCTGAAAGATGTACTATCCTCTAAGGGAATAGTAGTGCATTTGTCTAAAACAAAATAGCCCCATCCGCCATTCAAAAAGTGTCCCAAAGATGTACATTAGATGACGGCAAAGGAAACATCCTATTAAATTTATAGAATGGATTAAAAAAGAAATCAAGGCTTGGTTCACTTTCTGAATTTTTTTTTAAAAAGAGCACCAGGAACAGAAAAAAAAATTCTTGAGACTTAACAGAAGGTTTAAAAATCAATTCCACTTGTTTGGAAGGTTTTCATCACATGATTTAGGGTCTTGGGTGCCTAAAGTACATAAAAGCTATTTAAATGGATACTAACCCCAATTGTTTTCTTTAATGATTCAGATAGAGCATGCAATTTTAAGAAACTTTCTAATTTACTCCTATTATCAATTTTTATTTGTTCTCTTGCTATCTTTATTTAAAAAGCAGGAATGTAAAGCTTAAGAGTCGGACCATTTTTGGTTCAGAATCTGGGTTATGCTTGCTTATTGGTTTGCTAACTGCAGCCACCAATAAGCAAGCGTTATCAAGGATGCTGAAACTAAAATGGGCTGGCTCTTAAGCTTTAAATTCCTGTTTTTTAAATAAAGATAGAAATCAAATAAAGATAGCAAGTGAACAAAGAAAAATTGATACTAGGAGTAAATTAGAAAGTTGCTTAAAATTGCATGCTCTATCGGAATCATGAAAGAAAAATTTGGTTTTGTATTCCTTTAAGCAAATAAATAAGCTCAAACATAAAATAGGTCAACTTTGTGTCCTGATCAGTAAAAGACTTATCATCATCATCATAAAAAACTCACCTTCAGAAAACAACCTGAGGTGTCTTAGTCTAAAAGGACATCCTAAGGTTTTCTGATGTCTGATTATGCAGAAGAACCTGAAAATGTAACTTTAGGATGACTTTTAGACATATAACTTGTATGCATACTTGAAGGAGGCATAGCCACCACAACCACTGAGCAAAATCTGAAGCACTACCCTGTATTAAGGAAACAGAGTGAGGCAAGAGCAGCTTTAGACTGTTAAAATGTCTAATGTGATCCATTTAGTAATTGCAAAGCTGAACTGGTAACAATACTGCAAAATAGAAAATATTTTTTCTTTCATGTAATTAGCAAGAGTCCATGAGCTAGTGACGTATGGGATATACATTCCTACCAGGAGGGGCAAAGTTTCCCAAACCTCAAAATGCCTATAAATACACCCCTCACCACACCCACAATTCAGTTTTACAAACTTTGCCTCCGATGGAGGTGGTGAAGTAAGTTTGTGCTAGATTCTACGTTGATATGCGCTCCGCAGCAAGTTGGAGCCCGGTTTTCCTCTCAGCGTGCAGTGAATGTCAGAGGGATGTGAGGAGAGTATTGCCTATTTGAATGCAGTGATCTCCTTCTACGGGGTCTATTTCATAGGTTCTCTGTTATCGGTCGTAGAAATTCATCTCTTACCTCCCTTTTCAGATCGACGATATACTCTTATATATACCATTACCTCTGCTGATTCTCGTTTCAGTACTGGTTTGGCTATCTGCTATATGTAGATGAGTGTCCTGGGGTAAGTAAGTCTTATTTTCTGTGACACTCCAAGCTATGGTTGGGCACTTTGTTTATAAAGTTCTAAATATATGTATTCAAACATTTATTTGCCTTGACTCAGAATGTTCAACTTTCCTTATTTTCAGACAGTCAGTTTCATATTTGGGATAATGCATTTTAATTTAACATTTTTTCTTACCTTAAAATTTGACTTTTTCCCTGTGGGCTGTTAGGCTCGCGGGGGCTGAAAATGCTTCATTTTATTGCGTCATTCTTGGCGCGGACTTTTTTGGCGCAAAAATTATATTTCCGTTTCCGGCGTCATACGTGTCGCCGGAAGTTGCGTCATTTTTTGACGTTATTTTGCGCCAAAAATGTCGGCGTTCCGGATGTGGCGTCATTTTTGGCGCCAAAAAGCATTTAGGCGCCAAATAATGTGGGCGTCTTATTTGGCGCGAAAAAATATGGGCGTCACTTTTGTCTCCACATTATTTAAGTCTCATTTTTTATTGCTTCTGGTTGCTAGAAGCTTGTCCTTTGGCATTTTTTCCCATTCCTGAAACTGTCATTTAAGGAATTTGATCAATTTTGCTTTATATGTTGTTTTTTCTCTTACATATTGCAAGATGTCTCACGTTGCATCTGAGTCAGAAGATACTACAGGAAAATCGCTGTCAAGTGCTGAATCTACCAAAGCTAAGTGTATCTGCTGTAAACTTTTGGTAGCTATTCCTCCAGCTGTTGTTTGTATTGATTGTCATGACAAACTTGTTAAAGCAGATAATATTTCCTTTAGTAAAGTACCATTGCCTGTTGCAGTTCCTTCAACATCTAAGGTGCAGAATGTTCCTGATAATATAAGAGATTTTGTTTCTGAATCCATAAAGAAGGCTATGTCTGTTATTTCTCCTTCTAGTAAACGTAAAAAATCTTTTAAAACTTCTCTCCCTACAGATGAATTTTTAACTGAACATCATCATTCTGATTCTGATGATTCCTCTGGTTCAGAGGATTCTGTCTCAGAGGTTGATGCTGATAAATCTTCATATTTATTTAAAATGGAATTTATTCGTTCTTTACTTAAAGAAGTACTAATTGCTTTAGAAATAGAGGATTCTGGTCCTCTTGATACTAATTCTAAACATTTAGATAAGGTATTTAAAGCTCCTGTGGTTATTCCAGAAGTTTTTCCTGTTCCTAATGCTATTTCTGCAGTAATTTCCAAAGAATGGGATAATTTGGGTAATTCATTTACTCCTTCTAAACGTTTTAAGCAATTATATCCTGTGCCGTCTGACAGATTAGAATTTTGGGACAAGATCCCTAAAGTTGATGGGGCTATTTCTACCCTTGCTAAACGTACTACTATTCCTACGTCAGATGGTACTTCGTTTAAGGATCCTCTAGATAGGAAAATTGAATCCTTTCTAAGAAAAGCTTATCTGTGTTCAGGTAATCTTCTTAGACCTGCTATATCTTTGGCTGATGTTGCTGCAGCTTCAACTTTTTGGTTGGAAACTTTAGCGCAACAAGTAACACATCGTGATTCTCAAGATATTATTATTCTTCTTCAGCATGCTAATAATTTTATCTGTGATGCCATTTTTGATATTATCAGAGTTGATGTCAGGTTTATGTCTCTAGCTATTTTAGCTAGAAGAGCTTTATGGCTTAAAACTTGGAATGCTGATATGGCTTCTAAATCAACTTTACTTTCCATTTCTTTCCAGGGTAACAAATTATTTGGTTCTCAGTTGGATTCCATTATTTCAACTGTTACTGGTGGGAAAGGAACTTTTTTACCACAGGATAAAAAATCTAAAGGTAAAAACAGGGCTAATAATCGTTTTCGTTCCTTTCGTTTCAACAAAGAACAAAAGCCTGATCCTTCATCCTCAGGAGCAGTTTCAGTTTGGAGACCATCTCCAGTCTGGAATAAATCCAAGCCAGCTAGAAAGGCAAAGCCTGCTTCTAAGTCCACATGAAGGTGCGGCCCTCATTCCAGCTCAGCTGGTAGGGGGCAGGTTACGTTTTTTCAAGGAAATTTGGATCAATTCTGTTCACAATCTTTGGATTCAGAGCATTGTTTCAGAAGGGTACAGAATTGGTTTCAAGTTGAGACCTCCTGCAAAGAGATTTTTTCTTTCCCATGTCCAAGTAAATCCAGTAAAAGCTCAAGCATTTCTGAAATGTGTTTCAGATCTAGAGTTGACTGGAGTAATTATGCCAGTTCCAGTTCTGGAACAGGGGATGGGGTTTTATTCAAATCTCTTCATTGTACCAAAGAAGGAGAATTCTTTTAGACCAGTTCTGGATCTAAAAATATTGAATCATTATGTAAGGATACCAACATTCAAGATGGTAACTGTAAGGACTATCTTACCTTTTGTTCAGCAAGGGAATTATATGTCCACAATAGATTTACAGGATGCATATCTGCATATTCCGATTCATCCAGATCATTATCAGTTCCTGAGATTCTCGTTTCTGGACAAGCATTACCAGTTTGTGGCTCTGCCGTTTGGCCTAGCTACAGCTCCAAGAATTTTTACAAAGGTTCTCGGTGCCCTGCTGTCTGTAATCAGAGAACAGGGTATTGTGGTATTTCCTTATTTGGACGATATCTTGGTACTTGCTCAGTCTTTACATTTAGCAGAATCTCATACGAATCGACTTGTGTTGTTTCTTCAAGATCATGGTTGGAGGATCAATTTACCAAAAAGTTCTTTGATTCCTCAGACAAGGGTAACCTTTCTGGGTTTCCAGATGGATTCAGTGTCCATGACTCTGTCTTTAACAGACAAGAGACGTCTAAAGTTGATTGCAGCTTGTCGAAACCTTCAGTCACAATCATTCCCTTCGGTAGCCTTATGCATGGAAATTCTAGGTCTTATGACTGCTGCATTGGACGCGATCCCCTTTGCTCGTTTTCACATGCGACCTCTTCAGCTCTGTATGCTGAAGCAATGGTGCAAGGATTACACGAAGATATCTCAATTAATATCTTTAAAACCGATTGTTCGACACTCTCTAACATGGTGGACAGATCACCATCGTTTAATTCAGGGGGCTTCTTTTGTGCTTCCGACTTGGACTGTAATTTCAACAGATGCAAGTCTCACAGGTTGGGGAGCTGTGTGGGGATCTCTGACGGCACAAGGAGTTTGGGAATCTCAGGAGGTGAGATTACCGATCAATATTTTGGAACTCCGTGCAATTTTCAGAGCTCTTCAGTTTTGGCCTCTTCTGAAGAGAGAATCGTTCATTTGTTTTCAGACAGACAATGTCACAACTGTGGCATACATCAATCATCAAGGAGGGACTCACAGTCCTCTGGCTATGAAAGAAGTATCTCAAATTTTGGTTTGGGCGGAATCCAGCTCCTGTCTAATCTCTGCGGTTCATATCCCAGGTGTAGACAATTGGGAAGCGGATTATCTCAGTCGCCAAACGTTGCATCCGGGCGAATGGTCTCTTCACCCAGAGGTATTTCTTCAGATTGTTCAAATGTGGGAACTTCCAGAAATAGATCTGATGGCGTCCCATCTAAACAAGAAACTTCCCAGGTATCTGTCCAGATCCCGGGATCCTCAGGCGGAGGCAGTGGATGCATTATCACTTCCTTGGAAGTATCATCCTGCCTATATCTTTCCGCCTCTAGTTCTTCTTCCAAGAGTAATCTCCAAGATTCTGAAGGAATGCTCGTTTGTTCTGCTGGTAGCTCCGGCATGGCCTCACAGGTTTTGGTATGCGGATCTTGTCCGGATGGCCTCTTGCCAACCGTGGACTCTTCCGTTAAGACCAGACCTTCTGTCACAAGGTCCTTTTTTCCATCAGGATCTGAAATCCTTAAATTTAAAGGTATGGAGATTGAACGCTTGATTCTTGGTCACAGAGGTTTCTCTGACTCTGTGATTAATACTATGTTACAGGCTCGTAAATCTGTATCTCGAGAGATATATTATAGAGTCTGGAAGACTTATATTTCTTGGTGTCTTTCTCATCATTTTTCCTGGCATTCTTTTAGAATACCGAGAATTTTACAGTTTCTTCAGGATGGTTTAGATAAGGGTTTGTCCGCAAGTTCTTTGAAAGGACAAATCTCTGCTCTTTCTGTTCTTTTTCACAGAAAGATTGCTATTCTTCCTGATGTTCATTGTTTTATACAAGCTTTGGTTCGTATAAAACCTGTCATTAAGTCAATTTCTCCTCCTTGGAGTTTGAATTTGGTTCTGGGAGCTCTTCAAGCTCCTCCGTTTGAACCTATGCATTCATTGGACATTAAATTACTTTCTTGGAAAGTTTTGTTCCTTTTGGCTATCTCTTCTGCCAGAAGAGTTTCTGAATTATCTGCTCTTTCTTGTGAGTCTCCTTTTCTGATTTTTCATCAGGATAAGGCGGTGTTGCGAACTTCTTTTGAATTTTTACCTAAAGTTGTGAATTCCAACAACATTAGTAGAGAAATTGTGGTTCCTTCATTATGTCCTAATCCTAAGAATTCTAAGGAGAAATCGTTGCATTCTTTGGATGTTGTTAGAGCTTTGAAATATTATGTTGAAGCTACGAAATCTTTTCGTAAGACTTCTAGTCTATTTGTTATCTTTTCCGGTTCTAGAAAAGGCCAGAAAGCTTCTGCCATTTCTTTGGCATCTTGGTTGAAATCTTTAATTCATCTTGCCTATGTTGAGTCGGGTAAAACTCTGCCTCAGAGAATTACAGCTCATTCTACTAGGTCAGTTTCTACTTCCTGGGCGTTTAGGAATGAAGCTTCGGTTGACCAGATCTGCAAAGCAGCAACTTGGTCCTCTTTGCATACTTTTACTAAATTCTACCATTTTGATGTATTTTCTTCTTCTGAAGCAGTTTTTGGTAGAAAAGTACTTCAGGCAGCGGTTTCAGTTTGAATCTTCTGCTTATGTTTTTCGTTAAACTTTATTTTGGGTGTGGATTATTTTCAGCAGGAATTGGCTGTCTTTATTTTATCCCTCCCTCTCTAGTGACTCTTGTGTGGAAAGATCCACATCTTGGGTAGTCATTATCCCATACGTCACTAGCTCATGGACTCTTGCTAATTACATGAAAGAAAACATAATTTATGTAAGAACTTACCTGATAAATTCATTTCTTTCATATTAGCAAGAGTCCATGAGGCCCGCCCTTTTTTATGGTGGTTATGATTTTGTATAAAGCACAATTATTGCAATTCCTTATTTTATATGCTTTCGCACTTTTTTATCACCCCACTTCTTGGCTATTCGTTAAACTGAATTGTGGGTGTGGTGAGGGGTGTATTTATAGGCATTTTGAGGTTTGGGAAACTTTGCCCCTCCTGGTAGGAATGTATATCCCATACGTCACTAGCTCATGGACTCTTGCTAATATGAAAGAAATGAATTTATCAGGTAAGTTCTTACATAAATTATGTTTTTTTTATCAGTGGATCTTCCCTCTAAAGGATAATGTAATTTAGTGGGGACAAATTTCAGTATGCTCCATGAAAGACTACACAAAGAGACAAATAAAATAAACAGACGCCCATAATTTTTTTATGGGACCTTGTAGATAAAGTCTGACACATATGAGACAGACAACCTTGGGCAATAAGTATTAAAGGGGAAACCTCCTTGTTTAATAATAGTAAATAATAAAAATAACGCACTGCATAAAAATCTAGCTTAGCATAATACTTAATAAATATATCTTACCCTTCAGTAATAAGACATTTAAAAAATGGCTGTTGTACTCAGAAACAAAGGAGCAGTTGAGGAATCTCAACATAGAGAGGGAAATAGCCCAGTTACTAACTACAGACTAATTACACCTTTATGACATTCCATTCTTATGGCTAGATTACGAGTTTTGTGTTACGGTTTTTAACACTGAAAAAATGGCAATTCCAGCGTAATGGCCAGTAACGCATATTACGAGTCGTGTCGGTTTAGCTATACCCCAAACATTTTAGCCTGTAATGCAACGTCTATTCCAAACTCAAAAAAAATTACATTTTTTATGTGGGATTTTCATAGCGCCATTATAACAGGTTGTGCGTTGAGGCTAAAATGCTTGCATTACAGCCTATACTGACATGATCCATACCGCCATCTGAGATCAGTAGTTATGAGTTTTGCGCAACAAAAATGTTTCACAAAACTCATAACTAAAGTGTTACAAAGTACACTAACACCCATAAAATCTGCCACCCACCCACATCACGACTATTCAATAAACCTAATAACCCCTTATCCGCCAATCCCCAACATCGCTGACACTATAATAAAGTTATTAACCCCTAAACCTCCGGCCTCCCACATCGCCGCCACTAAATAAACCTATTAACCGCTAAACCTCTGGCCTCCCACATCGCCACCACTAAATAAACCTATTAACCCCTAAACCGTCATCCCCCACATCGCAAAACACTAAATTAAACTATTAACCCCTAAACCTAACAACCCCTAACTTTAAAATAAAATTACAATATAACTATCTTAAAATAAATAAAAACTTACCTGTGAAATAAAAATAAACCTAACATTTAACTATGCATTAACCTAACATAACTATAATAATAAAATAAAAAAATACTACCAATTAAAAAATCTAAATTACAAATTTAAAAAAACCTAACACTACGAAAAAAATTAAACAATCAAAAATTACAAAAAAAAATTAAACACTAAATTACGAAAAATAAAAAACTCTAAACTTACCAAAAATAATAAACAAAATTATAAAAAATAAAAACAATTACACCTTATCTAATAGCCCTATAAAAATAAAAAAGCCCCCCAAAAATAAAAACACCCCCTAGCCTAAACTACCAATAGCCCTTAAAAGTGCCTTTTGTAGGGCATTGCCCTAAGTTAAACAGCTCTTTTACCTGTAAAAAAATACAAAGTCCCCCAACAGTAAAACCCACTACCCAACCAACCCCCAAAAATAAAAAACCTAGCTCTAAAAAAAAACCCTAATCTACCCATTGCGCCTAAAGGAGCATTTGTATGAGCTTTGCCCTTAAAAGGGCATTCAGTTCTTTTAAAAAAGCCCAAAGCCTTAATCTAAAAAAAACCCATCTAAGAAAAAAAAAAAAGCTAACACTAACCCCAGAATATCTACTCACGGTTCCTGAAGTCCGGACATCCATCAAAACAGCCAATAGGATGAGAGCTACAGTAATCCTATTGACTGTTCAAATCAGCCAATAGGATTTCAGTAGCTCTGATCCTATTGGTTGTTTTGAACAGCCAATAGGATTTCAGAAGCTCTCATCCTATTGGCTGATTTGAATTTGAAGTAATGGAAGTGCTATGGAGTGTGAAATAATGCAATTTTGTTGGCGTTAGTTTCGCACCCTGTTTAACGCAAAACTCGTAATCTAGGTGATTGCATGCTCTATCTGAATCATGAAAGAAAAATTTAGGTTTAGTGTCCCTTTAAACAGAGAGATAAGCTCATAAGCACATACAAGAGGTAATTTTTGTGTCCTGATCAGAAAGAGACTTATCATCATAAAAAACTCACTTTCAGAAAACAACCTGAAGTGTCTGAGTCTTAAAAACTTTAAGGACATCCTAAGGTTTTCTGATGTCTGATTATGCAGAAGAACATGAAAATGTAACTTTAGGATGACTTTTAGACATATAGCTTTTGCGCATACTTGAAGAAGGCATAGCCACCCCAACTACTGAGCAAAGTCTGAAGCACCTTGTATTATGGAAACAGAGACTGTGTAGATACTTTTAGAGGCAAGAGCAGCATTAGACTATTAAAATGCCTAATGTGATCCATTTAGGAATTGCAAAGCTAAACTGGTAACAATATTGCAAAATAGAAAATATTTTTTTTCATCAGTGGATCTACCCTCTAAAGGATAATGTAATTTAGTGGGGAAAAATTTCAGTATGCTCCATGAAAGACTACACAAAGAGACAAATAAAATAAACAGACCTTGTAGATAAAGTCTGACACATATGAGACAGACAATCAAACCTCCTTGTGTAATAATAGTAAATGATAATAATAACGCACTGCATAAAAATCTAGCGTAGCATAATAATTAATAAATATATCTTACCCTTCAGTAATAAGACATTTAAAAAATAGCTGTTGCATTCAGAAACATTGGAGCAGTTGAGGAATCTCAAAATAGAGGAAAATAGCCCAGTTACTAACTGTAACTGAGGTGCTAAGTTAACAGACTATTTCCACCTTTATTAATTAGACTTGTCATTCTTAGTCTAGTAATTATGGCAACTTTATTATGTGATAATAGCTGTTATTTACTATTCAGCTAGTTCACCTGTGAGTTACATCTCAAAGCAAACGTATACCCTCTAACCTAACACCACCTAAGTTACCCAAAAACAGACTAACCTTACCTTTAAAAAAAAACTATCTTTAAAAAATAAATTTACTTGAAAAATTAAAACTACCATTACTTAAAAAAATTTAGTGGGGAAAAATTTCAGTATGCTCCATGAAAGACTACACAAAGAGACAAATAAAATAAACAGACCTTGTAGATAAAGTCTGACACATATGAGACAGACAATCAAACCTCCTTGTGTAATAATAGTAAATGATAATAATAACGCACTGCATAAAAATCTAGCGTAGCATAATAATTAATAAATATATCTTACCCTTCAGTAATAAGACATTTAAAAAATAGCTGTTGCATTCAGAAACATTGGAGCAGTTGAGGAATCTCAAAATAGAGGAAAATAGCCCAGTTACTAACTGTAACTGAGGTGCTAAGTTAACAGACTATTTCCACCTTTATTAATTAGACTTGTCATTCTTAGTCTAGTAATTATGGCAACTTTATTATGTGATAATAGCTGTTATTTACTATTCAGCTAGTTCACCTGTGAGTTACATCTCAAAGCAAACGTATACCCTCTAACCTAACACCACCTAAGTTACCCAAAAACAGACTAACCTTACCTTTAAAAAAAAACTATCTTTAAAAAATAAATTTACTTGAAAAATTAAAACTACCATTACTTAAAAAAAAACAACCTAACATTGCTTTAACCTTTTCACTGCCGGGAAAGGTACCTAAAATACCAGAGAATTGTTAAAACTATATATATATATATATATATATATATATATATATATATATATATATTTAATAAGTAGACAACCCAAGGTATTGATCTAGGCTTATTTTGGTATATTTCATGCCACCTTTTTTCTGCCAAATGCAATCAAATAAAAATAATCGTTAACTTTTTCACAAACTTTGGGTTTTTCTTGAAACTATTTACATACCGCTTGTGCAATCTTGGGACAAATGATTGCAAAAGCTTCTCTAGGATCCCCTTTGTTCAGAAATAGCAGACATATATGGCTTTGCCATTGCTTTTTGGTAATTAGAAGGGCGCTAATTGCAGCTGCGCATCCCACTTCTATTATTCCTGACAGTGAAGGGGTTAAATAGGTTAATTTTAGCTTCATTGTAAATATTACACTCTCATCTGACACTTCCCAACACCCGATCCCTCCCAAACAGCCCTGTTTCCTCCCTCACCTCCCACTTCTCACCCCATCTTAGGTACTGGCAGATAGTCTGTCAATATGAAAATTTGTTGTTTTTTTTTATTAAATATTTTTATTTATTTTCTTTCTGTTTTCTTCAGTGTAGGATCCCTCCTTACCCTCCAACCTCCCTGATCTCTCCCAAATAGCTCTTTAACCCTCCCCCTCTAACTATCGTCTTTCATGTTATGTACTGGCAGCTGTCTACCAGTACCTATAAAACCCTTTTTATATAATTTTTTAATATTGTTTTATTATTTTTTATTTTACATAGTTTAGTGGTCCCCCCCATCTCCCGTGATACTTAGTTAGGGATCCCCTACCCCCTTTTTCTGTAGTGTAGATGCCCCATCCCTCTCTCTCCCTTTATTTTATTTTTGCTGCATTGTAGGATCCTACCTCCGCTGCTGGACCGCCCACCCACCAAAATCCCAGATTCCCTCCCAAACCTCCTGTGGGCACCAGCAGATGATAGTTACAGATGGTGACGCACACAGTGTATCCATCTGTAACGATTTGGCATCTGCCCTCATATGCAGGCAGATGCCTGGAGCTCACAACTTAAGCAAAGTACTGCATAACGTATATATACGTCTTAACCCTTTGAGTGCTAATGACAGCTCTGAGCTGTCACAGAGTTTCCCACTCTGGTGCTAATGACGGCTCAGAGCCGTCACTAGCACTCACCCACCTTGAGGGAGATCTGGGGCTCCCACCCGTTCCTACCCCGGCAATCGTGCCTGTAGAATGACAGGCATCGCCGTGGCTTTCCGATTTGCGTGGTGACGTCACGCACAATAACGTGATGATGTCACTGCACAACTTTATTTATACTTAACAATGTTAAGTATAGGAGCAGGGAGCATGCTGCTTAGAAGCCTGTATCTCAGGAATCTAAGCAGCTACAGACCCCCAAGACCCACCATTGGAAAGTTAATCGCCTAACAGTGTCTTGGGGGTCTGAAAAAAAAAAAAAAAAGTTAAAAAAAATTGTTAAAAAAAAAAAATCTTAGCACCCAGGTGGGAAAGTGCTTAGCACTCAAAGAGTTAATGTGTTATGGGGTTAAAAAAAAACAACAACAGCCCAACATTACAAAAAATAACAAATTACCAAAAAATAAAAAAAGAGTTATTCCTATACTAAAACCACATAAAAAACTCACCCCAAAATAAAGAAACCTATTCTAACACTAAACTACAAATAAAGCCCTTAAAATGGCCCTTTGTAGGGCACTGCCCTAAAGTTTTTTTATTTTTTATGGGCAGCAAAAGAGGGCATTATAAAGTATAATTTATTGAAATAGCCAAATTGGTAGTAGTATCCAACTTAAAGGGGAGCCAAGGTCAGAAGTAAATAAGCAAATAAATAATGAATCTTAAATGATAGGTAAATCTTGTAGCCAAATTCTCAATCCCCAGACTTCATGGCTACCATACTCCTTAGCTGGTATAAAATATATAAGAAGAGATAAATTAGGCTGTCAGTGAAACTGGAGATCTTGACTCTTGGCTGCTAATCAGCGTAAATAAAAAATGAGACATGTAACTGAGTAGCGAAGTTGTTAAGCATATATATATATATATATATATATATATATATATATATTTATATATATATATATATATATACATACAAATAAAGCAACAGGGTTATAACTTATAATCTAAAAATAATAGAGGAATAAGGAGTCCCTTTTAGACCTTGTGCTACAAGAAGGTATCATCAGGGAGGTGTCTGCACAATGAAATAAATTCACTCTTAAAGCACTGGCTGTAAAATATAATAATCTAAAAGTTTAAGTAATATAAATGGCCTATCCAGGACATTATGATGTGCTTTATCAAAAGTATTTAAAGGGACACTGAATGCACATTTTTTCTTTCGTGATTCAGATAGAGCATGCAATTTTAAGCAACTTTCTAATTTACTCCTATTATCAATTTTTCTTCGTTCACTTGCTATCTTTATTTGAAAATGAAGGTATCTAAGCTTCTTTTTTGGTTCAGTACTCTGGATAGCACTTTTTATTGGTGGATGAATTTATCCACCAATCAGTAAGAACAACCCAGGTTGTTCACCAAAAATGGTCCGGCATCTAAACATACATTCTTGCATTTCAAATAAAGATACCAAAAGAATAAAGAAAAATTGATAATAGGAGTAAATTAGAAAAAAATTGGGTTCACTGTCCCTTTAAGTATGGGATAGGAGAGGGAGATAGAAACTGTATATTATACAATATTTATATACACCGTTAGTATAATAGAGTTGATATCTTCCATGCTAAGTGTGTAAAAGCATACACATGCAAACCTAAAATGGGTTAAAAGAATATAAGTATATGTTAGGGTCTGGGAGTAAGAGTACATAAACAGAGTTTGAGCTTAGCAAACCAAATAGCCATAAAAAGTGGACAATACTGGAGTTCTATAAAAGAGCATTCAACTATGTGGTAGCGTTCAATATTTGCTATCTACAAGTAAAGAAGAAAGTAACCAGTCTTCGACTTAGCCCACTCTGGATCTCTTAGAGGCAGACAACACTCCGAATTTCTGCAGAGACATTGTGTAATGTCCAGAGATTTCAAGTGTGGCAGAGATGGGAATTGCAGATGTCCAGGTATGCAAGAATGATAGAGAGCCTGGTAGTGAGATCTCATGGTGTTGATGTAGAAAAGTTAGAGTAAGAGTCAGGGGGTCCTCCTCTACGATCTTTCCCGGAATGGGCCCTTGCATGTCAGAGAAATTAAGAGTGGTCCCAAACCTCCATTTCTGTGCTTCTCGTGGCTCCAGTATCTTAGTTGAATCAGGGATCACTAGTGGGATGCACTGGGGGCACTTACAGGATCTAGGACAGAGATAGATATAGAGTCAGCAGATGGAGTGGAAGTTGCACTGTTCTCAGTAAAGATCTCAAAGTGGGTTGTTGCCATCAAGTTCATCCTCAGCTCCCATGGGAATGCCTCAAGTAGGTCACCAAGCATATCTTGAACAGCAGAAACAGACAATTACATGTTGGCCATGAAAATTGTTATGCGGTCGGTGTTGGTAGGTAGCTCTATTCTTGGGATTGGTGTGGGTGCTAGGAGACACTCTTTAAGCCGCCGCCAGAGTCTCACTAACGGTTCAGATTAAGGCTCTAAACTAGGTTGATGTTGTCACCACAATAGAAGTATCAGTCAGTGCCGCAGCTTTGGATAAAGCTTTATCAGAGTAGAGATTAGAGCGATGGTATTGATATTTCCTGTTGTTTGGCGTATTATACAGATAGGTTTAAGAGCTCCTAATTTTGCTTCCTTACATGGCCGCCACCTGAACACGCCCCGGTTATTTTTTCCTTTTTATTCTTCGGGTAAGTTTTTATTTTTTTAAAGGTAGTTAGTTTTTTTTTGTTAAGGTAAGTTTAGTCTACTTTGGGGTAACTTAGGGGGTGTAAGGTTAGGGGGTTTATATGTTATTGGGACACTTTGCATGGGGGGGTGGTTTCATGGTTAATAGTGTAGAGGGGTAGTTGTGGGGGTGGCGGTTTATAAGTTAATAGTGTTTGTTACTTTGCGATGTGGAGGGTGGCGGTTTATGGGTTAATAGTGTAGAAGCTTACTTTGCACTGTGGGGTGGCGGTTTAGGGGTTATTAGTGTAGAAGGTTACTTTGCAATGTTGGAGTTGGCGATTTAGAGGTTAATAATGTAGCAGCACTTTGCATTGGGCTATGTGGTGGTTTAGGGTTTATTAGAGTAGGGGTCTTATGGCGATTTGAGTTTGCGAGCGAGTATGGGTGTTTTTCTCCCACACGTTTCTCTCTCCATTGAAGTCAATGGGAGAGTATGTTAATGTGATCACTATCCCCATTCAATAGAATAGATACAAATTATCGAATAAGGGCTCAAGCCATATAATATTTAACAGTCCTGAAAGTCCATGCAATGCTTACAAAAGTAGGGCTTACTTATACATAACAGCCACCATTTAATGCGCATAACTCACTGAGAGAAGAAAGATACCTCCTGGGCTGCACTGCTCTGGTCCTTTTCATGGGGAGGTATATGGAAAATTGTTCACAAGCACTATTCACTGCTTTTCTCCATATAACCTCATACCCACTTTCAGAAAAAAGCCATTTTGCCATGCCGATTCTGCTTTGCTCACTTGTGTTTCAGAGACAAAACCCTCATCATGCTGCTTCCGTCCATCCAGGCAACACAGCTGCTGCATGTTGCATAGCCGCTTTACTCACCCCACCCTTTCCTACTTCTCTCTCAACAGAAGCCCCCAAACAGTAAACAAAATGATTCTCCAATATGAAGCTGCATTTTTTGTTTTTCTTTCCCTACAAGCTTCCTGACATTGTCTGCCTCATCAGTCAAAAAACTCTTTAGGCAATTATTTACAAAAAGATGTAAGAGCATAACTTCTAGGTATTGTTTCCTTAAATATAATAGTTAAGTCAGATATATCTTATTTTATCTGAGTATTGGAAGAATATGCTTGTAAATATATTGGTCTCCATAATTAAAAATACTGTTCGTTTTTTGTGTTTGCAAACAAAACTTTTACTTTGTAATATGTTTTAAACTTTTGATATAATGCATTCTGATAGCAAGTTATCTTGTGCTGGGAAATGGCATATGATTTAAGTTTGTGTTATTAACATTTCTAGCTTTTGTTGAGGAATCCTCTTCTTGGGTGGTGATTCACCTGTTTGTGTTACTTTGTTGTATTTAATCTACACAATGTTCATTCTCTGAGCTAGGTAACAATGTTGTGCTGTAGAATCTCTTTGTAATGAAAATGAAATAAAACAAAAATACTAAGCTTAACATTTACATATTTTAGCGTGTACTCTTGAAAGGAAGTTAAAAAAGATCTAAAGTGTATTTGATGTTGGATGTATCTTAAGTATACTTAAGTTCACAGACTGCAACTTTGAACAGGGAATTTCAAAGCATTTCCTCAGTTTCTTTGAAACAAAAAAACACGTCACCTTTCCTTGAGGGTTTAACACAAGAACATTTTTTTCACACTGATAGGTTCATGTATCATAAATTTAAGCAGCGGATGCTTCTTTTGAGCCCTTGTAGACAGGCTTACTGCAATGTATGATAACTATAATAAATCACATTCATTCAGGGTAATTGAGAGGCACCTTTAGCATGCAAATTTTCACATGAGAGCAGGGAGCGGCATTGCATAGAAGTCCTTGTGCAATAGAACATGTAAAGTAGGGTGGACAGGTTCTCAAGTGGGGAACCTTATTAATCCGCCATATACCTTGTACACAGGAGCCTGAGCTCGTATATTATTTGCTAACACTGCTTACACTAATTTCTAAAGCAACTAATATGTTTGAGTATTTTATAACATCCTCAGTTAACACATGATTATTATAAGTATTTCCGGAACCACGTGGCAATCAGTTGGCTTGTAGATTTTATCTTTATTTTGCTTTTATTTCATCTTCTTCTCTTCCTTAACCCTACCTGACTCTCTGACCATACAACAATGTCATTCTTTCATATAAGCTGTAATCATTTTTAGTATATATTCATCAAAGCTTGCAACAACTTTTTACACAATTATGAACCAAACAATAATTTTACCCTTCCTTCTTATAATTGATGTTTTGAATTCAAATTAATCTTTAATCAGCTTCTCATTCTTTAAAACGTATCCTTATTTTTTAAATCTATTCAGTTAAAAATCTATTACATTATCTAAATGATGTAAAATAATAACATACGTCCATCAATTATTTTTCAGTTTTTATAAAATTGATTCATAGAGATGAAAGGCTAATTTGGTTTAAATAAAAATGTCTCCGAAGTTTCACTGAACTCCAACAAGGACACTAATTCCAATGCTGATATCCATTATTCCTTATTAAGAAAACATTTGCATTTTATTTGTGTTCTATTTATATATATACACTAGTATCATATATACTAGTTACGTTCATAATCACCATGTTGTGATCTATTTGACTTTCCTTTTCACCTCTACTTTAAAGGGCCACTAAACCCAAAATCTTTCTTTCATGATTCAGATAGAACATACAAATTTAAACAACATTACAATTTACGTCTATTATTTATTTTGCTTCATTTTTTAGATATCCTTATTTGAAGAAAAAGCAATGCACATGGGTGAGCCAATCACATGAGGCTTCTATGTGCAGCAACCAATCAGCAGCTTCTGAGCATATCTAGATATGCTTTTCAGCAAAGACTATCAAGAGAATAAAACAAATTAGATAATAGAAGTAAATTAGAAAGATGTTTAAAAATGCATTATCTTTCTAAATCATGAAAGAAAAAATGTGGGTATCATGGCCCTTTAAAGAGTATGTGATTTGTGGTAAAGAGTTTATAATGTATTATCCTAATACCATAGCTCCCTTCTTATCTTTTTATATATTTGATATTGAGTATAGTTATACAGTTTAATTCAGACCTACATCCACATTATTTTCATGTTTTGTTCTGACTTTAGAAAACTAAAAATGTCATGAATCTTTTCTCTTAAATCATTTTGCCACTTACAAACCACCCCAAAAAAAACTGTGATACAAAATGTGATTTTTCAAACCTTGAGTAGCACATTTGCAGCTTTCTAAGTTCATTTATTTCTAGAGGCTTATAGCTCAAGATTTGAAATCAGCTTAAAATGACCTGGTATAATGCAGAAACACATTACACAGTCTATATTGATGGGAATAGACTTTTGACATCAAAAATGAAACACCTGTAATTGGATGACCTTTGGTGTTGCTGCAAGCAAAATACAGCTAACCTTATAGGTCAAATGACAGCAGCTCAAGAACACGAAGACTATATACATTAGAAATATGTTACAGTATTTCTTCACGCACTATTAAACCGAATTGAGATAAAGTATGGATATGTCTCTGTGCCTCTGTAACAGATAAAAACAAGTCTAACAAAATGACAGATAGTATTATATACTTCCATACCTACTTTTTTTTAAGTATTTTCCACTAAACTGACTATCATTTTAGAAAGAACTATATTTATTTCCACTACTTTACCTTAAATTTAAGGATGATTCAAACATTCTATATAAAAATAAAACATATCTTTTATACTGTAAATCAATTTTGTAAGTTAAATGAGCGGTATCTAAAAGTTATTGTTATTATAATTTATTTGTATAGCACCACACAATTCTGTAGCACTGTAACTGTAACATAATAAGTACAATCTGTCATCAATATTATATAGTACATGAAAACTTTATTTTTTTGTGTGGTTGAAAAGTATTTGGAGGTATTTCTGAGTAGAAATGATTCCTATGCTTACTCACTAAATAAACAAGTCAATGAAGTGCACTCACATGCTTATTGTAAATGTAATTATTAAATGGCCATTCAAGTAAAAAAAATTACATGTTCTAATTTGTTAGAGCATATCATCTAACTCTAACAACACTACAAGTCTATGGGCCAGATTATAACTGGTTCGCTGTTTAGACCTTTCTCTTGTGCACAAACACCGCTGGAAGAAAACTTTAAACATGGGTTAGCGTGCATATTACAAGTTTAAAGTCAATTGTTTGTGTAAGAGCAAAACCAGACATGTGCTAAGTTCAGGATATCGCAACCACATTAACTTCATCTCTCCGTAGACTTTAATGGCGCGCACTTATAAACTTATTGCTCAATAAGTTTATGGCAAGAGCTGCAAATTATATTATCACTAATTGTATATATATATATATATATATTCTTCAATTAAAACAGCTCATTTTTAGATGAAAAGAAAATAACATCATGCTAACATGATTAAGGGATTGTCTCCCGATAACATCGCTATTTTGTCGTCTATTTAAGCTATAATAAATAGTTTTATTTGCTGTCATCTACTTCATGTGTTCCCTGAACACCGATTGGAAGCTACAGAGAACTGCTGGTCCAAACTGGGACCTGCGACTTACCAATAAGAAGTGGCTGTAACACAGCTGGGTCATGAAACTACCACTGCTGTTTGAGTTACAGGGTCTATAACAGAATTAGAGAATGTAATTTTCCAAGTAAAATGACCCATTAAAGTTAACAACTTGAACTCGACAAAGGAAAATGCATGTGTTAGCATGTTTTCCTTATTAAAATATTCATACATTTTAAAATTCCACAATATTTTTCTAATTACAAGAATGAAAATGTGTGTGTAATTTATCATTTATCTGTGCAGGGTTGTTCCTTCAAATACAGTATTATATAGCTAAACTTAGATGAGCTACTTGTGAAACAAGTTTTGTATTTAGTAATGCAGAATAGAAGCATGAAAAAAATATGAAAAATCATGTACAGGGAAAAAAAGGAAACCGTTTTCCCAATCATTAACAATTTAAATGACAATGACACTTTAAAGATAAAATCACAGTACATGAAGGGTTAATGTGGTATAATAATTACATACCTGCACAACTTTTTGGGCTTGCACATCAACAAGAAGTACCCTATTTAATGTAGGTTGAGCTACATAAATAAATTTGTCTTTGACATTAACAGCTGATGCCCATACACAACGTTGCATTTCTTGGCCATCTATTTTGGGACAAACTTCATCCTAAACAGAAAGAAAAATATAAAGTTAAGTGTTTAATAAAATAATATTTACTTAATAAAATTTGATCAACAACGCTTAAACAAATCATAATATGTTTCACTTCAAAGTATAAATATGGTAGCTTGAAATTTATTATAGCTCACTTTACTCAGACTCCCAGCTCACAAAGTATCTGACCACTACCTGCTTATAAACTTCATTTATTTCACAAAGCCCAGCTGAGACTCAAATCACTTCAGACTCCCAGCTCACATGAAGCATCTGACCACTACCTGCTTATAAACTTAATTTATTTCACAAAGCCCAGCTGAGACTCATTTCCCTCAGACTCACAGCAAACATAAAGCATCTGACCACTACCTGCTTACAGACTTTTACAAGGTCCAGCTGAGAATCACTCAAAATCCCAGTTCACATAAAGCATCTGACCACTACATGCTTACAAACTTCATCTATTTTACAAGGTCCAGCTGAGACTCCCAGCTCCCAGATCACATAAAGCATCTGACCACTACCTGCTTACAGACTTCATCTATTTTACAAGGTCCAGCTGAGACTCCCAGCTCCCAGATCACATAAAGCATCTGACCACTACCTGCTTACAGACTTCATCTATTTTACAAGGTCCAGCTGAGACTCCCAGCTCCCAGATCACATAAAGCATCTGACCACTACCTGCTTACAGACTTCATCTATTTTACAAGGTCCAGCTGAGACTCCCAGCTCCCAGCTCACATAAAGCATCTGACCACTACCTGCTTACAGACATCTCATCTATTTTACAAGGTCCAGCTAAGAATCGCTCAGACTCCCAGCTCACCTAAAGCATCTGACCACTACCTGCTTACAGACATCATCTATTTTACAAGGCCCAGCTGAGAATCACTTCACTCAGATTCCCAGCTCACATAAAGCATCTGACCACTACCTGCTTACAGACATCATCTATTTTACAAGGCCCAGCTGAGAATCACTTCAGACTCCCAGCTCACATAAAGCATCTGACCACTACCTGCTTACAGACTTCATCTATTTTACAAGGTCCAGCTGAGAATCACTTCAGACTCCCAGCTCACATAAAGCATCTGACCACTACCTGCTTACAGACTTCATCTATTTTACAAGGCCCAGCTGAGAATCACTCAGACTCCCAGCTCACATAAAGCATCTGACCACTACCTACTTTCAGACTTCATCTATTTTACAAGGTCCAGCTGAGAATCACTTCAGACTCCCAGCTCACATAAAGCATCTGACCACTACCTGCTTACAGATTTCATCTATTTTACAAGGCCCAGCTGAGAATCACTCAGACTCCCAGCTCACATAAAGCATCTGACCACTACCTACTTACAGACATCATCTATTTTACAAGGTCCAGCTGAGAATCACTTCACTCAGACTCCCAGCTCACATAAAGCATCTGACCACTACCTACTTACAGACATCTCATCTATTTTACAAGGTCCAGCTGAGAATCACTTCAGACTCCCAGCTCACATAAAGCATCTGACCACTACCTGCTTACAGACTTCATCTATTTTACAAGGTCCAGCTGAGAATCACTTCAGACTCCCAGCTCACATAAAGCATCTGACCACTACCTGCTTACAGACTTCATCTATTTTACAAGGCCCAGCTGAGAATCACTCAGACTCCCAGCTCACATAAAGCATCTGACCACTACCTACTTACAGACATCATCTATTTTACAAGGTCCAGCTGAGAATCACTCAGACTCCCAGCTCACATAAAGCATCTGACCACTACCTACTTACAGACATCTCATCTATTTTACAAGGCCCAGCTGAGAATCACTTCAGACTCCCAGCTCACATAAAGCATCTGACTACTACCTGCTTACAGACATCATCTATTTTACAAGGCCCAGCTGAGAATCACTTCAGACTCCCAGCTCACATAAAGCATCTGGCCACTGTCTAAATACAAACTTCATCTATTTTACACAAAGCACTTTCCACCCCACCCTGATCATTAAAATGATAACAAACCCCCCATAATTGATCTCAGGTGGAACTATCACACTTGGTCTGATTGCAATGAAGGATTAACTGCAGTTGCACATTCTGCCACACAACTTCTTCACTTTCCCTATTTCTTTTTATACAGCAATATATACATGTCAATGTAATATCATTCTGTACTTTGCATTTCCTCCTGCTACTCTTAGTTCACACATTATCAGATTAATTTACAGATTCATTCTTTCTAAAGCATAATTTATTTTAGCCACATTTCTGAATTTTCTTACCTCACACATTCTTATTGTAAGACTGAGAGCATTTCTGCCTGTAGGCCACTTTGAATAAGTGCTCATATAATTGATTGTGCTTAAGGGCAGGGCATTCCTCTCCCCTTATTTATGTTTGTCAATTTAATTACTGCGGTCATTGTAATGTACTCTCACAAATGTAACCCACACTACTGTACTTGTATGTACCCTATGGGTTGTAATGTACCCCATGAATGTACTTTATTTTGTATAAAACAAAAAAAAAACTCCAGCACAGGAGTGTGAAAATTGCTAAGCAGTGAAGGCGTTAACATGAGCAGTCTGAGCTGCAAATAGTAATTTCCATGATGATTATTATTATTATGTTATTCTGATGTACTTTACAGGGAGTAAAATGAATAAAGACAAGGCAGGAAAGGTAGATTGTAGGGCCTTGCTCTCTGGAGAGTGGTAGTTGGAGACAAAATGTAAGGGAGCAGCTGGTATTAAATACTGATTGTAGGCCATTATCAGATGAGAATGTTGAGTTTCCAATTTAGACAATTGGAGCCTAAAGCTCTCCGCCCTCAGAAGATTATCTAAGGTGTCTCATCAGCACTGAGAGGTCCCTCAAAAAATTATATTAAGAAAATGTTAGCTTGAGAGCTAAATGTGAAGTAGATACGTATACAATGCAATATAGCACTCCATGATGAGCCTTTGATCATCAGGTTCTTGGTTTTTAATATCCAATAATTTCTACAAGACTTGACGGTATTCTTCTCTGAAATGGTAGGGTTTGAAAAAAGATTTAAAGGTTTATTTAGAATTATTATTCCATATAGAATTTTCACAAAATATCACTGATTTTTACATTCTTCCTTTCTTTATTTTTACAATTTTTACAATCTTCAGAAAAACATTTATTTATGTCCTCTAACATCAACAGTAGAGCAAAATAAGGCTAGTGGTTACTGCCAGGTTATCAGTCTTACTATGATGATATCTTCATACATATGACATGAAGCCACAAATTTGAATCATGAAACCTCACTTTTAAATGGGGGGTGGGGGTATTAAAATATTATTTTTATGGTGAGAGGAAAATAAAGGTCTTTTAAAAAGCAGTAGAATTCCAAAAAATAGAAACAAAGTTGAGAGGGCTTTGTCCATGTTATGACAATCAGCTGGCCATGGGTGGACAAAGGTCCACTCTTTGAAACTGCAGGATTGCTGTTTTCAAATAAAGGATCTCAAGTTTATGTTAAGTATTGTGGTGGGCAACATAGGGGATACCTCACTTCCTCATGTTGTTTCACATGTTTATGGCAGGTGATCACTGTTAACACAATGGTAAACAGATAATCACATGGGCATGGTACCCTGGCCTTAAAAGAGCAGTCTTGCCTCTTTAAAAGATGGGTCACTTGCCCCATTGTAGTGCATATTTTTGGGGTTCAATGGTTCCTTTGTTAGACCAGAGATGAGGAAAGATAAAACGGGGACACCCAGGATGATGAACATGTTCATCATCTGCAAAGCTGGAGAAGATTGCATTATGAGAAAGGCTCCTCATGCACATTTAATATATTGAATAACAATACAAAACTTATGGTAAATTACATATGTCATAAATTAATATCAGTAGTTTTAAGACAATAATATATAAAAGAATAGATACACTGCTCTGAAGACATCTATTTAAAGGGCCACTGTAAGTAAATATTTTCTATGCCTGTTACTAACTAACTACCCCAAATACGCTTTTTATCAATAGCATTTCATTAACATATCTCTACCGTATATCAGAAATCTTGTCTACAAATTTAATTGTTTTCCAAACCCACTCCGTGGGTATCCTTTGCTCTGTACCAATCCGCTTACAATACCTAGGTTTCAAAATGGCGCTTTAAACACAAAGTTATTGGTTTAAGTATTTTGAACATGCAGTGCTGAAAATAGTGGGCAGGATAACGTGACATCATCGGCGAATAAAATATATAACTTTTAGAACGTTATGAAACTTTGTTTTGGAGAAAATATAGGTCAGTAGGTTTTAATTAATGTTTATTAACTTTAATATGTTAGTTGTTTTGCTTAAAAATTATAACAGAAAGTAATCCTTTAAATTTGAGCTATAATTAATTTGTTTGTATCATATATTTAAAGGGCCACTAAACCCAAAATCTTTCTTTCATGATTCAGATAGAGAATAGAAATTTAAACACCATTACAATTTACTTCCATTATTTATTTTGCTTCATTTTTTAAATATCCTTAGTTGAAGAAAAAGCAATGCACATGGTGAGCCAATAACACGAGGCTTCTATGTGCAGCAACCAATCAGCAGCTAGTGAGCATATCTAGATATGCTTTTTATCAAAGAATATCAAGAGAATAAAACATATTAGATAATATAAGTAAATTAGAAAGATGTTTAAAATTGCATTCTCTTTCTAAATCATAAAAGAAAAAATGTGGGTGGCATGTCCCTTTAACAAAAGTGATGGCACACTAGAATACTGCTATACAGCTTTATGTGGTACCAAATAACACAGCTTAATATATGAAAACTTAAAACTTAGTTCTGTTTTTTTTTTTAAATAATTAAATGAATTACTCTTCTTCTTATGATTATTATTATGTATGTATAAAGAATTGGATATATGTTCCTAATTTCTTTAAAAAATCCTTATGATAATGCCCATGCCTTTACATTATATACAAAAATGTGAGCTCTGTATCTCAAATGTATTTTAGTGCATAGTACCTACATGAAACTTCTAGTTTATTCATTTTAGCATATGTCTATAAAATGGGTTTAGATACATTTGAAGTATCTTTTGTTGGACCATTTGTAGAAATATAATTTTTTGACCATTGTTTATATCTTTGAGCATCAACATTTATTTGACACAATATTTCTTCCTGCCTTACAGATTGTATCATTTGTACATTGAAATTTCTGAACAATGTAAATCTGCTGCTTGAAGCAGTGTTTAATGTAATTCTGTATTTTGCCATGGTTCATTTATATGAGTACAAGCTATATTAGATGTCAATTTACCATTGCCTGTGTAAATGGCAGAATTGTTCTGATATTGTTCTCTTTGCTATGTTTAATGATGGCTGTTTTTGCTGATCTTAATAAAAAAGAATGAATTATTTGCTTGCTCTGTTACAGTTCTTCCTTCTTTTTTTTAACTAACAAGTCTCCAATGAATTGCATTAATATAAGTTGTAGCTATTAAGGTTTCATGGTTAGTACCTTTATACAGTATTATAAACATCAAGATTAAATTATTTTAATGCAAGGTATAATAAGCATTATTTAAAATAAAGTTGAGAATTATCATAAGAAACTTTAAAGGGGCAGTCTAATTTGAATTTGTATTGTTTGAAAAGGTAGATAATCCCTTTATTACCCATTCCCCAGTTTTGCATAAACACGGTTATATTAATATACTTTTTTTTACCTCTGTGATTACCTTGTATCTAAGCCTCTGCAGACTGCCCCCTTATTTTAGTTCTGTTGACAAACTTGCATTTTAGCCAATTAGTGCTGACTCATTGGTAACTCCACAGGAGTGAGCACAATGTTCTATGTGGCACACATAAACTAGCGCTGTCTAGCTGTGAAAAACAGTTAAAATGCACTAACATAAGAGGTGACCTTCAATGGCTTAGACATTGGCATATGAGCCTACCTAGGTTTAGCTTTCAACAAAGGATACCAATCGAACAATGTAAATTTGATGATAAAAGTAAATTGGAAAGTTGTTTAAAGCTGCTTGCCCTATTTGAATCATGAAAGTTTAATTTTGTCTAGACTGTCCTTTTAACCATTATAAATGATGACTAAATAAAAAATTGTATATGCAATATATAAACAACATAAACATCACATCCAACATAATAATATAGATAATAAAATTGCAAAATTAAATAGTTAAGAAATTTTAACAAGCATAACAAGTCCAACTGAATAACAGATCATCAAATGAGGTGTGATGTTAATTGTATTTAGAGCAAACATAAATATATTAATAAGTTAAGATACAAAATAATGTATGATTCTTTGTTATCGGCTTACTTCACTTAGTGAAAGTTTAGAATAAAATAGTTGCCGGCTATTATTAAACTAGAAAATGTATTCTGTGGAAAGTAAAATTATTTAGTTAATTGTCAGGCTCATATAAAAGTTTTTTTAATACATAAAGTAATATTGCACGTATTATTATAAACCAATACAGATGTTACTCAATGTTTTGTTCCTCGAGATCTGTCAAAATTTGATTTTTCTTATCAATTTATTATGCGTACAATTGTTTGCTATAGGGGTTTTGGTTTGATTCAAACAGCAATATTTGGTTTTACAGTTCCCTTCTGTAAATGAAGTTTAAAAAAGTATAGAACAAAGAATAAACAAAAGAAGCTTTTTTCAGTTTTTGGTTATAAATTCTATCTATGTAATTTCACAGTAAATCAATAGATTCCAGTAGGAATCCTAGATTTCTTAAGTATCCCCAAATGAGGCAAAATGTTGTAGTACAATAGTACAAACATGGGCAATAAAACTTTAATTTGTTCAGGCAACGGAGGAGTTCAGATGGTTGTGGAATGTGTTATCTATCTAAGGCTGCAAAGCATAAATATAATATTTTGCTAGTATAACCTTTAAAAACATACTTTATTTTACTATAGCTCTGTCTGTATCATTGTACATGTATCATTGAATGTTGTTTCTTGACTATTTCAAGTTGTTGAAAATTGATTTTTTAAAGGCAATAATATGTTAACATAAAATATATATATATATATATATATATATTTTTAGCTAGCCTACGAATAATCAGCACTGTCTAAACTAATTCAGGAAACATCTTAAGAAAGAAGACCTTTTATCACAGATGTTTCACTATTTTAGAGAGCTTTTTATACATATATTTGTATATATGGGAATACAAAATTATTGACATATATTCCTGTACCACTACATTGTATTGCATGCTAAATTGATCATAAATACATGGCCTTTATTAGTCATCAAGTTATGTGGACAAATAAATAGTTTATGTGTGTATAAACATAATTTTGCCACATATTATACAATTACAAACAAAATCAATGAAATATTATTAATATTTAACAATTCATTGGAATTTAGTAGATTTGCAACAAAGAGGAACTGAGAACAGAATAAATAGAATGAGTTGTGGGTTATTTTTTGTGCACTGACCATGCTTGTCTAATTTATATTTATTAGTGTAATGATTATGACAGACCTCAACTTCAATAGTCTATTTTAGGTGGGCCAGTGGCTAGACATACTAAGCTGTGATCATCTAACCTCTGTTTTGTGGTCTGATATTGTATTATGGCTCTTTGTGTTCGAATATAGAATGCTCACTGTATCTTATCTCTGAATTATTTGCTCTTAAAATAAGATGCTCATTACTCAAATGTCCTCCACCTCTCAACTATTTTTGTGTAAATGATAACCAACATAAACAACATTTAATTGTATTTTCATCCACAGCTGATACCTAGGACTACACACACATATTGTAATAATATGAAATAGTAGGCTGGAAATCACTTGTGTTAGTCACTGAAAGGTATGCATATGTTAACCCCCACAAATATGAAACATAGAATTACCTGGCTTCCAGCTATTTTTTCAGTTGTCTTAATGTGCCTCTGGAATTCACATTCGACAGGTTGAATCACTTTGATCCCATCTTCATTGAACACATAGAACAAGTTTCCAATTCCAAGACCTTACAAGCAAAAAATAAAAATAGGCATCTTAAAAAAATATACACAAAATGCTTCAAATGTTAAACATTAAATTGGAAATGTTATCGTGTTTTATATATTGTTTGGATAAGAGCAGCAACTGGTACACCTTATACAGTGGGACAAAAAAGTATTTAGTAAGCCACCAATTGTGCAAGTTCTCCCACTTAAGAAGATGAGAGAGGCCTGTAATTTTCATCATAGGTATACCTCAACTATGAGAGACAAAATGTGGAAACAAATTCAGACAACCACATTGTCTGATTTGGAAATAATTTATTTGCAAATTATGGTGGAAAATAAGTATTTGGTCAATATGAAAAGTTCATCTCAATACTTTGTTATATATCCTTTGTTGGCAATCACAGAGTTCAAACGTTTTCTGTAAGTCTTCACAAGGTTGTCACACACTGTTGCTGGTATGTTGGCCCATTCCTGCATGCAGATCTCAGTGATGTTTTGGGGCTGTCGCTGGGCAACACGGACTTTCAACTCCCTCCAAAGGTATTCTATGGGGTTGAGATCTGGAGACTGGCTAGGCCACTCCAGGACCTTAAAATGCTTCTTACAAAGCCACTCCTTCATTGCCCGGGCGGTGTGTTTGCGATCATTGTCATGCTGAAAGACCCAGCCACGTTTCATCTTCAATGCCCTAGCTGATGGATGGAGGTTTGCACTCAAATTCTCACAATACATGGCCCCATTCATTCTTTCATGTACACGGATCAGTCATCCTGTTCCCTTTACTGAGAAACAGCCCCAAAGCATGATGTTGCCACCCCTATGCTTCACAGTAGGTATGGTGTTCTTTGGTTGCAACTCAGCATTCTCTCTCCTCCAAACACGACGAGTTGTGTTTCTACCAAACAGTTCTACTTTGGTTTCATCTGACCATATTACATTCTCCCAATCCACTTCTGGATCATCCAAATGTTCTCTAGCATACTTCAAATGGGCCCGGACATGTACTGGCTTAAGCAGGGGGACACGTCTGGCACTTCAGGATCTGAGTCCCTGGCGGCGTAGTGTGTTACTAATGATAGCCTTTGTTACGTTGGTCCCAGCTCTCTGCAGGTCATTCACTAGGTCCCCCTGTGTGGTTCTGGGATGTTTGTCCGCCGTTCTTGTGATCATTTTGACCCCACAGGGTGAGATCTTGCGTGGAGCCCCAGATCGAGGGAGATTATCAGTGGTCTTGTATGTCTTCCATTTTCTAATTATTGCTCCCACAGTTGATTTCTTTACACCAAGCTGCTTGCCTATTGCAGATTCAGTTTTCCCAGCTTGGTGCAGGTCTACAATTTTGTTTCTGGTGTCCTTCGACAGCTCTTTGGTCTTCACCATAGTGGAGTTTGGAGTTTGACTGTTTGAGGTTGTGGACAGGTGTCTTTTATACTGATAACAAGTTCAAACAGGTGCCATTAATACAGGTAATGAGTGGAGGACAGAGGAGCCTTTTAAAGAAGAAGATACAGGTCTGTGAGAGCCAGAAATCTTGTTTGTTTGTAGGTGACCAAATACTTATTTTCCTCCATAATATGCAAATAAATTATTTCCAAATCAGACAATGTGATTGTCTGGATTTGTTTCCACATTTTGTCTCTCATAGTTGAGGTATACCTATGATGAAAATGACAGGCCTCTCTCATCTTCTTAAGTGGGAGAACTTGCACAATTGGTGGCTGACTAAATACTTTTTTGCCCCACTGTAATTCTAAACAGTTTTGTGATAAGTTTAGCAAAATTGTTTAATCACACTCAGAATGTGAATAAAGGGGATGCTCTAAAGAAAAAATAATAAACTATATTTCATTACGGCAGTTTATTTTTAATAACTTATCTTCTGTTACAAGTTAAACCCCTTCGTAGTTAAACACATGGTTAAACTCACCATCCTGGTGCTCCAAATGAGGATGCCCGTGAATACAATAAATTACTTAAAGGGACTGTATACACCATTTTTTATTTAACTGCATGTAATAGATACTACTATAAACAAGAATATGCACAGATTCTGATCTAAACATCTAGTATAAAACATTTTAATAACTTACTTATAAAGCTCCCAGTTTAGCACTGTTAGTAAAGTTAGACTGGGAGACCCACTAGAAGGGGCTAAGAGCAGACCCCACTCCCCTGGATAAGAAAAGACCCATTATACAAATAGAAGCCATCTGAAGTATCAGGATACATCTAAAACTTTAAGGCTTGGTTAGGAGTCTGAAAATCAGCACAATGTTATTTAAAAATAAGCAAAACTCAAATTTTTTACAAAATCACTTCCAAATGGGCTATATTAATGGATCATCTATTAAACATATAGGGGCCTATTTAACAAATGTCTGTCGGATCTGATCCGACAGTGCGGATCAGGTCCGACAGACATCGCTGAATTCGGAGAGCAATATGCTCTCCGCTTTCAGCATTGCACCAGCAGCTCTTGTGAGGGGTCTTTGTGACTGCTGCTTCATAACTGCTGTTTCTGGCGAGCCCGCAGACCCGCTAGAAACACGGGCCATCAAGATCCATTCAGAGCTTGATAGATAGGTCCCTTAGGCGAAGAAAAATCTAGTGTACAATGTCCCTTTAACTTTTAGAATAAGTTTAACATTGGAAAATATTTTAATTACTTATAAAGACATTAGTCATTCTTTGTGCACATTTCTACAAATCAGGTCTACTATTTATCTCCATTTGATCACAGTTACTGTACATGACTCCTTTTTTCTAAAAATAAAAAATGATGTCACTACTGTTCATTGTTTTAAATGGGACCTTTATCATTCTGCACCTATAAACCATAAATAACTCATGTGGATTTTTCTCTTCAAGCTGTGTTTTCAATTTAACAGGAGTATCAGAGGTATTTGCACTTCAGAGCAGAATGTTCCATCTGGATTACATTAAACTATTACTTTTAGTATCTAAAGCAAAATACAGAAAAACCCAACTACTTTCAAATAGACGGTCACATTTATTATGTGGCAGCCAACGTTGCCCTGCTAATATGAAACTTAGCTTAACATTTAAATGCTTTAATTCCAATCCCTTTGAAAAGTTGCTATTTCAATTAGTAAAGCCACTCACATTGTATACTGTAAATGATCAAACAAAAAAGTTAAACGTAAAAAAATAAAAATAAAAAAAGAATCTAAGAAACAGACTATTTCACAAGTTTTTCATATGAAGGTTTCCCCAGTCATCGTTATAGACTTCAGGGAAGCTGTGATAGCCAGCATTTTGAGACGGGTAAGCCAAATTGTGGAGCTAGCAGTGGAGAGATACACACAGCTGACCTGTCCAGAACCTTTTTGCTGAGTATCATTCATCACTTCTAATCAGTTATACCAAAGCTCAGTAAGACATCATGTATCAGTATTTATAGCAATAAATAATACTTAATTTTTCATTTTTTTAAGCTTGCCTTTGTAAGCATTACTGTCTCATGGGAGCCACTGAAGTACACATTTAAAAAAAATGGTCCTGAGTTTTCATCTCTTGAGTTCTGATGTCTATTAACAAAAATGAAAGCACTCATGAAAAAATCTCAGGTGCCTACTTGTGCAAAAAAATCATCCTTTGCACAATAATCCCATTCCATTGCATACCAAAGGAGAACTAATCCCCTTAATCAGAAGATGTAATTTTTCCTTTTTTTAATTCTTAGTAAATCTGAGGGAGATTTTCAAGAGGAGCAGCTGGTCAGTCACCATTCCATAGGCATTTGTCCACCATCATCATAGAAAGACATGTATGACCTTGCTTAAAGTAGAATACTCCACGTCGCATTTATGTGAGGGGTCCTATTTCCTATGTAAGCTGAGGATGGGCTTTTGTATTATATCCTTTGCCAGACAGCATAAGCAATAAATAAAAAGAGAGAAGCGCTCAACCTGGGAACGAGCAATAGCATAATAGCTTGTTCTATGGCTAGTTACCACCCAAGAAGCAGCCTCTTTTGCTGAACATGTGCCATTTACAGAGAAGAACTTTCCTGAAGCATATCAGTCTGATCCTGAATTCACAGTACAGTCCAGCCACAAAATACCAGGCAATCCCTCTCTGAACGAGAGAAACAGCAAAACCCCAGACGTACGTTTCGGCCTATTGTGGGCCTCGTCAGTGAGGTGCAGCCATATCCCTCTAGGCAAACTGAGCAATGGGTCCACATCTGGATTCCCGCATCACACTTAGGGAAACTTCCCTAAGTGTCATAATTTGCATAAATAAAAAGAGAGAAGCGCTTAACCTGGGAATGAACAATAGCATAATAGCTTGTTCTATGGCTAGTTACCACCCAAGAAGCAGCCTCTTTTTGCTCAACATGTGCCTTTCACAGAGAAGAACGTTCCTGAAGCATATCAGTCTGATGCTGACTTCACAGTACAGTCCAACCCCAAAATACCAGGCAATCCCTCTCTGAACGAGAGAAACAACAAAATCCCAGACGTACGTTTCGGCCTATTGTGGGCCTCGTCAGTGCTGTATTTTGGGGCTGGACTGTACTGTGAAGTCAGGATCAGATTGATGTGCTTCAGGAGAGTTCTTCTCTGTGAAAGGCAAATGTTGAGCAAAAAGAGGCTGCTTCTTGGGTGGTAACTAGCCATAGAACAAGCTATTATGCTATTGTTCGTTCCCAGGTTGGGTGCTTCTCTTTTTTTATTTATGCAAATGATGACACTTAGGGAAGTCTCCCTAAGTGTGATGCTGGAATCCAGACGTGGACCCATTGCTCAGTGTGCCTAGAGAGATATGGCTGCACCTCACTGACAAGGCCCACAATTGGCCAAAAAGGACGTTTGGGGTTTTGCCATTTCTCTCGTTTGTGTGTGAACCCTTGCTTTGACGCCTGATTTTAGGCTGAACAAGCCTCCGGATTACCTTTGTACTGTATTTGCCAGAGTGATACCGACCCTGCTAATCTGACCTCATTATCTATTGAAAGATGCAGCTTCTGAGAACTTTCTCCACTGCAGATCCTGAACTCATCTTATTTGCTGCAGTTCCTGATTTTTACTTGTTCTCTGCAGCTTCAGTGTAACCTTATCGGTTGCAACTCATAAATACACCTGCTCTTCTTCAGTCCCTGAGCATACCTGATTACCTCTGTATTTTCTGAGCACTCCTGGCTACTACTCCCTTAGAGTCTGTCAGGTTTTGCAGTGCCTGAGACTAATGGAAACAGAAAATATGTGTGAGACTGCGCCAAAATAAAACTACTACACAAACTCCAAGATAAATAGAAGTCTCTCAGATTCTATAAAAACTAGCAAATATTATATATGTTAAAATGGAGCGCTCGAGGAGAGCTAATGTGCGGCCGTAGTGGACAGATAAATAATATACCAGACAATAATAGACTATAGCAAGCGCAGAAAATTAACCACAAATGCCTAATCTATAAGTCCTAGATAAGTACTAGATAATTGTACTGTGAAAAGAAATGCGAATAAAATAGGTAATTTATATAAAGCAATTCATATACATGTTAAAATTAATCTTAATATGTCAAATAACAATGCATCAAATACAAAGATAAATACAATAACAAAAATAAAAATAAATGTGCAAAAAACAAATACAATTGTTTGATACTGTGTATCCAATAGAACAAATGTCCTCAAATGTCAAAAAATCTATAAGAGAGTCTTTATGTCCTTTTTGCTTGCAAACTTGAGAATCCGTGTAGACGACAAGCCTCCTAGTGACAAAGGACAAACTCCTTAAGGCAGTGTGAAGAGCCTTATGTGAACTATTTAATCTGTACTCGCAGTTAAGAAAGTTGATATCTGCAATAGTATAATGCCCAGGTGCATATACTGTGTAATTCTTAGTCCCAGAGGTTCACCACACCATGCAATCGATATATTGGATATAGGTTAAATTTATATAGTGATATAAAATTACAAGTAAAAAGTGTCTACTCGCAATCCTGGAGCCTTAGATCCTACATAATACAAGCACATACAAGCGGCTGCTAACTGAATAACCCCTGAAAACTGACAGGCTGAATCGCAATCAGCCTGAACAGTCAGAGGTGCTGTGGGCCAAAATTCAGAGGCGCCGTTTATCACAGGAATACCAGCTCTATGCGAAATAAGAAAATAACTCTGTGAGCGGAGTAAATATGAGCAACGCGTTTCAATTTTTAACCAATCAGGATAGCTGAATGCGCAAACTGTCAATCATTCATTTTGCGCATTCAGCTATCCTGATTGGTTATGAGGTCATCCAATCAGAACGTAGATAGAGGTATATATTAACCCGGGAAGGAGTCCTCCGGTAACAAGCTTGATAAAGATTTAAAAATTGAAACGCGTTGCTCATATTTACTCCGCTCACGTAGTTATTTTTTTTATTTCACATAGAGCCGGTATTCCTGTGATAAACGGCGCCTCTGAATTTTGGCCCACGGCACCTCTGACTGTTCAGGCTGATTGCGATTCAGCCTGTCAGTTTTCAGGGGTTATTCAGTTAGCAGCCGCTTGTAGGATCTAAGGCTACAGGATTGCGAGTAGACACTTTTTACTTGTAATTTTATATCACTATATAAATTTAACCTATATCCAATATATCGATTGCATGGTGTGGTGAACCTCTGGGACTAATAATTACACAGTATATGCACCTGGGCATTATACTATTGCAGATATCAACTTTCTTAACTGTGAGTACAGATTAAATAGTTCACATAAGACTCTTCACACTGCCTTAAGGAGTTTGTCCTTTGTCACTAGGAGGCTTGTCGTCTACACGAATTCTCAAGTTTGCAAGCAAAAAGGACATAAAGACTCTCTTATAGATTTTTTGACATTTGAGGACATTTGTTCTATTGGATACACAGTATCAAACAATTGTATTTGTTTTTTGCACATTTATTTTTATTTTTGTTATTGTATTTATCTTTGTATTTGATGCATTGTTATTTGACATATTAAGGTCGATCTTTCACTAATTGTATTAAATGTCTTTTTTATGAATATTCATTATATCTATGTATTATTTTTTTTAACATGTATATGAATTGCTTTATATAAATTACCTATTTTATTCGCATTTCTTTTTGATTGTATTTATATATTTGCAGCACATCCCAGTACAATTATCTAGTACTTATCTAGGCCTTATAGATTAGGCATTTGTGGTTAATTTTCTGCGCTTGCTATAGTCTATTATTGTCTGGTATATTATTTATCTGTCCACTACGGCCGCACTTTAGCTCTCCTCGAGCGCTCCATTTTAACATATATAATAAGTGCCTGAGACTAATGCCATGTCTGTTTTTAGATACCAGCTCCTCTGTAACCTGCCATTTTAATTCTTCAGCATATTATGCTTAAAGGGACATAAAACAAGTTGGGATAGAGACAAAATAATATAATATGTATTTTAATTACTTTACCTGCAAATTTATACTGCAGTGCCTCGTCATTAACCCTTTCTTTTTAGTTTCTGAATTGTAGAGCTTTAACTCCTCCCACACAATTATTTTATGGCTGTAGCTATAGCCACCTATGTTTTGGTAAAATGCAGACATGAATAGGGATTATCTGCTGGAGCATGTCTGGAAGCTGTGAACTCAGTTGAAATACAATACCTTTTTTTAAACACTGATAAGGGGGGGGTGGAGTTAGATGCTCCAGACAGCACAGCTTTGTAACTAATTTTCCATATTTTTGAAAATTATTTTAAAATACTTGCCAGCAATTTTTAAACAATATTTTTATGCAAACAGGATATGCATAGATCTCAACCTGTTTATGGTACTTTAAGCATAAGAACGCTACACTAGCCCCATTTCATAAATAAGAGCCTGTAAACAAATACACCTCTGCAAATGAGCTTCTCTCTTTGGACCTGACACTAAGTGTGACACATTGTCCAAGCGATCCCTAAGACACAACATTTTTATATTTTTAGGCCTAACAGAATATTCACCTTCTTGTATTTATCTGTACCAGGCTGGAAATGTAGTATATGAAAGGGTTTTATAATCAGGTGCATACTAGCAATTATGGATACAGAATATCCAAAGATTTAATTGATAATACAAAGTTGTGTAAAACATATCATGAAAACCAATCTTGCCTCTTTTAAAAAGAATATTTTGGCTGCATGGCTTTATTGGCCTATACTTGCTAAAACCAATTGTTAAAACTACCAACAATGGGGGGTAGTTATCAACGTGTCAACTTTCCTGCCTTCGCCGGCCCAATACGCCCGCCTAAGCTCGCCTCACATCGCCGCCGCGGACCTGAAAATTTTTGCCTAAGTTATCAAATAAAGCTGTCAAAAAGCCGCGCACCAAGTACGGGGCGATGAGCAGCAGACTGTGAGAGTTATCACTCATCCGATCTCGCTGCTCTTCGGCTTTTTCCCAGCTTTATTGCTAGCCTGTCACTAAGCACTCACACTAACTACACTGTTCTACCCACTATACCGGCGCCCCCGGAGCCCCCCTGATTGAATCAGCCAATCAGATTCAAGTTCAGCCAATCAGATTGAGCTCGCATTCTATTGGCTGTTCCGATCAGTGGGTTTTAATGTTGGGGGGGGTTGTATTTTTCTTTTACAGGCAAAAGAGCTGAATTCTTTGTTGCATGCCCCCACAAAAGGCCATTTTAAGGGCTGGTAAGGTAAAAGAGCTTTGAACTTTTTTAATTTAGAATAGGGTAGGGCATTTTTTTATTTTGGGGGCTTTTGTTATTTTATTAGGGGGCTTAGATTAGGTGTAAGTAGCTTAAAATTGTTGTAATATTTTTAAAATGTTTGTAACTTATTTTTTTTATTTTTTGTAACCTATCTTTTTTTTTGTACTTTAGTTAGTTTATGTAATTGTATTTAATTGTAGTTATTTGTAGTTAATTTATTTAATTCATTTAAAGATAGTGTAGTGTTAGGTTAGGATTTATTTTACAGGTAATTTTGTATTTCTTTTAGCTAGGTAGTTATTAAATAGTTAATAACTATTTAATAACTATTCTAACTAGCTAAAATAAATGCAAAGTTACCTGTAAAATAAATATAAATCCTAAGATAGCTATAATGTAATTATTAATTACATTGTAGCTATCTTAGGGTTTATTTTACAGGTAAGTATTTAGTTTTATATAGGAATAATTTATTTAAGTATAGTGTAGTGTTAGGTGTAATTGTAACTTAGGTTAGTTTTTATTTTACAGGTAAATTTCTCTTTATTTTAGCTAGGTAAGCTATTAAATAGTTAATAACTATTTAATAGCTATTGTACCTAGTTCAAATAAATTGAAAGTTACCTGTAAAATAAAAATAAATCCTAACATAGCTACAATATAATTATTATTTATATTGTAGCTATCTTAGGGTTTATTTTAAAGGTAAGTATTTAGTTTTAAATAGGATTAATTCAGTTCATAATAGAAATATTATTTAGATTTATTTAATTAATATTTAAGTATGGGGGGTGTTAGGGTTAGTGTTAGACTAAGGTTTAGGGGTTAATAATTTTATTACAGTGGCGGCGGTGTAGTGGGGGGCAGGATAGGGGTTAATAAATTTATTATAGGTGGCGACGGTGTAGGGGGGGCAGGATAGGGGTTAATAAATTTAATATAGGTTGTGGGGGTCCGGGAGCGGCAGTTTAGGGGGTTAAACTATTTATTTAGTTGCGGCGAGGTGCGGGATCGGCAGGATAGGGGTTAATAACTTTATTATAGAGGGCGGCGGTATAGGGGGGGCAGGATAGGGGTTACTAGGTATAATGTAGGTGGTGGTGGGCTCCGGAAGCGGCAGTTTAGGGGTTAATATGTATAGAGTAGCTTGCGGTGGGCTCCGGGAGCGGCAGTTTAGGGGTTAATACATATATTATAGTTGCGGTGGGCTCCGGCGGGAGCGGCGGTTTAGGGGGTAATAACTTTATTTAGTTGCGGCGGTGTAGGGGGCAGATTAGTGGTGTTTAGACTCGGGGTACATGTTAGGGTGTTAGGTGTAGACAGCTCCCATAGAAATCAATGGGATGTCTGGCAGCAGCGAACTTGTACTTTCGCTATGGTCAGACTCCCATTGATTCCTATGGGATCCGCCGCCTCCAGGTACACTGGGCCGGAAAAGTGCAGATCGTACCTGCTAGTTTTTTGATAACTAGCAAAAGTAGTCAGATTGTGCCGTACTTGTGTGCGGAACATCTGGAGTGACGTAAGAATCGATCTGTGTCGGACTGAGTCCGGCGGATCGAAGTTTACGTCACAAAATTCTACTTTTGCCGGTCTCTAGCCTTTGATAACTAAGGCAAATCAGCCTTGCCACAAATACGCTGCGGAATTCCAGCGTATTTCAGGTTGACGGCTTGATAACTAGGCCCCAATATCTCAACTCAAAAACAATGGAATTTAAAATGTCTTCCCTTGTCACATCCATGAGTTGCATGTCACTCTACATTATAATCCATAGAGCCCCAACTATTTCATAATTGTTAATTTCTCACGCATAGTTCCACTATGAAGGATAAAATAATAATCAAAACACCCTCAAAACTTTACAGAACAAATTAATAAAAAAAAGACCTCCCTTTATAAAACAGTCCAGGTCAACATACGCAAAAAATAAAACTTAAAAACAGACGGCCAGAATACGAGTTTTGCGGTAAGAGGGGTGCGTTGCTAATGTGCACGTTATTGCCACCGCTCACTTACCTACAGCGCTGTATTACAGGTTTTCCTAAACCCGGCGTTAAAAGGAAAGAAGTGAGCATAGAGCAAAATTGTGCTCTATACCGCACTCCAATACCAGCATGCTTAAGTCAGCAGTGAGCTGGTTTTACGTGCTCGGACAAGATTTCCCCATAGACATCAATGGGGAGAGCCGGCTGAGAAAAAGTCTAACACCTGCAAAAAAGCAGCGTAAAACTCAGTAACTCAGCCTCATTGTTTCCTATGGGGAAATAACATTTATGTTTACACCTAACACCCTAACATGAAACCCGAGTGTAAACACCCCTAATCTTACACTTATTAACCCCTAATCTTCCGCCCCGACATCGCCGCCACCTGCTTTATACTTATTAACCCCTAATCTTCCGCCCCCGACATCGCTGCCACCTAAATTATACTTATTAACCCCTAATCTGCCGCTCCGGACATCGCCCCCACTATAAAAAAATATTAACCCCTAAACCGCCGCACTTCCGCATCACAAACATTAGTTAAATATTATTAACCCCTAATCTGCTGCCCCCAACATCGCTGCCACTATACTAAAGTTATTAACCCCTAAACCTAAGTCTAACCCTAACACCCCCTAACTTAAATATAATTAAAATAAATCTAAAGAAAACCTTCTATTAATAACTAAATAATTCATATTTAAAACTAAATACTTGCCTGTAAAATAAACCCTAAACTAGCTATAATATAACTAATAGTTATATTGTATCTAGCTTAGGGTTTATTTTTATTTTACAGGCAAGTTTGTATTTATTTTAACTAGGTAGAATAGTTACTAAATAGTTATTAACTGTTTAATAACTACCTAGCTAAAATAAATACAATTTTACCTGTAAAATAAAACCTAACCTAAGTTACACTAACGCCTAACTTTACACTACAATTAAATAAATTACCTAAATTAAATACAATTAACTAAATTAAATACAAATACCTAAATTACAAAAACAAACAAACACTAAATTACACAAAATAAAAAACAAATTACAAGATATTTAAACTTATTACACCTAATCTATAAGCCCTATCAAAATAAAAAAGCCCCGACACAAATTAAAAAAAAACCCTAGCCTAAACTAAATTACCAATGGCCTTTAAAAGGGCCTTTTTCGGGGCATTGCCCCAAAGAAATCAGCTCTTTTACCTGTAAAAAAAATAACAACCCCTCAACAGTAAAACCCACCACCCACACAACCAACCCCCAAATAAAACCCTAACTAAAAAAACCTAAGCTCCCCATTGCCCTGAAAAGGGCATTTGGATGGGCATTGCCCTTAAAAGGGCATATAGCTCTATTGCAGCCCAAAGTCCTAATCTAAAAATAAAACCCACCCAATAAACCCTTAAAAAAAAGTCCTCAACGAAGCCGGGAGAAGTCTTCATCCAAGCCGGGAGAAGTGGTCATCCAGACTTCTATCTTCTATCTTCATCCATCCGGCGCAGAGCGGGTCCATCTTCAAGACATCCGACGCAAAGCAGCCTCTTCTGCCGACGACTACCCGACGAATGAAGGTTCCTTTAAGTGACGTCATCAAAGATGGCATCCCTTAGATTCCGATTGGCTGACAGAATTCTATCATTCAATCGGAATTAAGGTTGAAAATATCCGCCAATAGGATTGAGCTTGCATTCTATTGGCTGTTCTAATCAGCCAATAGAATGCAAGCTCAATAAAATGCCCTTTTAAGGACAATGCCCATCCAAATGCCCTTTTCAGGGCAATGGGGAGCTTTGTTTTTTTTAGTTAGGGTTTTATTTGGGGGGTTGGTTGTGTGGGTGGTGGGTTTTACTGTTGGGGGAGTTGTTCGTATTTTTTTTTACAGGTAAAAGAGCTGATTTCTTTGGGGCAATGCCCCGCAAAAGGCCCTTTTAAGGGCTATTGGTAGTTTAGTTTAGGCTAGGGTTTTTTTTTATTTTGGGGAGCTTTTTTATTTTGATAGGGCTATTAGATTAGGTGTAATTAATTTAAATATCTTGTAATTTGTTTTTTACTTTGTGTAATTTAGTGTTTTTTTTTGTAATTTAGGTAATTGTATTTAATTTATGTAATTGTATTTAATTTTGGTAATTTATTTAATTGTAGTGTAAGGTTAGGTGTTAGTGTGACTTAGGTTAGGTTTTATTTTACAGGTAAAATTGTATTTATTTTAGCTAGGTAGTTATTAAACAGTTAATAACTATTTAATAACTATTCTACCTAGTTAAAAATAAATACAAACTTGCCTGTCAAATAAAAATAAACCCTAAGCTAGCTACAATGTAACTATTAGTTATATTGTAGCTAGCTTAGGGTTTATTTTATAGGTGTTTAGTTTTAAATAAAAACCCTAATAGTAGGTTGGTTTTCTTTAGATTTATTTTAATTATATTTAAGTTAGGGGGTGTTGTTAGGGTTAGACTTAGGTTTAGGGGTTAATAACTTTAGTATAGTGGCGGCGACGTTGGGGGTGGCAGATTAGGGGTTAATAAATGTAGGTGGTGGCAATGTTAGGAACAGCAGATTAAGGGTTAATAATATTTAACTAGTGTTTGCGAGGCGGGAGTGTGGCGGTTTAGTGGTAAATATGTTTATTATAGTGGTGGCGATGTCCGGAGCGGCAGATTAGGGGTTAATATTTTTATTTTAGTGTTTGCGTTGATGGAGGGCATCGGTTTAGGAGTTAATAGGTAGTTTATGGGTGTTGGTGTACTTTTTAGCACTTTAGTTATGAGTTTTATGCTACAGCTTTGTAGTGTAAAACTCATAACTACTGACTTTAGAATGCGTTACGAATCTTGCGGGATAGGCTGTACCGCTCACTTTTTGGCCTAAAAAAAAAAGCTTGTAATACCGGCGCAATGGAAGTCCCATTGAAAAAAGACTTTACGAAAATTGCGTAAGTTAATTTGCGGCACGGCCAAAAAAGTGTGCGGGACAGCTGTACCTACAAGACTCGTAATAGCAGCGGTAGTAAAAAAGCAGCGTTATGAGCGTTAACGCTGCTTTTGTACTCATAACGCAAAACTCGTAATCTAGCCGAGAGAAATTAAAGAAAACTAAAAGCAAAACAACCTTGTTAGCATGGAAATAAAAATGCACAACTGTGAAATGAGAAATTTCACAAAGGCAATAGAGTCTTTATGAATTCTGCATGCATTGCCAAAGTGTAGGAGAAAAATTCCAGACAACCAGAATGCACCAGGTTTCCTGTGGACCACCCTTTGATATACATTTCTTTCTATACTGTGAGACTATATTAAAATAACAAACAGTCATGCAAATAATTTAAAATGACAAACATTTACATAAACCCTTATGCAAAATCATAGCTAAAATCTTTATTTTAATCTTAATCATAAATGTTAAATTACATGTTAACTTTTTTGAATCATTACATTTCTAGTTTTATGTAGCTTTATTACCATAATATAATTATACATATTTTACAGCAGTGCATAACTATTGTTTACGCACACAATTATTTTCTAAATTTATATTGCAGTCTTTAATCCTTGCATATGTATACAACACACCAGGTTAAGATAAGAGAACAGAACACTGGATGAAAATACCTCTTTGTATGTTGCCCAATAAAGGTAGAAACAGACAAATCAGAAAATTTTCATATATTTTTGGCCAATAAAGAACACATTTGAACATGTCTGCTATATATTACAAGTGGCATAGTAATGATAGCACAGAACATACTAAACAGTATCGCTGGACTGCACTAGTATTAGCGTGCAACTTGGTATTGAAAGTCCATGGTAAATCTAATTTACCAGAGATAGGTTAGCGCGGCTGATATTGTTCTTGGGCAACCTATACTTTCAATAGATATTGCGACCTCGCTAAATAGCGCTAGTATTACAAGTAGAAAGTTATAGTTTAGACTTCATCGAAAGACGAAACTGACCTGTGCTAGAATATTTAGCGTGGCTTGAGACCTGAAGTTAAGTGTAAGAGTTAAAAAAACATTTTTTTCACAAAACACATCAAAACTATATTGATTTAAACTATTACACTAATATATACACTTTTTTAAAAAATAAAAAGGATTAAAAGGGTATGTAAATGGCAAAGTGTTTGACTGGGAAGTTCTCCAATATATATTTATAAATATGTGTATTTGTTTGTGTATACATGTCTGTAAATGTATATATTATCTATGTATATGAATACATATGTATTTAAGGGTTTATATTTGTAAATATATATGTGCACACATATATAAACACATAAATAAACAAGTATAAACACATATGCTGTATATATATTTATATATATATATATATAATGCATATAAATTTTTGAGCCCTTTCCAGCCCAATTCCTTGAAGCATGCAATATTATTTTTGTTAATTTTTAATGCGTTTTATTGTTTTTTGAATATAAATAATTTAAATGTCTATGCCCTTCACATAGAAAAAAAACGTTTTTTTCTATTTTTAAAATAAATATTTATAAATATACATATATATATATATATATATATATATATATATAGAGAGAGAGAGAGAGAGAGAGAGAGAGAGAGAGAGAGTGAGAACGAGAGATTTTAAAATAAGATTTTTTTTATATGTGTAGAACATAGGAATTTGAGATATTCCTAAGGAACCATCAGGTTTAGCACAGTTGATATAATGCAGAGTCGGGTTATTGTGCTCACGTTAGCTAATAGTTTTTTGTAGTTTACCCCATAGAACTCAAAGGAGGGAAGAAGTTGGCAGGGTCACAAAATCCAATGTTCTGTAATATACTTGCAAATTCAGCCGCACAATTTTTTTACTTTCAGCGCAGTTAGCGTGTGAGTGAAAAATAAATTTAGCATGGCTCATAGTATCCTGCATGTTTCCAACTTTATGTAAAATTCTATAATGGTGATTATACAGTGAAAATGCATATACATGCTTACAAATTTACTTTAGACTTGTTAACAAATGGAATGGAATACCTTCTTTTCGCCACAATATATTGGCAACTGCAGCATGTTGGCGGGAAAAAACAAAACAAAATACAGATGAAACAGATGAACATGCAAACAAAGGGTTAAATCATGCATGAGAAGAAAAAAAAAGATAATATTTTGGTAACTTTACAGCTGATATATTCATATTCATATATGTAACTGAACCAGTGGTCTAGATTAAGAATAATATTTGGTGAGTCTATTTTCTCCCATTTTAAATCATGTTTCATAAAGCATAATGTAGAGTGGATCTGCATTGAATCAGACTGCAGATAAAATAACACCCAGTCTAGGCCACTGTGTGGAAGAGGTGTAAGCATGTACATTACAGCAAACGCATGAGATAACATGAAACGTGTTATGAGTAGGTAACACACATGTTAAACAAAATCACGTTACATAGAACTCATTAAAGGCTGAATGTAGCACATTTCTTGGCAATTTGCTTTCAAGAACTGCTCACATTCTGAAACCTTTACTTATCTTTCCAAATTGTAGCTGAATCCCCACTCTCATCCTCTAAGTTCCCTCTCACTTCAGCTAGACGTAAGACATAACTCCCTAACATCTCTAACCTTCATCTCTCACCTTCTTGCCATGGCCATCCCAGTCCCCTGACTTGACCCCATAGAAAACCTGTGAGGTGAACTGAAAAGGAGAGTTCGCCAGTGTTGACCTCAAAATTTGAAAGGCTCTGGAGAAATTCTGTATGAAGGAATGGTCTCAGACCCCTTGCCTTGTATTCTCCAAACTGATAAGGCATTATAGGTGAAGAGCTGTTACCTTGGCAAAGGGGTTTAGCAAAATGTATTGACTAAAAGGGTGCCAATAGTTGTGCCACACATATATTTAAAAACATTTTTTTGGATAAAGCTGTGTTGTGTTAGCAATTGTTTATATCCATGAGAGCAGAGTACTTTTGTGTATTTTTTTAACAAAAGATCAAAAGGTTAAACAATAAAGGCCATTTTTTTTTTACAGCCCTCTTTGCTCATATTTACCAAGGGTGCCAATATTAGTGAAGGGCACTGTATAGTCTATAGGAAGAATACGTTTTTTGTGCGGTTTTCGCTGGTGCACAAAATTTTTACTTTCAATTTGTAATACTATTAGTATATTTACATATACACATAGTACATCAGGATACTATATTATCACAACAAAAAAAGAGAAGAAAATAAAAAGAGAAGAAACAAAAGTAGCTACTATGTCAACATATATTTGAATATCAAATTGTCTACTGATGTCACTAGCAATTTACAAAAGTTCATTCACATTTAAACTGTTTATTAATAACATACTGGGTTTTCTCAAAAGCAACCTGTTTTTACAATGCTGTATCTTGTTTCAATACTAATTCCATTTTTTAATAAAAACAATTTAACCATATATTTAGAGTTAATTTGTACATCCAGGTGTTCAATAAGAAACTGTCTATGAAGCACACATTTAAACATTTTAAATGAAGGTATTTTCTTTAACATCCACTGTTTTAGAATTAGATTTCTGCATTATTATAAATTATCCTTTTCTATTTCAGTAAACAATAAATATTGTGGAATCTCTGTATATTCTTTAGTTATATAATTTGCAAAATGTAATAAATATAAAACCTGAATCTTTTTAATTGTTATAAATCGATCAATTATACTGACACCAAATTGATCAACAAAAATTGCTTTATTAAAAAGATTTCAGTAAGAAAAAAAATCAGCACTAAATAACGGCAATGTAATCAAGAAACATTACAGAGAAATAGTCTACATTCCTAATGTAGATTAGGTTATGGAAATAGCAGCACACTAAAATTATACTGATGACCTTCTGGAATGGTCCAGACATTTGAACAGTTAGTTGAGTAACTTGAAAGTGCACTCATTTTTAGACCTGGTCTTCTAAAAAACTACAAAGTAGGATATGATTGGCCCCTATACCACACATCACATTGCAAGAGAAGAACATAATATTAAAAGTATAGTGTGAAAATGTCAGCTTATATCACTGTAAACAAATCATACGCTGAATGCCAGGAAAAAAAAAACACTAGTAAAAGGACAGTAGATTAAAAAATGAACTATATTATTTAATAAAAATGCCTATTGGGAGATAGATATATAATACATTGACAGACCCCATTTCTCCAACCTTGACAATTTGTTTCTGAAATACATTTTTATTATTCTGTAATATTCTCAATTCTAGTCGAAAAAAAAGTAGAAAACAAAACAGACATATATTGGTTATTAAAACCCTGACCTGACTCATGTAGGGCTAGATTACAAGTGGAGAGCTAATTGATCGCGCTCTCGTAAATGTGGGTGCACAATAAATAACCAGCTATTACAAATGGCTGATTAATGCTAATGGTAGCAATTAGCGCTCAGAAAATTAACCAGAGATAAGATCTCTAGTTAATTTTTAAAATGTCCCCCAATTGCCCCCAAAATAAAGTGTGAGGTTCCTTTTGTAAAACAAACAAATTGCAGTGTCTTTATTTTGTTTTTAAAAAAAAACTGCACAAAGCAGTTTTTATGGGTTAAAGTGAGCGAGTGTGGGGTGTTAGAAAAAAAAAGGTGCCTTTACATTGTTGTCTATGGGGACTGTGTGTTCCATGTAAATATATATGCTTATATACATATATATGTATGTGTTAATATGTGTATATTATTATTAGTATTATTATTTATTTATAAAGCGCCAACAGATTCTGCAGCGCTGCCCATGGGTACAAGGATAACAGTACAACGGAGAAACAATACAATAAAAGACAACATTTTACAGACAAATACAGGGGGAATTGAGGGCCTATTCCTGTGGGAACTTACAATATATATATATATATATATATATATATATATATATATATATATACACATATTAACACATAAATGTATATCTATATATTTATATACATATATATTTTTTATTTGCTGTGCATCGCTGCGCGACTTACCCCCTTTGCTGCACTAGGTACTCTACTGTGTCTCACAGCATAAGAACGAGGCTCCCATTGGAGCCTATGGAAGCGCACTCTTGCGAGTGCAAAGCTTCCCTGCAATGCAATCGTGAATACCAGCCCACAATTGAGTGCGCTGGTATTGCTGAGTGGAGCACAGAAAGCATAATTTTGCACTCCACTCATAATCTAGCCAATAGTGTTTGTAATTGATTAATGTCCCTGTCAATCAAAGCAACAAACATATTAATGCTGAAATTGGACCATATTTCTTAAAGAGACAGTATACTCCCTTTATTACCTATTCACCAATTTTGGATAAACAACACGGTTATATTAATATACTTTTTACCTCTGTAATTACCTTGTATTTAAGCATCCTCAGACTGCCCACTTATCTATTTACAGACTTGCATTTTGGCCAATCAGTGCTGACTCCTTCGTAACTCCAGAGGAGTGAGCACAGTGTTATCTAGATGACACACACTAACATGCACTGCCTTGTTGTGAAAAGATAATAAAATGCACTTAGATAAAGGCAGCCTGCAGGGGCTTAGAAACAGGCAGAGATTTCTTGTTTTAAAGATTATAAAGTATATTAATATAACAATGTTGGTTGGTTAGGAATGGGCAGTAAAGGCGTTATCTATCTTTTTAAACAATAACAATTTTGGAGTAGACTGTCCCTTTAAACCTTATGATTTTAATTTAATATATTTTTTGAACTCCGTATTATTTAGGCCCATTTTCACATTTACATCATAAACAACTACTGTCTTGCTAAGTTCAGCTTTAAAGTGAATGTAAAATTAACCATATAAGCAAAAGTGAAACAATAAAAGTGAAAAAATGAATGAGAGTTTCATTCATGAAATCGTTAGTATATACTTATCTTCAGATATATTTCACTAGAAACGCTATTGGGATAAGATCTGAAGCTCCGGTCGCCATTTTCAGCAATTTATTGACAGATTAATAATCTGATCAACTAATCATTGTTTCCCCCGGGCAGTGACGTTTGTGCAAAAGGGGCTGAACACCCCAGGGGGGAAACAACAATTAGTTGATTGCAGATTATTCATCTGTCAATCAATTGCTGAAAATGGCGACCAGAGCTTCACATCTTATCCCTATAGCGTTTCTAATCAAATATATCTGAAGAAAAGTATATACTAACGATTTCATGAATGAAACTCTCATTCATTTTTTTCACTTCTATCGTTTAGTTTTTGCTTATATGGTTAACTTTACATTCAATTTAAAGAACATAAGAAGTTAAATACATTTTTTCAATAAAAAGTTAAAAGAATAATATTGTTTTTTTCAATGCAAAAAAAATAAAAAAACTTTATTCATCTCATCAGCTGACAAAGATATCTCCAAAGTGTTTGTCAAAAATATCTCACATTACATTAGCAATGTCATCTGTGTAAAAACCATAGCCTGTCAGTGGCATTGTGCCCCATGGAAAACAACACTGCTGGATTCTGGAGGGCTGACCTCCAAGTAGACACCAATGCTGCCAACTGGAAGTTTTTCACTATCCCTGGGGGTCATCTCTAAAAGAGCAATCTTGCTTTTCATGCAGGAACTTTTGTTGAATTGTGCTTATAACCCTCCAGTGTTTTACGAAACTCAGCTACTGATTAATTTGTAGAGGCCATCAATTTCTCTGCATGTGTCTGAAATATTGTCTCTGTCTTATCTTTGGGATTGAGTAAAGAATTTGATCTCTTGGGGTTCTGCTTCTAATCTTAGGTTTGTTAAAATCTTTTTAACAATTGCTAAAAGTAATGTTAAAACTGCTTTTATCTAAAACTCTAAAATATAGGCCTGTGAGAGCACTGTAGACTACTGCACATAACTGTGTACAGTAACTTATGTGATATAGGTTCCCATAAAAAATCATGTCTAATAATACTTGAAGCAGGTTCAGTACTTGAATGATTAGATTTTTGAGCAGTTCAAGTGCGATAGCTCCCCAGCTGCTATATATAGCAAAATGGCTTGCGCTCGGTCACTATTAACAGTGGCACACATAGGACCTAGTAAAATATTTGTAATCAACCTAATTATCATACTACAGAGCAAATACTTATATATAAAGATGTAGTTTAAAGTGAACCATTTAGTCTTAATGGGACAGTCTACACCAGAATATTTATTGTTTTACAAAATAGATAATCCCTTTATTACCCATTCCCCAGTTTTGCATAACACTGTTATATTAATACACTTTTTACCTCTGTGATTATCTTGTATATAAGCCTCTACAGACTGCCTCCTAATCTCAGTGCTTTTTACAGACTTACATTTTAGCCAATCAGTGCTGACTCCTAGGAACTCCACGTGCGTGAGCACAGTGTTATCTATATGAAACACATGAACACCTCTAGTGGTGAGAAACAGTCAAAATGCCCTGAGATGAGAGACGGCCTTCAAGGGATTAGAAATTAGCATTTGAACCTCCTAGGTATAGCTTTCAACTAAGAATACCAAGAGAACAAAGCAACATTGGTGATAGATGTAAATTTAGAAAATTGCTTAAAACGACATGCCCTATCTGAATAATGAAAGTTTGTTTTGGACTAGACTGTCCCTTTAAGAGTGAGTTTAAGCAGAAAGTAGCCATTTGTTCATCACTTGGGGAACATAACTATATACAGACTCTGGTAAATATGATTATTTCCCTAGAACAACAGATGCAGGAGATAAGACAAATGTAAGAACTGGAGATTAAGATGCATTTCCTAAAATTATGCTCACAGCTTTATTTTATAGCTGTTACAGGAGCTAGAGAGCAACCTTGGAAATAAGAGCATGTTCGTCTAAATGATCTATTGCCTGAAAGGAAAAATGAAATATATTATATACGATTTACAACAAGGATATAGCTGTGAGGTTTCCCAATTATATCTTTAAAGAAAAAGAAAAAAAGAACATTGCCAGACAAGGGAGAATTTTGTCTTATACAGTAAATCCAAGAATATACAAATTCTACATGACCTCTTCACAGCCATACTGCAGAAGAGCGTTTCTAAAACTCACAGCCTGTTTCACAGAAAACTATTTGAGGTACAAATGAGAAAACTCTGTGAAGCAGATTACCTACAAAGGAGAAATGTGTTTTTAAGGTTAAAGAAGGTTTGCACATCATAAAACAACTTTTGTTTTATGAAATTCCATTATATACACCTCAATTATTAGGTATTTGTTATGTGAAAGCATATATAAAAGAGATATTTTGTATTTGTTATTTTACACAGATATTATTTTACACAATATTTGCATCATAATTTAATAAGATAATATATGCAATGTTATCTTTATAAAACCTGTATATTATCTGCACTCATAGATTATGCACAAAAATAGTAAAACATATAGAAATTGTATATGTAATATTTGTAGCATAATGTTTAGCCATTTCTTTTTTCAGATGTCACCAAGGAACTTCTGGCCCAAATTGCTATAATATATATCTGAAGAACAATAAACTATTAATTACACCCATAATAATTATTCATATTAGCTGACCCAATCTCCCAGTGAAATGAATCTTAACTATAACCACTCCCACTACAATTACCCAGAACAACTAGCATAATTCACCTTTACAGCGTTGTGCCCACAACACCTTTATAATTTCTTATTCACCCCTCTCCTATTAACTGTTAACACATTACTGCAATCCCATTAACCTGCCCACTGCAAGCACTTCCTTATATCACCCCACAACCTCTTTCCATGACCCCTTAATGCCTCTTAATCTTTGCCGCTAAATTTCTAGATAATAAAAAAAAAAAAAAAAAAAAAATACTTTAAAATAGTCCCATAATCTTGCTAATCATGATTCCCTTTGGGTTTTCAACCACTTCTGGCCATCATCAAAAAAATCCTCACCATACTCTGGTTCTTCTATGGCATTCTTCCATAGAAATGCTTCACAATTGAATTTAATCTGCCTCTCTTCTGAGCTGGGGGTTGTGGCAAATGGGGTCATGTGGAAGTTTTTAAAATTAAATGATAACAGTGATTGGATATGGGTCAGATTTCAGGCATAATTATGGTAGAGGATGTTACGGTTAGGTTGAAAAAAGAAGAAGGCCCTCCAATGGCATGATGTCTTTATGTTCAAGCCCCTTAACACACGTTTCCCATATGCAGGATACTCACAAAGGAGTAGCACTTATCTCCAAGTGCTATTAGAACAGTCTGGGTCCTCAAGAGCTCCCCAGCTAGCTCAACTCCAGTCACCAATAGTTCACTTGTACTTCGCCAGTGATTAAAAAAATCACCATACGGGGGGCGGAGCCTGGCCGTGCCGGAACATGGCCGCACTGAGATAGAGCTCCGGTCTGGATAACTCATTTCCCTCATATTGATACCGGCCACCGATGCTGCAGACGGCCTCAATCCACATCTAAAGATACCCTGCGTTCGTGGGACCCTGAGGGGAGCTATGCCGTGACCGCAGGTCTGTAAACAGCGCTTTGTACAGCTACGCTCATGCACTCACGGAGACAGGCGCCATCTTGCCACACATTACAAACAGCCCTCCCGGTCTCTGTGTGGGTGTATAGGGCGGCAGAGGTCGAAACATATTTAGCACAGGGCATACTGTCAAATAGCCCTGTAGGCTACAAATGGACAATTCGGCTGATACTGCCGCACATAACCTAAACGGGTAAACAACATTAAGCATGCTGCGATCCGAGCCATACCCCCACGTGGCGTAGGCCCGTTATTCTAAACATGCGGCTGGACGACATATAGAAGAACTTCCCGACACCACAACGGGGGCACAACAGTAGCGCAAATAAGGCACAAATGACTGAAAAACCAGGCATGCTATCCACGGCCCCCGCATGTAAGGCTTAGATACAAGGGAGGGAAAATAAACAAATATCCACAGTCTTATATCCTCATTCCTCTGGTATTCTGAACTGCTGGGCGGCTAGTGTGTATAAGAACAAGGGAGATATTGTGCATCGCCCATATCCATACAGGTGAAGGGGATCAGTGTACTCCTAAGAGTGATAAAAAAAGGGGAAAGGAGATTTTTTTATTTTTTGATTGCAATGGCATCAAGAAAGGGCCCAAAAATGGATAAAGCTAATAAACAAGCAACGCTGCCTGTGTCTGTGAGCAACTTTTTCTGCACCAATGACATGACTAACATGGAGCTAAGAGACACAGGGAGCAACACACAGACTCATACAGATAACACTCAACAACAAGTGGTTCCAGTGGAGCTTATGAACCAGCTAAAATCTGATATTGCCAATCTCCCTTCAAAAACAGACTTTGATTCCTTAAAGAATTTAATTAAAACGGAGCTTACAACTATAAGAAAAGAGGTTTCTGAGATTAGGCTTAGGTTGGAAGATATAGAAGAGACACAGGAGACACTGAACACCCTGACCGATTCAATTACAACACAAGCTAACATACATGAAGCTAAACTGTCTGCACTACAGGACAGACTAGACGATATGGACAATAGAAATCGCAGAAATAATCTAAGGATCCGCGGTATACCAGAGAAAATCACTAACACTGAGTTGGAAACTTATGTTCAAGATCTGTTTCGTCATCTGAAGAACGACCAGCAAGCCCCAAATGTGGAATTAGATAGGGTCCATAGGGCCCTCAGACCTCCCCCACCAGACAAGGCCCCCCCGAGGGACGTGATACTGAGGTTCCTACGATACAAAGATAAAGAGGAGGTGTGGGCTGCTGCCCGCCAACTAAGAGACATATTATACATGGATCACAATCTACAAATCTACTTGGACCTGAGCCCCAACACGCTGCAGAGGAGAAGGGACATTGCTTTCATAACTAGGGTGCTCAGGGACAAAAAGATTAAATATCGTTGGGGGTACCCCTTTAGCTTGGTTGTTTCATTTGATGGCAAGTCCTTTACTTATAAAGAACCACACGATCTAGAGACTCTTTCTAAGGGACTAAACATAACCTTCAACACTCCCCCAGACTTTGAACCCCAGGGGAGCAAAGAACTCGGGGAGCAATTAGATCAGAGCTCACTTCAGGGAAGAAATAGATGGCAGCTGGTGAGCTCTGGCAAACGAAAAAAGGACAGAAATGAATCTGTTAACAAAAATGCCATGATTTCTACCGTCCAAGAGACATGAAGCGGAACATTGATGGGTGAGATTGTGTTTAATTTCAATTTTTTTTAAAAAAAAAATAATGAATATGCAATTTACTTCTGTGGGGAGGTGAAGAGTTAAACATTATGCCTAAACATACTGGTTTTGTGAAATGTTGTGGGCTCTGTGGGGTGGTCGGGAAGTACATTCACATGAGAGGGAGATGTTGTTGTTTAGCATTCCTCCTTCTTTACCTTTTTCCTTGCACTGAATTATTATTTTGTTCTTACAGTTCACTGTTTAATGGTTGTTTTTACAAGATTATTATATGTTTTTGTTAGTTTTGTAGATTTTCATAGACTGACGTACAAATATCACAAATTCCAGACTAGTGGGAGGCGCATGACATCCTGGGAGGATTACTTTATACGCACTTATCAGACAGGGACCATGGGTGGCCTTGGGTGCTCTCAACACAATATAATACATGGAATCAATAAATAAGCAAAAGGGAATCACCTTCATTACCATTAACGCAAAGGGCCTCAATAGTCCATCTAAGAGACATGTAGCTATGAGAGATTTTAAAGAAAGAAAGGGTGACGTGGTCTTTATACAAGAAACGCACTTCTTAAAGAATAGAGAACCCCAGACGTTTAAATACAAATTCGGAGACTCTTATTACGCATCCAACAACACTAAAAAGGGTGGGGTAGGCATACTGTTTAGGAAGGGTATAGCATTTCAGGCCCACAAGTGCATAAAGGATACTTCAGGGAGATACCTTATTCTAGTGGGCAAGCTGTTTCATAAACAAGTAACACTGGTCAACGCTTACGCGCCAAACACATCACAAGACACATTTTTTAAATCCTTATCTAACGCCATACTAGATGCAGCGAGGGGCACCTTGATAGTATGTGGAGACCTCAATTGCACACTAGACCCCACAATGGACAACTCCACAGGGACATCCTCTACCGCACACGCAATCATTAATAAGCTAAAAAAGTGCCTTAGAGATTTAGCCCTTCATGACACATGGAGAATACTTAACAGAACAGTGAAAGATTACACATTCTATTCTCACCCCCATGTTAGATATTCCAGGATAGATTACATCCTCACGGATGTTACTAGTCTGGCAATGGTTGAGAACTGTAGGATACTCCCCACATCTTGGACTGATCACTCCATGGTCCGCTGCAACATGCACTGGGATACCAGGGAGGGTACTAGCTACCTATGGAAGTTGGATGACAGACTCCTTGATGACCCAACATACACGGGAAAAATAGAGAAAGCTTTGGCCAAATTCTTCCAGTTTAATTCCAATTCAGATATTGACATTAAATACCGATGGGGAGCCCATAAGGCGGTTCTTAGGGGGGAATTTATGAGTTTAAGGGCACACCAAATTAAACAGCAAAAAACATATTTTGAGTCGGTTTTGAATAGGATAGAGGAACTAGAGAAAGCTCATAAACAGGACCCAAATGACACACAAACTCTAGACAGCTTGTTGGATTACAGAGGAAAGCTTAATATGATTATTGACAAAGAGTGTAAGGTATCCGCTCTTAAATTAAAACAAATGTCCTATGAGGGTAACAACAAATGTAGCAGACTTTTCGCCAGGAAGCTGAAACGCAAAACTAATAAATCCTTTATAATGAAAATAAAAGACCATGGGGGGGGGGAGAGCACCTCATCTGCACATATTGCCGAGGCTTTTCGCGTTTATTATGAGAAATTATATAATCTGCAGGAACCTTCCCCGGATAACGCCCATACATTTATAGATCAATTAATGCTACCAAATATAGGGGAAGAGGAAAGAACTCGCCTTAATGAACCTTTCACATTAAAGGAAATAAAGTACATAATTAAAGATCTTCCTAATGAGAAAGCACCTGGCCCTGATGGCTTCACAACCTACTACTATAAAAAATTCACTGATATATTATCTCCCCAATTATTAGAATTATTTCAATCCATTTCGGAAGAGAACCCCTTTCTAGAGGAATCCCTAGCTGCACATATAGTGGTGCTCCCCAAACCGGGTAGGAATACAGATAGAGTGGAAAATTTTAGACCTATATCCTTGCTAAATAATGATATAAAAATATTTGCTAAATTGCTGGCCAACAGACTGAACCCTGTTATTCCCCAGATAATTGATATGGACCAAGTAGGCTTCGTTATTGGAAGGGAGGCAAGGGACAATACGGTGAGAGCCATTGACCTCATAGATTATGCGACATCACAAAATATCCCACTAGTACTGATTTCCACGGACGCGGAGAAAGCTTTCGACCGCGTCCGGTGGAAATTTTTGCGGTTAATATTAGAAAAATTTGGAATTGGGTCCTCTTTCGTATCGAAAATCATGGCATTATACTGTTCCCCATCAGCAAGGATTCAGGTAAATGGGGTGCTGTCCCAGCCCTTCCATATAAGCAACGGAACGAGACAGGGGTGCCCCCTGTCCCCTCTGCTGTTTGCATGTGCGGTGGAAGCCCTGGCGGATAAGATTAGGAACGATGCAGACATTGAGGGAGTCAGAATTAAAGAAAAAGACTATAAAATCATGTTATACGCTGACGACATTCTATTTTCCCTTACCAATCCACTCTCTTCACTACCACATGTGCTACAACACCTGAGGGATTTCCAGCTCGCCTCCAATTTTCTAATTAATAAATCAAAATCAGAAATACTTAATATTTCCCTTGAACAGACCCACCTTACTCAATTAAGAAACATCTGTCCTTTTCGATGGCAGGAAAAATCCCTAAAATATTTGGGGATCCTGCTTACAAAAAACACACAAGATTTATTTAACACTAACTACATCCCTTTACAAAGACGTTTAATAGCGGATCTGTCCTCCTGGAGATCCTTACAAACATCCTGGACGGGGAGAATTAATATATTTAAAATGAATGTCCTGCCCCGTATATTATATGTCTTGCAAGCTCTACCTATCCCACTTCCAACCAATTTTCTTTCATCCATGCAGTCAAAAATCCTAGACTTTGTTTGGGACAAGAAAGCGGCCAGAATAAACAAAAATATTATGTGTACACCTCTACTGAATGGCGGGCTGGGAGTCCCCGACTTGGTGAAATACAGATATGCAATCTTTCTACAACGAATACTAGACTGGCACTATAATTTTCAAAATAAGGCCTGGGTACAGCTGGAACATGAAATGTCAAGCTTTAGCCATTTGGGATCCCAATGTTGGGCTGGCCTGGGCGGTACAAAAGGGGATCATCAGCTACACATGTTGACATCTGAGACCTTTAAAATTTGGAGTAATATCTTATTAAGATTCCCACATGTGTCTTCAAGACATTCCCCTTTGACCCCTCTTAGTGAAAATGAAGACTTTACACCCGGGTCTCGTTGCTCTCGCTACAGAACTAGCATGACAAGCAGAACACTGCAGGTACGCCAGCTAGGCAATGAACAGGCATTTTACACAAGGGATAAACTGGTAGAGGAGGGCCTTCAGATGTTTGGGGACTGGCTTTTTCATCAGCAATGCATCTCCTTTATCTCTAAACACAGCGATAGGAGAAACCTAATTAGACCCCTAACTCAATTCGAAAACATGTGCACATCGTCAAAACCAATAGGCCATTCCCTTTCCATTTTATACAAAATCTTGCAGACACAACCTTGGGGCCACAACCCTTATTACTTGGAGAGATGGAATAACGAACTAGGTCTTGATATTAACCAAGGTGAGGCAAAGAGAGTCTTCCACAATATAGCTAAGTCATCAGTGTCAGCCAAATTAACAGAATTAAATCTCAAAATACTTCACAGGTGGTATATGACACCTGTCAGGATTCAAAAATTATTTCATACAAGAACCAACACTTGTTGGTGCTGTGAAATGGAGAGGGGTACAATGTCACATTTATGGTGGTCTTGCAATAGCATATCACCAATATGGGAAAGTATAGCCACTGAAGCCTCCAAGATACTTGGAAAAACGATCCCACCAGACCCCAAAATATGGTTATTCTTATGTACACCTAAAAAATTTACGACAGCACAAAGAAAAATGTTGTGTATTTTAAGTAACAGCATGAAAAACCTAATAGCCCAGAAATGGAAATCGAGAAATGTCCCAGATTTAACACAATGGATACATAAATGTAATGACATTTTAAAAATGGAAGAATATCACTACATGCGAGTAAAGTGCATGGAGGTATATGCTCAGCTGAAGGAGATGTGGGAGGGTTACGTAGAAATCAGATTCAAGGGTTGACATTGAGATATGGCGCAGGGACCACAGAGGAAGTATGATCAGAAGGGGGAGGCTAAGGGGCAGACAAAGAAGAGGTTAGTTATAAGGAGTCTTAAAGGTCACCAGTGGTTATTAAACTATCCGGGCTCTCTGGGGGGTAATGTGCGCTCTCACTACACAATCAATTCGTCAGGATTACAGTCTATTTTTTTTTTTCAGTTTGTTTTATTGTTTTACAGATAAATTTATTAAAAGGAATCCAAACCTTTTTTTCTTCTTGTTAACCGAGTCATTACAATGTAAAATCTTCACATGTAAAATTTCAACATTTATGCTTGTATTGACCATTGTATGTATACGTATACTTTGTTTTGTTTTGGATATCCAATAAAAGAAATTTAAAAAAAAAAAAAAAAATCACCATACAGGAAAAAAGTAGAATGAACAAACGTCCCAAGCTTACTTGGAAATAAAATTTACCTAACATTGTAATGTACAATTAAAAACACTTGCCGGATACGTTTCACAAGTAAAACTTGCTTCCTCAAGCAGCAAAGTATACACATAACATGGTGACCGGATATAAATACACATAATGGCTTTGTAAATAAATTGTCTCATTAGCACATCTGTAGCATATAAACTGATTGACAACATAATCTTTATACATATATATTTAAAATGTATGTTACCATACCTTGTTGTTGATGCCCATCTATGTCTGTAACCATACGATCAACAGGGCAGTGACGTAATTTTCGTGCCATTCACAAAATTTTAAATCTCCAATAGAGATACTCATATTTTAGTTAGGTATTAAGAGTTATCGCAATAAGGAAAGTAAAAAAAATATATAAATAAAAATGTGGGGAAATATACCAATCATTGCCTAAATAAGTACTTTATAAACCCATTGATAGCCGCACAAAGAAATTCTGGATAGTGGTGCTTGATTCTAGAATAGACATGCATATGTCAAAAAGCAGAAAAGAGGCATCTAGCAATATTTGCAGCACCTGAAACGTATCTCTGTAGGTAATAGCTAATTATTACGTGCATCTGGATTTCTAATTATATTGTTGGATAATTGATTTTTAAGATTAGGTACTTTTTTGAAAATTATGTTTGGGCTATTTCCTATTATTCCAGCTACTATGGGGTCCTGTGTGAGGATACCCCAATATTTATTAATTATGTTCCTCAATTCTGAACTTTGGGTGCTGTGTTGAAATATTAAGGTGTTTTGCATTTTATTATTTTTATACAACTTATGATTTTTCTTATTTTTGTTTTTATAAATAAGAAGTTCTTTTCTTTCAAATTTAGATATTTATTCTATTGCAACATCTAAGTCCTGTTCTGAATAATTTTTCTCCAAAAAACGTTTTTAAAAGTGATTGTAAATTTTGAAGCTAAAGTGCTCGGATTTTAAAAATTTGATTAAAAACAGGGGCACTTTAATTCATCGAAATTTACATTTCACTCCTGTTGTGAAAAAAAACGTACTTTTTAAACTTGACAGCCGCTCCAGCTTCCTACACCCGTCGCAAAGCCTCTTCGGGTCTAAAATGAGGAATCCAGCTTCCTCCAATCACGGCATTGAATCAGACACTGATTCCCCCGGGGGGGGGGGGGGAGCCGTGATTGGAGGATGACCTATCCATCATTTCTGACGTCAGAAATGGCTTGCAACGACCGGAGGAAGCTGGAGCTGCTGTCAAGTTTAAAAGGTACATTTTTTTTCACAACAGGAGTGAAATGTCAATTTTGATGAATTAAAGTGCCCCTGTTTTTAAAAACCTGGCACTTAAGCATCAAAATTGACATTCAATTTAAGAATTTGGGTTTGTTCTTTATACATATTAGTATCTTTGCAATTTCTTCCAATACAAATAAATTGTACCCTAGGTATATTCTTGAGCTAAATGTTTTGGTGACAACTTTGCATATCAATATAATTATTAACATCAATTTTCTTAAAAACATTTTTTCTTTTTAAGATGTTGTTTTCAACATAGATTTCTAAATCTAAAAATTATATTTTTTTATTGGCTATATTTCCAGCATAGATTCACATCAAATTCATTATCCTTCAAATAATATATAAATTCCAGCAGTTGAGATTCGTTACCTGACCAGACCATAAATAGGTCATCTATATAGTGATGATAGGACACCAGATATTGTGCCCAGGCTGAGCCATACACACATTTCTTGTCCCAATTAGCCATATATAAGCCAACTTATATATGGCTAATTGGGAAGAGAAATATGTGTATATATAAAAACAAAAAATAAGAAAAATCATAACTCATATGAAAATAATAAAATGCAAAACACCTTCATATTTCAACACAGCACCCAAAGTTCAGAATTGAGGAACATAATTAATAATTATTGAGGTATCCTCACACAAGACCTCATAGTAGCTGGAATAATAGGACATAGCCCAAACAAAATTTTCAAAAAAGTATCTAATCTTAAAAATCAATTATCCAACAATATAATTAGAAACAAACAAATGCAAACAAATGGAAAAAAAACTGAAAAAGTAATAAATACATTTTATTCAAAAGATGGAACAAAGAAATACAATGTAAATCCATTCATTACTTGTAACAGTAAAAATGTAGTGTATCTATTACGCTGCTCAAGCAATTTAATTTATATAGGGCGTACCTCTAGGCTTCTCAAAACTAGATTAAGTGAACATATATATAATATAGAAAAAGGCTTCCCCAAAAACTCAGTTTCTGCACACTTTGACAAAAAACACAATAGAAACATTTGGGATTTAGAACTCATAGGTATACATAAGGTTGATGTCAATTGGCGGGGAGATGACATTCAGAATGCTCTGGGCCATTTGTAGATTAAATGGATTTATACTATGGATTCTCTCAACCCATAGGGCCTGAACAAAGACTTTGAAATTCATCATTTCCTATAGGGGATTCCTATAGGCTATACATAGACATCATAGGAATTACCTGATAATAAGTTTCAAAATAGGGTATATTAAATATAACACATCATCACTAATAGAAAATAGGGTTTAAATGTAATCACTAATTTTAACGACATATTGCTTATATGTAAATCAATGTGTTATGTTTCTCAATTTATATCAATATGTTATATATGTAATAATGACATTGTTTAATTATGGTTTAAATTAAATATTGTATACAGTACATTGTCCATAGGTTAATTTTTTACTTAGGCTCCTTAATTTTACATTCAGATATTCTATTTGTATATTAGTGAATATTGTTTCCAGTATCAAATATGGTGGATTGTAAGAAAAGCATTTCCGGTCATATGATCAATACCATATAAAAGACTCCTTCGAACATGCACACTTTATTACTTGACAAAGCTGACAGTGAACAGTGAAACGTACGCCGGAACTCTATCTACGATACCCACATCATCACGTGCCAGTTTTCACAGGAGGCAGAGTTTTGCCCTGCCGGTCTAAGACTCAGATGTGTGGAGTAGTATTGTAACTATTTTCTATCCACATTCATCTGGGATAGTGGCTTTCCATGAACAGTTTATTTGAACTGCCTCACATTGAGACTCCTTGTGTGTGATATATATACTGTGCATTTGACATTTTTATAACTTTTATATCATTTTAATAAATTGTACATTTCTATCTACTTCGTGGATGACTGTTTACCCACCCGTATAAAAGAGGGTGTGCGCGTCAAATAGAGCTTATCTTAGCTCTATTAAACGTGAGTAGTGAATCCTCACAGCCAAATATAACACCATTGTATTTACAATATTACGCTATGTTATATACTTCTTTCATTTGAGGGACATCTGGAAATATTGCTCCATATTACTGCATCTAGAGAGGACGAATATATTACGGATTTCTATTTAAAGGCACAGTCCAGAACTTTCTTAGAACTAATATATACTTTTTTATTTTTATATATAAATATTTGCACTGTTGCACTTTTTTCACTTGATCACATTTATTGACATTTCATTTTTATATTGTGATTTATTGTATACTTATTTCACATCATGGAAACAAAGCAAATTTAATAATATAAGTAAACTGAAAACTTTTTTTAAAATGGTGTGCTCTGTCTAAATCACAAAATAAAAGTTTTGGGTTTCATATCCCTTTAAGAAAACGTGCCATTTAAAGAAAATGTCCCAGTTCAAAGATAAAGCTAAACCTGAAAAGTCTCCATTTTGTTAGGTTAGAGGTCTTGGGGATTAGCTGTTAGGAGGTTGGGGGTAGTTTACTATGGGACGTTTTGGCAGTTAAGGAGTTAATAGATTAGGGGGTAGGTTGTAATGGAGGTAAATTAAGGTTTAGGGGTTAATAGTGTAGAGAGTCTATTGCAGTGGGTATGTGACAGTTTAGGGGTTAATAGTCTAAGGAGTTTATTTCCGGGGGGGGGGCGGTGTAGCAGTTTAGGGGCTAATAGTGTAGGGAGTTTATTTCCGGTAGAGGTGTGGAGGTTTAGGGGTTAATAGTGTAGGGAGTTTATTTCCGGTAGAGGTGTGGAGGTTTAGGGGTTAATAGTGTAGGGAGTTTATTGTGGTGAGGAGTGTGGTGGTGTAGGGGTTAATAATGTAGGGAGTTTATAGTGTAGGTGGAAAAAATGTTTTGCTTTTTAGTGCAATTTTTTTTTCTCAGCCCAAATTGTTAACGTGACCTTTTCAAGACACATAAAAACTTTGAGCCTAAAATGTGATTGGGTGCAAGAGATCAAATTCACTTTCAATCTGTCCTACGAGCGCACTTTTGCACTCAACAAGGCCTATTGAAAGTATAAGGAATGCAAATGTAAACACCGCTTCACTTGTAATATGGAGATGAGCCCAAAAAATATTTTTGTGCTTATCGTGCAAATGATTGAGGTCCATCTGCAATTTAGCTCTAAATTTGTACGCGGGTTTGAATTTTGTAGGAAATATCAGTCATTAATTAAAACTTTACAATAATCAATTAAGGGCTAAATTAAAGTGGAGCACTAATTTATCGCTAATTGATCCCACTTGTAATGGCTGGTTATTTATCGCATGTTTATTGGCGTGCAATTAGCGCTCCTCTTGTAATCTAGCCCTAAATAGCTTAACAGGTAAATTATGCTATATTTTAAAGTACAATATGACTGCTTTTCACCATGGTACCTAAATATGTGATTGCAGTCTTTAGCTTTTTGGTGTTAGTTAAAAAACACAAAACAAAAACCAAATCTTCTTCTTATTAAATAATTACACAGTTGTGATAAATTGATTCAGCCATTTAAAAATGAACTTTCCATTTTAAATTCTTGTGAGTGCCATATACTTAGGTATGGTACCTGTATGTTAAGCATTTTGTAGTGTTATAAAGGTGTATAGAGCATTCTAGTCAAGTGATGCAATTCTACAATATGTTTCCTTTTTTTTTTTTAAATAGACATAATAGTGAAACAAAAAATGCTCTATTATGTTGGGTATTTTATGTTGAAACCAATGATCTTTAACTGTTGTTGCACTCCTGGAACACCATTCGGCTCCTGATGAGGATATGTCATGTGAAATATGCAGGTATACCCGCTTATCAATTGCACACTAGCTGTATCATCTATATATTAAGTACCTATGTATTTAGCATATTTGCATATGTTAAACACATAGTAAAAGAAATACATTTGTATATAAATAGAACGTTTTAAGGAAACATATATTTTTATTTTTACTGTAGAATGTCCATTAAGCTTCTGTTTGTTGCATACTTAAAGGTCTTCACATAATGAAGATGTTTTATTATAACTGATTTTAGGTGTGCGACCAATAATATATATTTTTTTTCTTAAAGGTCTATTATAGTATTGACATTACATGCTCTATTTTATTAGAGCAAGCAATTGTATCATTAGCGACACTGCAGTGCTATGTGTTTAACCCCCACAAATGGGTTAAACACATAAGTACCACACAGGAGCCACAGAGAACTGCTGGTCCTGAGCAGAAAATGATGCTGATCCAATCAGTAGAGCTAATCGCACAGCTGGGTCATACACACATTATAAGAAATGTATTCAAATATATTTATTGGGTTAATTTTTGCCACTTTTGTTCACTAACTCTAGAGCCGCCTCTTCTAAAATAGAAAAATAAATATTAATTTGCTTTAAAGCAGATGTGAAATTGTGCTTACATGTTATTTTTCATTGTATCACTGCTACAAATAATAATACTTCTATTTGGTTAGTATAGTTCTATATGGTTATGCCAGATCAATTTGAATATGTATATATTAACTACCTGTTACATTTGTAACACATGTATACTGTGCATTACATGGATGCAACAAAATGAATGCTTTCAATGAGAGATACAAGGTTCAGTGGCTATAAGAGATTAGAAACTTTTCATGATCCCATGCACAAATAATTAAAGGACCAGTAAATACAGTAGATTTGCATAATAAACAAAGGAATGATAAAAAAGACAATGCAATAGCACTTAGTCTAAACATCACATGAAGTTCAATCCTGTTGGCTGATCCAATCAGCCAACAGAATGCAAGCTCAATCCTATTGGCTGATTGGATCAGCTAATAGGATTGAACTTCAATCCTATTGGCTGATTGCATCAACCAATAGGATTTTTCCTACCTTAATTCCGATTGGCTGATAGAATTCTATCAGCGAATCGGAATTGAAGGGACGCCATCTTTGATGACGTAATTTAAAGGAACCTTCATTCTACAGTCGACGTTGATGGAAGAGGATGCTCCGCGTTGGATGTCTTGAAGATAGAGCTGCTCTGCGCCGGATGGATGAAGATAGAAGATGTTGTCTGGATGAAGATTTCTGCCCATCTGGAGGACCTCTTCTGCCCGGCTTGGATGAAGACTTCTGCCCGTCTGGAGGACCACTTCCCCTGGCTTCGTTGAGGACTTCGGCCCAGTTGGGTGAAGATGTCTCAAGGTAGGGTGATCTTCAAGGGGTTAGTGTTAGATTTTTTTTAAGGGGGGATTGGGTGGGTTTTAGAGTAGGGTTGGGTGTGTGGGTGGTGGGTTTTAATGTTGGGGGGGTATTTGTACTTTTTTTCAGGTAAAAGAGCTGATTACTTTGGGGCAATGCCCCGCCAAAAGCCCTTTTAAGGGCTGTTTGTAATTTAGTGTAGGTTAGGGCTTTTATTTTTTTATTTTGGAGGGCTTTTTTATTTTGTTAGGTGGATTAGATTAGGTGTAATTAGTTTAAAAATCTTGTAATTATTTTATTATTTTCTGTAATTTAGTTTTTTTTTTTGTACTTTAGATAATTTTATTTAATTGTAGTTAATTGTAGTTAATGTAGGTAATTCATTTAATTATAGTGTAGTGTTTGGTGTAATTGTAACTTAGGTTAGGTTTTATTTTACAGGTAAATTTGTCTTTATTTTAACTAGGTAGTTATTAAATAGTTAATAACTATTTAGTAACTATTCTACCTAGTTAAAATAAACACAAAGTTGCCTGTAAAATAAATATAAACCCTAAGCTAGCTACAATGTAACTATTAGTTATATTGTAGCTAGCTTAGGGTTTATTTTATAGGTAAGTATTTAGTTTTAAATAGGAATAATGTATTTAGATTTATTTAAATTATATTTAAGTTAGGGGGTGTTAGGGTTAGACTTAGGTTTATGGGTTAATACATTTAATATAGTGGCGGCGGTGTAGGGGGGGCAGATTAGGGGTTAATAAATATAATGTAGGTGGCGACGGGGTAGGGGGGGGCCAGATTAGGGGTTAATAAATATAATGTAGGCGGCGGTGGGCTCCGGGAGCGGCGGTTTAGGGGTTAATAACTATAATTAGGTGGCAGCGGTGTAGGGGGGGCAGATTAGGGGTGTTTAGACTCGGGGTACATGTTAGGTAGTTAGGTGTAGACATTACCATAGGAATCAATGGGATATCGGGCAGCAGCGAACATGAGCTTTCGCTGCTTTCAGACTCCCATTGATTCCTATGGCATCCGTGGCCTCCAGGGTGGCGGATTGAAAACCAGGTACGCTGGGCCGGAATAGTGCCGAACATACCTGCTAGTTATTTGATAACTAGCAAAAGTAGTCAGACAGTGTCGAACTTGCATTCGGAACATTTGGAGTGACGTAAGCATCGATCTGTGTCGGACTGAGTCCGGCGGATCGTATGTTACGTCACTAAATTCTACTTTTGCCGGTCTGTAGGGTTTGATAACTAAGGCGAAAATACGTTGCAGAATTCCAGCGTATTTGTGGTTGACAGCTTGATAAATAGAGGCCAATGTGTACTTTTAAATTTAAGGTACAAAGGAGGATGCTGGTACTCAATGCAAATTCTCTATGTAGGATGGCCTAACATGTTTCGCACATGCGCTTCATGAGAGGCTCTTTTAAATTTATTTTTGATGTGTTTTAATTTGCAAAACAGTTAAACAGAGCTCTGAGGTAGTTATCCCGACGTGCGCTAAATTCAATTGCGCTCAAGTGATCACCTTTACTTTCAGCTTGTAATAAGAGTGCTATATCCGTTGCCTGCAAACAGCAGCAATAAACCAATATTGCTTGCACGTAACCGTTAGCGCACCACTCATAATCTGGCCTTTAATGTATTAGCAGTTCATATTAAAACTTTGCTTTTAGAGAGCACATATAATTGCAGGCCAGATAATGCCTCAGAAATAAGGCTTTGTTTACTTTTCTGCCCAGCGAGCAACATAAACAATATAGGCTTTCCGTATCCCATAGCGCTATGAGAAACTAACTTTGTTATGACTAATTAACATACAGTTTTTAAATAACTGCCAAGAAAGTAGCTACGTTACTGCTTGTTAATATTTTGTTCAAAAAGTATTGTAAAAAAAGTTAGTTCTGTGGAAGTGTAAGAAAGAGCTGTGGGCAAGCAGCAACTCTCTGACACCATGTAGGCAGAGAGAGATGCAGACTGAACGTATGGTTAAGCGTTGCTTTTGGGTAGTTTCAAAGTGCTGAACCTGCACTGATCCTGTTGAGATGAGACTTGGCTGAACATCTGCTACAAAGTGCTTGTCACCTGATGAGATGGAGTTCCTCCTGTGTGTGACGACTGTGATCTTTTGCCAGTGTATGCCATCTTTAGCAACTAGCAAGCCATTAAAGGGACATGAAACCCAACATTTTTCTTTCATGATTCAGATAGAGAATACAATTTTACAAAAGTTTCCAATTTACTTCTCTTATAAAATTTGCTTCATTATCATGTTATTTTTTGTTGAAGAGATATCTAGATAGGTAGCGTGCACATGTCTGGAGCATAACATTAGAGGAAATAGTGCTGGCATCTAGTGATCTTGCAAATGTATAACATTGTTGCAAAACTGCTGCTATATATTGCTGCAGACACGTGCATGCTCCTTAAAGGGACAGTCAACACCAGAATTTTTGTTGTTTAAAAAGGAAGATAATCCCTTTATTACCCATTCCCCAGTTTTGCATAACCAACACAGTTATAATAATACACTTTTTACCTCTGTGATTACCTTGTATCTATGCCTCTGCAAACTGCCCCCTTATTTCAGTTCTTTTGAAAGACTTGCATTTTAGCCAATCAGTGTTCACTCCAGGGTAACTTTATGTGCATGAGCTCAATGTTATCTATATGAAACACATGAACTAATGCCCTCTAGTGGTCAAAATTCATTCAGATTAGAGGCAGCCTTCAAGGTCTAAGAAATTAGCATATGAACCTCCTAGGTTTAGCTTTCAACTAAGAATATCAAGAGAACAAAGTAAATTTGGTGATACAAGTAAATTGGAAAGTTGTTTAAAATTACATTCCCTATTTAAATCATGAAAGTTTTTTTTTACTTGACTGTCCCTTTAACTTACCTTCCTGCTTTTCAACAATGGATAACAATAAAACAGAGAAGATTTAATAATAGAAGTGCATTGGAAAGTTGTTTAAAATTGTATGTTCTCTCAGAATAATGGATTTTATGTCTTTTTAACAATCAAAGCTAAGTATTGTTTAATGTATAATCATAGCTTTGTTTAGCATAAGGTGTCAATAAAATTGATCTATTCCACACATTTCTAGTATTTTCCCTTTACTTAGTTCTAATTGTTACCTTAGCATTCTCCCTGGTGCAAACAATGGCCTTAATGTTACTCATGATATGCAGCAGTTTACATTTATAGCAATTCTCATATTATTCTTTGGCACAGCAAGCGACAAAATACAGTCTGACCGCATATTAAAATGTAAAATTTGAAAAGATTATTTTTGATAACAATATCAAAATCTAGAAACCCCCATATTACATAAATTGAGGTTTATAATCATAAATGCATTTTTTTTAAAAAAACAACACGTTAGATCATTGAAATTTCCCAGAGATTTTTCATATAAAGCATTGACAAATTGCTATCTTTCTGTTTTCAAATGGCAACTCTGTATAAACAGCATATATTATGAGCAACAATATAGGTGTTTAGAAGATAAAAGTGCTTTGATGGTTCCAATAAAATTAAACGTTAATAAGAAACTTGGGAATAGAGGCATTTTCAGTTTTTCCTATTTTACAGCTGAGTTGAGTTAATATAAAAAGAAAAAATGGCAATCTCAAGGAATGTTGAATGACAGAAGTGAGAGATTGAAAAATTAGTAGAGCTGAAATAATATAACAGGGAAACATAGGGTTTCTCTAGAATATAATTTTGTGCATTAAAAGAATCAATAAAAGGGAAAAAACAAATAGCGAGGTATTGGTAAAAGTATTGAATCCAGACAATATAGAAATAAAGGGAAGAGAATGCTTTGGTTGATCAACTATAACATAACTTAAAGGAACATTAAACCCAAACATTTTCTTTCATGATTCAGACACAGAATACAATTTTAAATAACATTCCAATTTACTTCTATTATCTAATTTGTTTCATTCTTTAGATATTCTTTGTTAAAGAAATAGCAATGCACATGGGTGAACCAATCACATGGGGCAAATATGTGTAGCCACCAATCAGAAGCTACTGAGCCTATCTAGATATGCTTTTCAGGGAGGAATATCAAGAGAATTAAGCAAATTAGATAACAGAAGTAAATTAGAAAGTTGTTTAAAATAGTATCATCTATCTGAATCATGAAAGAAAAAAATTGGGTTTAATGTCCCTTTAATAAAATATAAACTATGCCCTATGCTCCTAATGAATTTTAGATTTTCTATTTATAAATTCACTTTGCATTTGAAAACAAATCTGTTTTTATAATAGTCTCCTACACTACTTTCAAAGAATGAGGACCCACTCTGACAAGCAGGGGGCAAACCAGATTCGCAGCAAGGAAACCTGTATGACCACATTTTTGGGCTTGTGAGGCAACATCCATTGCCAACATTTAATATTGCACAAAGCCACGCCCCCTGTTCTCACACAAGGATCACCAATCAGTTCTTGAGGATTTAAAGGGGCAGCAAACATTACATTTTTTGCCCCATAATTGTAAAGTATGCCCAGGATTTATAACGGCAAGACTATTTTCTTTACTATTAGGGCTAGAATAAAAGTGGCGCAATATTTAACACTCATGCTCGAGCGTAAACTTTGCTACAAGTGATCTATTTGTGCACGTTGGGTTGCACTCATATTACAATGTGTGCTAACTTCTGGATTTCATAACGTGCTAATGTATTCTCCCCACAGAAGTCAATGGAGAGAGCAGCTTGCACGCTAACCCGACAAGAGTTATAAATATTTTGTATTCCAATGTTCTTGACATACAGGATAATTTTATTGTAAATATATATATATATAATGGGTAATGATGTGCCCCCTGCAGATTTGCGGCCAATCGCTAGCAGGGGGTGTCAATCAACCCGATCGTATAGGATCGGGGGCGGATTGATGTCCGCAGCCTCAGAGGCAGCTGACCAGTTAAGGAGCAGCGGTCTAAGGTCTACTGCTTCTTAACTCCTGTTACCGGCGAGCCTGAAGGCTTGCTTGGAAACAGGGGGATCAGGGGCCATTTGGCCCTTGATTATTCTGCCCCATTCTATTTATTGTAAAATTTTAAAACACTTTTTAAAAAAAAAAAAAATGTTTTGAGCCATCTGGTTTAGCTCCAGGATAAATTTCTTGTATCGGGGGAGGACTAATTTTAAACTGGCATTAAACTACAAATTTAACTCCATAAAATGTGCAATCAAAGAAAATATAATAGCAGTCTATTATTATCATTATAATTATAATCATTAATGTTTATATTTTTAAAGGGACAGTCAACTCAAATTGTTTTATTGTTCAGAAAAGATAGATAATACCTTTATTACCCATTCCCCACTTTTGCACAGCCAACATGGTTATATTAATATACGTTTAACCTTTGTGTTAACTTGTATCTAAGCCTCTTTTGACAGCCCCCTGATTACATGACTTTTTAGTTATTATCCATTGACTTGCATTTTAGCTATGTTGTGCACAACCCACAGGTGTGAGCACGTTATCTATATGGCAAACATGCACTAGCAGTCTCCTGTTGTGAAAAGGAAATAAAAAAGCATGTGATTAAGAGTCTATAGTGGCTTAGAAACAGGCAGACATTTAGAGGTTTGAATGTTATGATAAAGTATATCAATATAACAAGGTTGGTTGTGCAAATCTAGGGATAGGTAGCAAAGGTGTTATCTAACTTTTATCTAACTTTTTAATCAATAACAATTTTTAGTGTTGACTGTCCCTTTAAGTATGATGAAAAACTTTGAAAATAGTGCCAACAAAGTAATACATTTAAATGCTTTTATACTTGTATTTTGTATGCACATCTTTTTAAATTTAGTGTTTAATAACTGATACTATGCATATAAAAAAAATGTTTAATTCCCTGACTTAATTGTTCAGTAACATTTGATAAGAACATTTTTTACATTAAATTTTGAGTAAAAGGATTTTATTTCTGTTATGCACCAGAGACTGAATGCAAATAATATTGTTTATTCCCAATTCATTTTAGTTTATCTTATGTTACATGGATTACTACTTTTACAATCTATCAATTTACACATTAACTTAAACTGTCAAAAACCCCTGGGATATGTATTTCACACGAGAAAATAAATTATGACAACTGTGAAATTTAAATGCAGAATTTAAAGAATTATATGATCTGTTCTATTAATACTATACTTAAAGTGATGATAAATGCACTATAATGACAACACAAATATACCTTTTTTCATTTGCAGCGTTACCTGACCCCGACTGCCTCTATATAAAAGATACTGATTCTAAATTTGATGGACATATGGTGCATCCAATAGCGGATTCACCATACACCCTATGGGGCCGATTTATCAAGGTCCGTATGGAGATTGATGCCCCTTGTTTCTGTTTGAAACAGAAGTTATGAAGCAGTGATCTAAAGAATAAGATCAGGTTGATTGACACCCCCTGCTAGTGGCCGATTGGCCGCAAATCTGCAGAGGGCGGCAATGAACAAGCAGTTCACAAGATGACAGCGTATGCTGTCGGCATTTTTCGATGTGCAGCAGACATGATACTCTACATTGTATCATGCCCGCTTGCACTATGATAAATATACCCCTATGTGTTTGATCTTCAGCACGCCCCCGCGCCACTGTTTTGAGGGCTCTTAATAAGCGATGCACATTACGGATGAGCCGACAACAGCTTCATGTAAACTGTGAACATTTTCTTGACTTATCGAATCACTGTTTACTGTTGCAGTCTCTCATGCCACTAGCCAAAACGAGCATTTGTGGGTTGCAATAAAATAACAGCTTTTTCCACTGAGAAATTATGGGCCATAACGATGCTTTTTCACTCATAACGTCAAACTTGTAAGCTAGCTGAGTGTTAATTTGAGGACTAGACTCCTAAAAGCTATAAATAACAAAATTTCCTTAACAAAGAACAAAAAATGTTCAAATGAAAAATAAGGAGAATTTTTAACAAACTGTCTGATACACGATCCTTTACACTAGAATAAACTTAAATATGCTGTCGGTCAGAACAAAATAAATTAAATTTTAACAATTTTGAAAAGACCTCGTAAGTTTGCTTAACCCCTTAATGACCACAGCACTTTTCCATTTTCTGTCCGTTTGGGACCAAGGCTATTTTTACATTTTTGCGGTGTTTGTGTTTAGCTGTAATTTTCCTCTTACTCATTTACTGTACCCACACATATTATATACCGTTTTTCTTGCCATTAAATGGACTTTCTAAAGATACCATTATTTTCATCATATCTTATAATTTACTATAAAAAAATTATAAAATATTAGGAAAAATTGAAAACCCCCCCACTTTTTCTAACTTTGACCCCCAAAATCTGTTACATATCTACAACCACCAAAAAACACCTATGCTAAATAGTTTCTAAATTTTGTCCTGAGTTTAGAAATACCCAATGTTTACATGTTCTTTGCTTTTTTTGCAAGTTATAGGGCAATAAATACAAGTAGCACTTTGCTATTTCCAAACCATTTTTTTTTTCAAAATTAGTGCTAGTTACATTAGAACACTGATATCTTTCAGGAATCTCTGAATATCCATTGACATGTACATATTTTTTTTAGTAGATAACCCAAAGTATTGATCTAGGCCCATTTTAGTATATTTCATGCCACCATTTCACCGCCAAATGCGATCAAATAAAAAAAATTGTTCACTTTTTCACAATTTTTTTCACAAACTTTAGGTTTCTCACTGAAATTATTTACAAACAGCTTGTGCAATTATGGCACAAATGGTTGTAAATTCTTCTCTGGGATCCCCTTTGTTCAGAAATAGCATACTTATATGGCTTTGGTGTTGCTTTTTGGTAATTAGAATGCCACTAAATGCCACTGCGCACCACACGCGTATTATGCCCAGCAGTGAAGGGATTAATTATGGAGCATGTAGGGAGCTTTTTGGGGTAATTTTAGATTTAGTGTAGTGTAGTAGACAACCCCAAGTATTGATCTAGGCCCATTTTGGTATATTTCACGCCACCATTTCACCGCCAAATGCGATAAAATTAAAAAAAACGTTAAATTTTTCACAATTTTAGGTTTCTCACTGAAATCATTTACAAACAGCTTGTGCAGTTATGGCACAAATGGTTGTAAATGCTTCTCTGGGATCCCCTTTGTTCAGAAATAGCTGACATATATGGCTTTGGCGATGCTTTTTGGTATTTTGAAGGCCGCTAAATGCCGCTGCGCATCACACGTGTATTATGGCTAGCAGTGAAGGGGTTAATAAGGTAGCTTGTAGGGAGCTTGCAGGGTTAATATTAGATTTAGTGTAGAGCTCAGCCTCCCACCTGAAACATCAGACCCCCTGATCCCTCCCAAACAGCTCTCTTCCCTCCCCCACCCCACAATTGTCTGCCAGTACTAAAATAAAAGCTATATTTGTTTTTTTGGTGTTTTTTTTAAAAGCATATTTACATATGCTGTTGTGTACTATCCCCCCTTAGCCCCCAACCTCACTGATCCCCCCCCCCCCCCCAAACAGCTCTATAACCCTCCCACTCTAACTTAATGGGCACCATCTTGGGTACTTGCAGCTGTCTGCCAGTACCCAGTTTAGAAGAAAAAATGTTTTTGTTTTACATTTTTTAAACTTTTCTGGAGTGTAGCTTCCCCCCACACAAAATCAACCCCCCACCCCTCCACGATCTCTTTTTGTGCTTTTTTTTTGTGTGCTTAGGCCACTTTTAACTTTTAACTTTTTAATCATTTTCCGTAGTGTAGCGGTTCCCACCTGCTCCCGCCCCGTGCACGCGCCCGCCCGCCACCCTCCGTGCGCGCCCCCCTTGACGTCACACGGCACACCGATGTACAGTAACATCAGAGTCAGGATCAGAATGAGACATCTCGCAAAATGTAACAGAAAAAGAAAAATAACATTAGGCAAAACATTCAATTTCAACAATGTAACAGTTTCAGTAGAGAAAAACAAAAGATAGTATTTATTTATTTTTTAAATAAAATCAAAAAGCAGGCATAATAGCTTTCAAAGTTCATGAAAACAGCAAGCAATAGAGGGGTAAAATAACTAAAATTTTGCGCCAAGAATAACGCATTACGCAAAAAGAAGCTAAAAATGTTTTTGAGCAAAACAAACACCAGGAAATGACACAACTCGTGTCATAACAAACGCAATTTCACACCAAAACAACTAGCATCAACAAAAACGCAGGAAATGACCAAATTTGCCCCATCAAAGCATCAAAGGCACAACTTCGCTGCAAAAAAAATTGCGCCAAGAATGATGCAATAAAAAACAGCATTTTGAGCCCTCGCGAACCTTGATTTGCCCGCGAAAAAATGAAAGTTAAATTAGAAAAAGACTGAACCCCAGGTAAGAAAAAAGTTTAAATAAACTTCCCAAACATGATTCCTATATTGAAACTGTTTAGACTGCAAAGGGAAATACACACAGACCTGACTCATGGCAAATATAAGTAAAATACATATATTTAAAACTTTATATTAATACATAAAGTGCCAAACTATAGCTGAGATTATCTTAAATAATGATACATACTTACCAAAAGACACCCATCCACATATAGTAGATAACCAAACCAGTACTGAAAACTATCAGCAGAGGTAATGGTATATAAGAGTATATTGTCGATCTGAAAAGGGAGGTAGAAGATGAATCCCTATGACCGATAACAGAGAACCCTTGAAAATATTTTCTGTGAGAGAAACCATAAACTCAATAGGCGATGCTCTCTTCACATCCCTCTGACAAACACTGTACTCTGAGAGGAATTGGGCTTCAGAATTCTTAGAAGCGCTTATCATAGAAGAAATCATAAAAATCAAGCACAAACTTACTTCACCACCTCCATAGGAGGCAACGTTTGTAAAACTGAGTTGTGGGTGTGGTGGGAGGTGTACAGATGTATGCAAAAGTTTACGCACCCCTGACAATTTCCATGATTTTCATTTATAAATAATTGGGTGTTTGGATCAGAAATTTAATTTTGATCTATCAAATAACTGAAGGACACAGTAATATTTCAGTAGTAAAATGAGGTTTATTGGATTAACAGAAAATGTGCAATATGCATCAAAAAGAAATTAGACAGGTGTATAAATTTGGACACCCTTGTCATTTTGTTGATTTGAATACCTGTAACTACCTAGCACTGATTAATTGGAACACACAATTGGTTTGGTGAGCCCATTAAGCCTTGAACTTCATAGACAGGTGCATCCAATCATGAGAAAAGGTATTTAAGGTGGCCAAATGCAAGCTTTTGTTGTCTTTGACTCTCCTCCGAAGAGTGGCAACATGGGGGCCTTAAAACAACTCTCAAATGACCTAAAAACAAAGATTGTTCAATATTATGGTTTAGGGGAAGGCTACAAAAAGCTATTGCAGAGATTTAAGCTGTCCACTGTGAGGAACATAGTGAGTAAATGGAAGACCACAGGCACAGTTCTTGTTAAGGCCAGAAGTGGCAGGCCAAGTAAAATATTGGAGAGGCAAAGGATGGTGAGAACGGTCAAAAACAGCCCAAGACCACCTTCAAAGACCTACAACATCATCTTACTGCAGATGGTGTCACTATGCATTGTTCAACAATTCAGCGCACTTTGCACAAAGAGAAGCTGTATGGGAGATTAATGCGGAAAAAGCCTTTTCTGCACACATGCCACAAACAGAGTCGCTTGAGGTATGCAAACGCATATTTGGACAAGCCAGCTTCATTTTGGAAGAAGGTGCTGTGGACTGAAACAAAGATTGAGTTATTTCGTCATAACAAGGGGTGTTATTCATGGCGGCAAAGGAACACAGCATTCCAAGACAAAAACTTGCTGCCCACAGTAAAATTTGGTGGATGTTCCATCATGCTGTGGGGCTGTGTGGCCAGTGCCGGTACTGGGAATCTTGTTAAAGTTGAGGGTCGCATGGATTCCACTCAATATTATTATTATTATTATTATTATTATCGGTTATTTGTAGAGCGCCAACAGATTCCGCAGCGCTATTAACAAAGGCGGAGTACACAAAAAAAAAAAAAAAAACAGTTATAGGGATCAAATGGGTAGAGGGCCCTGCCAAGAGTTGCACTGTTGTAGTCAGCTCTTGAGAAGGTGATCAACAAACAGCTGGACTCTTAAGCTTACATGCTAGGGGGGATAACTGGATAGCAATGGAGGAGACGAACTGGTATAAAGTAAGGTTAGCATAGGTTGTATGCATCCCTGAACAGTAGAGTCTTTAGGGAGCACTTGAAGCTTTTAAAACTAGAAGAGAGTCTTGTGGAGCGAGGCAGAGAGTTCCACAAGATGGGAGCCAGTCTGGAGAAGTCCTGTAAACGGGAGTGTGATGAGGTGACAAGAGAGGAGGAGAGTAGGAGGTCTTGAGCAGAGCGAAGGGGACGGGAAGGAGAGTATCTTGAGACAAGATCAGAGATATAGGGGGGAGCAGTGCAGTTGAGGGCTTTGTATGTCAGAGTGAGAATTTTGTGTTTGATCCTAGAGGCAAGAGGAAGCCAGTGAAGAGATTGGCAGAGAGGTGCAGCAGATGAAGAGGGACTTGTAAGGAAGATGAGTCTGGCAGAGGCATTCATTAGGGATTGTAAAGGAGCTAAGTGGTAGGTGGGGAGACCAGAGAGGACAGAGTTGCAGTAATCGAGACGGGAGAGGATGAGAGAGTGGATTAAAATCTTAGTTGTGTCTTGTGTAAGGAAGTGTCTAATTTTAGAGATGTTTTTAAGGTGGAAGCGGCAGGCTTTAGCCAAAGTCTGAATGTGAGGAGTGAAAGAAAGATCTGAGTCAAATGTGACCCCGAGACATCGGGCATGCGGGGTAGGGGTAATGATGGAGTTGTCGACAGTTATAGAGAGATTGGGGGTGGAGAGTTTTGAAGAAGGGGGGAAAATAAGGAGCTCAGTTTTGGAGAGATTTAGCTTGAGGTAGTGAGAGGACATCCAGTTGGAGATGTGAGAAAGACAGTTAGTGACACGGGTTAGCAAGGAAGGAGAAAGTTCTGGTGCAGAGAAGTAGATTTGGGTGTCGTCGGCATACAAATGATATTGTAAACCATGGGACTTTATTAGGGAACCTAGTGATGACGTGTAGATTGAGAAGAGAAGGGGACCGAGAACAGAGCCTTGCGGTACTCCGACAGAAAGTGGTGACGGGGCAGAGGAGGCCCCAGAGAAGGCTACACTAAAGGTACGGTTTGACAGGTAGGAAGAGAGCCACGAGAGGGCTGTGTCACATATGCCGAAGGATTGGAGGGTTTGAAGCAAGAGAGGGTGGTCAACAGTGTCAAAGGCTGTGGACAGATCAAGGAGAATAAGCAGAGAGAAGTGGCCTTTTGATTTTGCTGTAAGTAGGTCATTGGTAACCTTAACAATTGCTGTTTCTGTGGAGTGATGGGGACGAAATCCAGATTGCAATGGGTCAAGAAGGGAGTTTATTGTAAGGAAATGGGAAAGGCGTGCATAAGCTAGTTTTTCGAGAAGCTTTGATACAAGAGGGAGGAGGGAAATAGGGCGGTAGTTGGATGGGGAGGTAGGATCAAGGGAAGGTTTTTTGAGGATAGGTGTGACCAGTGCATGTTTCAGCGATGAGGGAAATATACCGGTGCTGAAGGAGAGGTTGAAAGTGTGTGTGAGTATAGGGGTAAGGGTGGCAGAGAGGGAGGGGAGTAGCTGTGAGGGGATAGGGTCAAGGGGACAGGTAGTGAGGTGAGAGCGCAGTATAAGTGCCGAAACTTCTTCCTCAGTAACAGGGTAGAATGAGCTAAGTTTAAGGTTATGTGGGTTGTGGTTGATTGAGAGCATTTGAGGGGGTGAGGGAATGGAATTATGTTGAGAGCTGATTTCATTTCTGATGGAGTTGATTTTGTTATTGAAGTGGTTGGCAAAGTCTTGAGCTGACAGAGAAGTTGTATTAGGAGGTGGGGGAGGGCGGAGAAGAGTATTGAAAGTGGAGAACAAACGTTTTGGGTTTGAAGAAAGATTAGAGATAAGAGTAGAGAAGTAGTGTTGCTTATGGAAATTAAGGGCAGAGTAGTAGGAGTTCAAGATAAATTTGTAGTGTTGAAAATCAGCTGAACTCCTAGATTTTCTCCAGTGCCGCTCAGCAGTACGGGAACATCTGCGTAGGTATCGTGTCAGTGGAGTATGCCAGGGCTGAGGATGAGTGTTTGATTTACGAGCTATGGTAAGAGGGGTGAGATTGTCAAGGACGGATGTAAGGGTGGAATTATAGTGGCAGATAGATTGGTCAGGGCATGAAAAGGAGGAGAAGGATGAGAGGAGAGGTTTGATGGAATTAGAAATCTGATGTTGATCTAATGACGTAATTCTTCTGTGAAGTTTGGTGTGAGGAGCAGAAGGAGGGAGAGTTGTAGGGAGGGATGATATGTTGCAAGTAAGGAGATGGTGGTCAGAAAGAGGAAAGGGGGAGTTTGTGAAGTTTGAGAGGGTGCATCGATAGCTAAAGATCAGGTCAAGGGAGTGACCATCTTTGTGAGTGGGAGAATCAGTCCATTGTGACAAACCAAAAGAGGAAGTGAGTTGCAGAAGTTGTTTTGCAGAGGAGGCAGTGGGATTGTCAAGAGGGATGTTGAAGTCACCAAGAATGAGGGAAGGGGTGTCTGAGGAAAGGAAATAAGGTAGCCATGCAGCCAAGTGATCTAGAAATTGAGTTGAGGAGCCAGGAGGACGGTATATGACTGCGACACGTATAGAAAGAGGAGAGAATAAGCGAATCATGTGGGTTTCGAATGAAGAAAATGTGAGGGAAGAGATGGGGTGTATTTGTTGAAAGGTGCAATGAGAGGAAAGTAAAATACCAACACCACCTCCTTGTCTATTACCAGACCTAGGAGTGTGGCTGAAGTGGAGACCCCCATGTGACAGAGCAGCAGTGGATGCTGTGTCTAGGGGAGAGAGCCAGGTTTCTGTTAGGGCCAGAAGGTTGAGGGAGCGGGAGATAAAGAGGTCATGTAAAGAAGTGAGTTTGTTGCAAACAGAGCGAGAGTTCCAAAGTGCACAAGTGAAAGGGGAAGTGGCTTTTGATGCAAGATGAATGTGAGTAAGGTTGTCAGAGTTTTGTTTTTTGAGTCTGTGGGATGGTACACATGGATGTGCACGGCTAGGCAGTTGTTGGGGACCAGGATTAGGGGAGATGTCGCCAGCAGTTAGTAGAAGCAAGAGGGAGAGTGACATAAGATGAGATACAGATTTGCAGTAGTGAGACTGCTTTTGAGACAAGGTGCAGGGGGGAGAGAGAGTGTTTAGGAATTGGTAAAGTTCATGAGTACAAAAGTAATGTGAGTTTAAGAGAGATGGGCTAATAAACAGTGCAGGTGGAGAGGGAGAAGGAGTAAATGAGTAATGTAGTTTGTTATAGAGACAAAAGGCAGCAAAAAGGAATAAGAAGATATTAGGCATTTTTACAAAAGAGGGAACCAGTTAAACACATAAGACACAGTATTACATTAGCAATTGCATTTGAAAACAGTAAGGTATATCAATCATTATTTTACAAAAGTACTTGCCTTGTGTCTTGCCCCTTGCCCAATCCTTGTTCAATTCTTGTATAATTCTATTGCTATATTGCTAGTGAATCACTTATAAAATGTTCACTTTGAAAATGTGAACATATGCTATTGTTACAATGTACACTGCCCATGCAATGCACCCCTGTGCAATGCACATCCCAGACTGGTGTGAAATATATGCAGGGAGGGCAGTCAGCTGAGTCCACTAAATTTAGTTGATTGCTAATCAAAGACAATTGGAAAGGCCAATTGGAAAGTTAGATTCTGGTCTGGTCAGGGTGAGATGTTAAGTAAACAGACAATAAAATTTGGGGGAGGTTAAAACTATGGAATAAGACAGCTATACATTTTAGAATAATAGCAAGTATTGATAAGGATTGAACATCACATGGCAGTTAAATGAACATTAGAAATAACACATTGGATAACAGTACAACAGATGTAGGACTAAATTAACAAACTAAAATCATTTGCAGATACTTGAGAATAATGTTGAGGAATCAGTCACAAAGTTGAAGTTACGCCGGGGCTGGATAGTTCAACAAGACAACGACCCAAAACACTGCTCAAAATCTTCTCTGGCATTTATGCACAGGAACAAGTGCAATGTTGTGGAACCCCTGAATATTATTGAAAATCTGTGGGGTGATTTGAAGCGGGCTGTCCATGTTCGGCAACCATCACACCTAACTGAACTGGAGATGTTTTGCAAGGAGGAATGGTCCAAAATACCTTCACCCAGAATCCAGACACTCATTACAGGCTATAGGAAGCGTCTAGAGGCTGGTATTTCTGCTCAAGGAGGCTCTACTAAATATTGATGCAATATTTCTGTTGGAGTGCCCAAATTTATGCACCAGTCTAATTTTGTTTTGATGCATATTGCATATTTTCTGTTAATCCAATAAATCTCATTTCACTACTGAAATATTACTGTGTCCTTCAGTTATTTGATAGTTCAAAATGAAATTGCTGATCCAAACACCCAAATATTTATAAATGAAAATCATCGAAATTCTCAGGGGTGCCTAAACTTTTGCATAGAACTGTATTTATAGGCATTTGAGGTTTGGGAAACTTTGCCCCCTCCTGGTAGGATTGTATACCCCATACGTCACTAGCTCATGGACTCTTGCCAATTACATGAAAGAAAAATTGTGTGATTTTTGTAAAACATGACTTATTATATACGATCACAACCCTTAAATGCTGATTTGGGCAAGGGGTGTGATGGAATGAGCACACATGCAGCAGTAACTGTAAACAGTGAATCAATAATGCAAGAAAAGATTCACAGTGTACATGAGTCTGCTGTCAGCTCGTCTGATAACTGCACTTGCACAGTGTACATTGCTAATTCAGAGCCCTCAAAACAGTGGCGTGGGAGAATGGTAAAGATCTAATACATAGGGTGTATGGTGCATCCGATATGTCAATCATATTTCAGAAACAGTATCTTTTACACAGAGGCGGCAGGGGACAGTTAACGATGCAAATTAAAAAAAAGTTATTTACTCTGTCCTAAAAATTGTTTAGTAAAGAAATACGAGTATACAAGGTATACTGTATTTGAAATGAAAGCTTTAGGGCATAGCTCAGTCATTATAGTGAATTTGCCATCACTTTAATATTATGGTAGGTTGCGTGTATAAAAACATTAAATAAAAAAATCTGAGTGAATATGAGTGAGTTAAAGGGACAATCAAGTCAAAATTAAACTTTCATGATTCAGATCATGCAGTTTTAAACAACTTTCTAATTTACTTTTATCATCAAATTAGCTTTTTTCTCTTGGTATTCTTTGTTGAAAGCTAAACCAATGTAGGTTCATAAACTGATTTCTAAGCCACTGAAGGCAGCCTCTCAGTGTGTTTTTCACAGTTAGACAGTGTTAGTTCATGTATGCCATATAGATAACTTTGTACTCACTCCAGTGGAGTTATTTATGAGTAAGTACTGATTGGCTAAAATGCAAGTCTGTCAAAAGAACTGATATAAAGGGGTATTTAGCAGAGGCTTAAATACAAGGTAATCCCAGAGGTAAAAAGTGTATTAAAATAACAGTGTTGGTTATGCAAAACTGGGGAATGGGTAATAAAGGGATTATCTATCTTAAAACAATAACCATTTTCAAGTAGACTGAAAGGGAGTTAATATGATTTTTTTTTTAACAAAGGTACCTTATTTGTTGTTGTTTAATAAAAATGTGGTAAAGACATTTTTGAATACTAAGGGGCCTATTTATCAAGCTCTGTATGGAGCTTGATGCCCTGTGTTTTTGGCTGCTCCATAACCTGTCCGCCTGCTCTGAGGAGACGGACAGAGATCGCCACAATTCAACCCAATCTAGTACGATCGGGTTGATTGACACCCCCCTGCTGGTGCAATGCTGAATACGGAGAGCGTATTGCTCTCCGCATTCAGCGAGTTCTGTAGGACCTGATCCGCACTGTCGGATCAGGTCCGACAGTCCTTTGTTAAATAGGCCTCTTAATGTTCTCTTTTCCTGCTATGCTTTCAAAGTTTTCCATTAAAGAGACAGTAAACTCAACATTTTACTCCCCCAGAAAATGTTTAACCCCTTAAGGACAAGGCCATTTTTTCAATTTCTTACCCTTAAGGACCAGGGCTATTTGTACATTTCTGCTGTGTTTGTGTTTAGCTGTATTTTACCTCTTACTCATTTACTGTACCCACACATATTATATACCATTTTCTTGCCATTACATGAACTTTCTAAAGATACCATTATTTTCATCATCTTATAATTTACTACAAAAAAGTTTATAAAATATGATGAAAAAATGGAAAAAAAACACAATTTTTCTAACTTTGACCCCAAAATCTGTTGCACATCTACAACCACCAAAAAACACCCATGCTAAATATTTTCAAAATTTTGTCCTGAGTTTAGAAATACCCAATGTTTACATGTTCTTTGCTTTTTTTGCAAGTTATAGGGCCATAAATACAAGTAGCACTTTGCTATTTCCAAACCATTTTTTTCAAGATTAGCGCTAGTTACATTGGGACATTGATATCTTTCAGGAATCCCTGAATATCCCTTGACATGTATATATTTTTATTTTTTTTAAGACATCCCAAAGTATTGATCTAGGCCAATTTTGGTATATTTCATGCCACCATTTCACCACCAAATGCGATCAAATACAAAAAATCGATTAACTTTTTCACAAATTTTTTAACAAACTTTCGGATTCTCACTGAAATTATTTACAAACAGCTTGTGCAATTATGGCATAAATGGCTGTAAAATTTTCTCTGGGATCCCCTTTGTTCATAAATAGCAGACATATATGGCTTTGGCATTGTTTTTTGGTAATTAGAAGGCCGCTAAATGCCACTGTGCACCACACGTGTATTATGCCCAGCAGTGAAGGGGTTAATTAGGGAGCATGTAGGGAGCTTTTTGGGGTAATTTTAGCTTTAGTGTAGTGTAGTAGACAACCCCAAGTAATGATCTAGGCCCATTTTGGTATATTTCATGCCACCATTTCACCGCCAAATGCGATCAAATTAAAAAAAACATTACATTTTTCACAATTTTAGGTTTCTCACTGAAATCATTTACAAAGAGCTTGTGAAATTATGGCACAAATGGTTGTAAATGCTTCTCTGGTATCCCCTTTGTTCAGAAATAGCAGACATATATGGCTTTGGCATTGCTTTTGGTAATTAGAAGGCCGCTAAATGCCGCTGCGCACCACACGTGTATTATGCCCAGCAGTGCAGGGGTTAATTAGGGAGCTTGTAGGGAGCTTGTAGGGTTAATTTTAGCTTTAGTGTAGTGTAGCAGACAACCCAAAGTATTGATCTAGGCTCATTTTGGTATATTGCATGCTACCATTTCACCGCCAAATGCGATCAAATAAAAAAAAAACGTTCCCTTTTTCACAACCTTTTTGTTTCTCACTGAAATTATTTACAAACAGCTTGTGCAATTATGGCATAAATGGTTGTAAATTTTTCTCTGGGATCCCCTTTGTTCAGAAATAGCAGACACATATGGCTTTGGCTTTGCTTTTTGATACTTAGAAGGCCGCTAAATGCGCATCATACGTGTATTATGGCTAGCAGTGAAGGGGTTAATTAGGTAGCTTGTAGGGAGCTTGCAGGGTTAATTTTAGCTTTAGTGTAGAGCTCAGCCTCCCACCTGAAACATCAGATCCCCTGATCCCTCCCAAACAGCTCTCTTCCCTCCCCCACCCCACAATTGTCCCCGCCATCTTAAGTACTGGCAGAATTTCTGCCAGTACTAAAATAAAAGCTATATTTGGGCTTTTTTTTTTTTTTAAGAAAAGGCATATTTACATATGCTGCTCTGTAGGACCCCCCTTAGCCCCCAACCTGACTGATCCCCCACCAAACAGCTCTCTAACCCTCCCCCTCTGCCTTAATGGCCGCCATCTTGGGTACTGGCAGCTGTCTGCCAGTAACCAGTTTAGAATAAAATTGCTGATTTTTTTTAAAAAAAAATTCCCCTTTTCTGTAGTGTAGCTCCCTGCCCCACCAAAGACCAACCCTCCACCCCCTCCTAGATACCTTCGATTTATATTTTTTTTAATTAAAATACCCCTTTCTCAAACTTTTCCAAGTTATATTTTCTGTAGTGTAGCGGTTCCCACCCGCTCCCGCCCATGCGCGCCCCCCATCGGCCTTGCCCCGATCCCGCCCCCCTCTACATTACCCGGCCCATCGATGGCCGACCCACCCGCCTCCCAAGTCGGCTCCCACCCACCAACGATACCGGCCATCGATGTCCTGTGCAGAGAGGGCCACAGAGTGGCTCTCTATGCATCGGATGGCCATCTAGAGTTATTGCAGGATGCCTCCATATCGAGGCATCACTGCAATAACCGGAAAGCAGCTGGAAGCGAGCAGGATCGCTTCCAGCTGCTTTCCACACCGAGGACGTGCAGGGTACGTCCTCAGGCGTTAACTGCCTTTTTTTTGAGGACGTACCCTGCACATCCTCGGTCGTTAAGGGGTTAATATAACTGTGTTGGTTATGCAAAACTGGGGAATGGGTAATAAAGGGATTATCTTTCTTTTTAAACAACAAAAATTCTGGTGTTGACTGTCCCTTTAAGTGGTGTATCCTGGGCCTGCAAAAAACAAAATTTATGCTTACCTGATAAATTCCTTTCTCCTGTAGTGTAGTCAGTCCACGGGTCATCCATTACTTATGGGATTATAACTCCTCCCTAACAGGAAGTGCAAGAGGATCACCCAAGCAGAGCTGCTATATAGCTCCTCCCCTCTACGTCATATCCAGTCATTCGACCGAAAACCAAACGAGAAAGGAGAAACTATAGGGTGTAGTGGTGACTGGAGTATAATTTAAAATTTAGACCTGCCATAAAAAACAGGGCGGGCCGTGGACTGACTACACTACAGGAGAAAGGAATTTATCAGGTAAGCATAAATTTTGTTTTCTCCTGTTAAGTGTAGTCAGTCCACGGGTCATCCATTACTTATGGGATACCAATACCAAAGCTAAAAGTACACGGATGACGGGAGGGACAGGCAGGATCTTTATACGGAAGGAACCACTGCCTGAAGAACCTTTCTCCCAAAAACAGCCTCCGAAGAAGCAAAAGTGTCAAATTTGGAAAATTTGGAAAAAGAGTGAAGTGAAGACCAAGTCGCAGCCTTGCAAATCTGTTCAACAGAGGCCTCATTTTTAAAGGCCCAAGTGGAAGCCACAGCTCTGGTAGAATGAGCTGTAATTCTTTCAGGAGGCTGCTGTCCAGCAGTCTCATAGGCTAAACGTATTATACTACGAAGCCAGAAGGAAAGAGAGGTAGCTGAAGCCTTTTGACCTCTCCTCTGTCCAGAATAAACGACAAACAGGGAAGAAGTTTGTCGAAAATCTTTAGTTGCCTGCAAATAAAATTTCAGGGCACGGACAACGTCCAAATTGTGCAGAAGTCGTTCCTTCTTTGAGGAAGGATTAGGACACAATGAAGGAACAACAATCTCTTGATTCATATTCCTGTTAGTGACTACCTTAGGTAAGAACCCAGGTTTAGTACGCAGAACTACCTTGTCTGAATGGAAAATCAGATAAGGAGAATCACAATGTAAGGCAGATAACTCAGAGACTCTTCGAGCCAAGGAAATAGCCATTAAAAACAGAACTTTCCAAGATAACAGTTTGATATCAATGGAATGAAGGGGTTCAAACGGAACACCCTGTAAAACGTTAAGAACTAAGTTTAAGCTCCATGGCGGAGCAACAGTTTTAAATACAGGCTTAATCCTGGACAAAAAGCCTGAACGTCTGGAACTTCTGACAGACGTTTGTGTAAAAGGATGGACAAAGCTGAGATCTGTCCCTTTAACGAACTAGCGGATAAACCCTTTTCTAAACCTTCTTGTAGAAAAGACAATATCCTAGGAATCCTAACCTTACTCCATGAGTTACTCTTGGATTCGCACCAATGCAAGTATTTGCGCCATATTTTATGGTAAATTTTCCTGGTAACAGGCTTCCTAGCCTGTATTAAGGTATCAATCACTGACTCCGAGAATCCACGCTTTGATAGAATCAAGCGTTCAATCTCCATGCAGTCAGCCTCAGAGAAATTAGATTTGGATGTTTGAAAGGACCCTGCACCAGAAGGTCCTGTCTCAGAGGTAGAGACCATGGTGGACAGGACAACATGTCCACTAGGTCTGCATACCAGGTCCTGCGTGGCCACGCAGGCGCTATTAGAATCACTGATGCTCTCTCCTGTTTGATCCTGGCAATCAATCGAGGAAGCATCGGGAAGGGTGGAAACACATAAGCCATGTTGAAGACCCAAGGTGCTGTCAGAGCATCTATCAGAATCGCTCCCAGGTCTCTGGATCTGGATCCGTAACAAGGAAGTTTGGCGTTCTGGCGAGACGCCATGAGATCCAGATCTGGTTTGCCCCAACGCCGAAGTATTTGGGCAAAGATCTCCGGATGAAGTTCCCACTCCCCCGGATGAAAAGTCTGGCGACTTAGAAAATCCGCTTCCCAGTTCTCCACGCCTGGGATGTGGATCGCTGATAGGTGGCAAGAGTGAGACTCTGCCCAGAGAATTATCTTTGAGACTTCCATCATCGCTAGGGAACTCCTTGTCCCTCCCTGATGGTTGATGTAAGCCACAGTCGTGATGTTGTCCGACTGAAACCTGATGAACCTCAGAGTTGCTAACTGAGGCCAAGCCAGAAGGGCATTGAAAACTGCTCTTAATTCCAGAATATTTATGGGAAGGAGACTCTCCTCCTGAGTCCATAATCCCTGAGTCTTCAGGGAATTCCAGACAGCGCCCCAACCTATCAGGCTGGCGTCTGTTGTTACAATCGTCCAATCTGGTCTGTTGAAGGGCATCCCCTTGGACAGATGTGGCCGATAGAGCCACCATAGAAGAGAATTTCTGGTCTCTTGATCCAGATTCAGCATAGGGGACAAATCTGAGTAATCCCCATTCCACTGACTTAGCATGCACAATTGCAGTGGTCTGAGATGCAGGCGTGCAAAGGGTACTATGTCCATTGCCGCTACCATTAAGCCTATTACCTCCATGCATTGAGCCACTGACGGGTGTGGAATGGAATGAAGGACACGGCAAGCATTTAGAAGTTTTGTTAACCTGTCTTCTGTCAGGTAAATTTTCATTTCTACAGAATCTATAAGAGTCCCTAAGAAGGGAACTCTTGTGAGTGGCAATAGAGAACTCTTTTCTTCGTTCACTTTCCACCCATGTGACCTTAGAAATGCCAGTACAAACTCTGTATGAGACTTGGCAGTTTGGAAACTTGACACTTGTATCAGAATGTCGTCTAGGTACGGAGCTACCGATATTCCTCGCGGTCTTAGTACCGCCAGAAGAGAACCCAGAACCTTTGTAAAGATTCTTGGAGCAGTAGCTAACCCGAAGGGAAGAGCTACAAACTGGTAATGCCTGTCTAGGAAGGCAAACCTTAGGTACCGGTAATGATCTTTGTGAATCGGTATGTGAAGGTAGGCATCCTTTAAATCCACTGTGGTCATGTACTGACCCTTTTGGATCATGGGTAAGATTGTCCGAATAGTTTCCATTTTGAACGATGGAACTCTTAGGAATTTGTTTAGGATTTTTAAATCCAAGATTGGTCTGAAGGTTCCTTCTTTCTTGGGAACCACAAACAGATTTGAGTAAAACCCTTGTCCGTGCTCCGACCGCGGAACCGGGTGGATCACTCCCATTAGTAAAAGATCTTGTACACAGCGTAGAAACGCCTCTTTCTTTATCTGGTTTGTTGACAACCTTGAAAGATGAAATCTCCCTTTTGGAGGAGAAGCTTTGAAGTCCAGAAGATATCCCTGAGATATGATCTCTAACGCCCAGGGATCCTGGACATCTCTTGCCCAAGCCTGGGCGAAGAGAGAAAGTCTGCCCCCTACTAGATCCGTTTCCGGATTGGGGGCCCTCACTTCATGCTGTCTTAGGGGCAGCAGCAGGTTTTCTGGCCTGCTTGCCCTTGTTCCAGGTCTGGTTAGGTTTCCAGCCCTGTCTGTAGCGAGCAACAGATCCTTCCTGTTTTGGAGCGGAGGAAGTTGATGCTGCTCCTGCCTTGAAGTTACGAAAGGCACGAAAATTAGACTGTCTAGCCCTTGGTTTGGCTCTGTCTTGAGGCAGGGCATGGCCCTTACCTCCAGTAATGTCAGCGATAATTTCCTTCAAACCGGGCCCGAATAATGTCTGCCCTTTGAAAGGTATGTTAAGCAATTTAGATTTAGAAGTCACATCAGCTGACCAGGATTTTAGCCACAGCGCTCTGCGCGCCTGAATGGCGAATCCGGAATTCTTAGCCGTAAGCTTAGTTAGATGTACTACGGCATCAGAAATAAATGAATTAGTTAGCTTAAGGGTTTTAAGCTTGTTTATAATCTCATCCAATGGAGCTGTCTCAAGGGTCTCTTCCAGAGACTCAAACCAGAATGCCGCCGCAGCCGTGACAGGCGCAATGCATGCGAGGGGTTGTAATATAAAACCTTGTTGAGTAAACATTTTCTTAAGGTAACCCTCTAACTTTTTATCCATTGGATCTGAAAAAGCACAGCTATCCTCCACCGGGATAGTGGTACGCTTAGCCAGAGTAGAAACTGCTCCCTCCACCTTAGGGACCGTCTGCCATAAGTCCCGTGTGGTGGCGTCTATTGGAAACATTTTTCTAAATATAGGAGGGGGGGAAAAGGGTACACCGGGCCTATCCCACTCCTTGTTAATAATCTCTGTAAGCCTCTTAGGTATAGGAAAGACGTCAGTACACGCCGGTACCGCATAGTATCTATCCAGCCTACATAATTTCTCTGGGATTGCAACCGTGTTACAATCATTCAGAGCCGCTAATACCTCCCCTAATAGTACACGGAGGTTCTCAAGCTTAAATTTAAAATTTGAAATGTCTGAGTCCAGTCTATTTGGATCAGATCCGTCACCTACAGAATGAAGCTCTCCGTCTTCATGCTCTGCCACTTGTGACGCAGTATCAGACATGGCTCTAACATTATCAGCGTACTCTGTTCTCACCCCAGAGTGGTCGCGTTTACCTCTAAGTTCTGGCAATTTAGATAAAACTTCAGTCATAACATTAGCCATGTCTTGCAAAGTGATTTGTAATGGCCGCCCTGATGTACTTGGCGTCACAATATCACGCACCTCCTGAGCGGGAGATGCAGGTACTGACACGTGAGGAGAGTTAGTCGGCATAACTTTCCCCTCGTTGTCTGGTGAAATTTTCTTAACATGTACAGATTGGCTTTTATTTAAAGTAGCATCAATGCAATTAGTACACAAATTTCTATTGGGCTCCACATTGGCCTTTGAACATATTGCACAAAGAGATTCCTCTGTGTCAGACATGTTTAAACAAACTAGCAGTTAGACTAGCAAGCTTGGAAAATACTTTTCAAAACAATTTTCAAGCAATATAAAAAACGTTACTTTGCCTTTAAGAAGCACACAAAAAACTGTCACAGTTGCAATAACAATGAACCGGATTAGTTATAGAAACCAAATTTTTACAGTAAATGCATTAATTTTAGCAAAGGAATGCACCCACTAGCAATGGATGATTAACCCCTTAATACCCAGAAAAACGGATAACAACTATTATATATACGTTTTTATCACAGTCAAAACACAGTCTCACAGGTCTGCTGTGAGTGGTTACCTCCCTCAAAACTAGTTTTGGAGACCCCTGAGCTCTGCAGAGACGTTCTGGATCATGCAGGGAGAATAAGGAAGACTGTGACTGAATTTTTAATGCGTAGTAAAAGCGCCAAAATAGGCCCCTCCCACTCATAATACAACAGTGGGGAAGCTCAGTAAACTGAATTTATTCAAAATAAACGACAGCTAAGTGGAAAATAATGCCCATAAATTTTTCACCAAGTACCTCAGAGAGAAAAACGATTAACCTGCCAGTAAACGTTTTAAATATAAATATATGAAATGATAATAAAAGCCTGTTGCTATCACTGCAGAAAGGCTATAAGTTATATGTATACAGTATTTTCTTAGTGAAGTGCCATTCCCCAGAAATACTTCAGTGCCAACATACATACATAACAGCCTGATACCAGTTGCTACTACTGCATTTAAGGCTGTACTTACATTTTATCGGTATTAGCAGTATTTTCTCAGTCAATTCCATTCCTTAGAAAATAATATACTGCAACATACCTCTTTGCAGGTGAACCCTGCCCGCTGTCCCCTGTTCTGAAGTTACCTCGCTCCTCAGAATGGCCGAGAACAGCAAATGGATCTTAGTTACGTCCGCTAAGATCATACACAAACTCAGGTAGATTCTTCTTCTAATGCTGCCTGAGAAAAAACAACACACTCCGGTGCCGTTTAAAATAACAAACTTTTGATTGAAGAAATAAAAACTAAGTTTTAATAACCACTGTCCTCTCACACATCCTATCTATTGGTTAGGTGCAAGAGAATGACAGGGTATGACGTAGAGGGGAGGAGCTATATAGCAGCTCTGCTTGGGTGATCCTCTTGCACTTCCTGTTAGGGAGGAGTTATAATCCCATAAGTAATGGATGACCCGTGGACTGACTACACTTAACAGGAGAAATGTATATCTAACATAACAACAATTTTAAATGCTTTGTGCATTGAAAAGCACTTGGAACTTGACAAAATAAGGAAACACTTAAAAAAGTTTACCTTGGATTGTGGCATTCCCATTTACTGTATATAAATATCCTCCTCACAAGCTATTTGAGTATACATTTTCAAAACTGTTGTGGCGCTAAATATTTAATTCAAAAGATAACATCCTAGAACACAGAAGTTCTATTTTCCTTTGGAAAATTAACACCTGATATTACATTCTATTAGTATGATCCTGCAGGTGCTTCTGCTAGTGAAATTTAGTTGAATTAGTTGAAATACATTTTGTAATCATGTCAAAGGAACTTAGAAAAGCAAACTGAGGACAAATTGTTCTCCTTGGAGCTGAAAAACTTACAAAGAGGGGCTGTACAAAGAAAACCAATTAATTTTCATCCAAAGCAATACCAGGTAGACTTCAAACACAGATGAACCATTAGCAACTTATCCAGTAAGTCAAAGTTTTACAAAAAACAACTGGTAAAGTATGGTCTTCATGGGAGAATAGTGATTTCTAAATTACTTATGTGTCAAAAAAAGAGAAAAAGTCTGAAATGTCCCATGCTGTTTACAGTGGATGACATTTTTACTGACAAATCAAGATTTACATGTTTGGTTGCAATCATGTGAGTAGTTCACTTAAAGGGACACTGTACCCAAATTTTTTCTTTCGTGATTCAGATTGAGCATGACATTATAAGCAACTTTCTAATTTACTCCTATTATCAAATGTTCTTCATTCTCTTGGTATCTTTATTTGAAATGCACGAATGTAAGTTTAGATGCCAGCCCATTTTTGGTGAACAACCTGGGTTGTCCTTGCTGATTGGTGGATAAATTCATCCACCAATAAAAAAGTGATGTCCAGAGTACTGAAACCAAAAAAAGCTTAGATGCCTTCTTTTTCAAATAAAGATAGAAAGAGAATGAAGAAAAATTGATAATAGGAGCAAATTAGAAAGTTGCTTAAAATTGCATGTTATTTCTGAATTACAAAATAAAACATTTGGGTTCAGTGTCCCTTTAAGGAGATGGCAGCATGACCACAGAGTGTAAAACCTACAATTAAATAAGGAGCAGGAAATGTTCAGATATGGGAATGCTTTATCTACTCTCAAGTTGCTGACTTGCTCAAGATCAACTACACTTTGAACAAACAGAAGTACCACTCTGTTCTACAGAGGCATTCCATCCATTCTGACTTAATATTGAGTGGAAGAGGATTCATCTTCCAACAGGGCAACAATCCTAAACACATACGGCAGCAATGCCAGGTGTATCTGAAGTCCAAGAAAGTGCTAAATGACATATTTAACTTCCTAGGAAACATTTAAAAACAGAGAAGACAAAACACACAGTAATATTTCTATACACTTTCTGAGATGCAATTAGTGGGTGCTTAAATAATGTGGATTGTAAAATTATACATAAACTTGTAAAATCAAAGGGAGGTAATACCAAACATATATATTCAGCCAGTCTGACAGATCGGCATTCTGATTCATCCTAAAGGTGTACAAAAGGTTTGACGCTAGGGCTCTGTGCAGACCACTTGATTTCCTCCACACCAAACTCATCAAGCCATGTCTTCTTGAACCTCGCTTTGTGCACAGGGGTACAGTCATGCTGGAGCAAACAATTGCCTTACCCAAACTGTTGTCACAAGGTTGTAAGCACCAAATTTTATCATATGCCTTTGTATCCAATATAGACCCCTTACTGGAGCTAAGGGGCCTAGCCCAAATCCTGAAAAACAGCCTCAGACCATGCTCTCTCCCCCACCAAACTTTACAGAAGGCACTATGCATTTTGATAGGTGGTGTTTTCCTGGCATCCACTGCACTCAGATTATTCCATCAGTCTACCAGATAGTGAAGTGTGATGTATCACTCCAAAAAACACATTTCCACTGCTCCAGACTCCAGTCGAAGTGTGCTGTGCATTACTCCAGCCAATGATTGGCATTGCCCATGTTTATGTGAGGCATGTATACAGTTGTTCAGCCAGGAAAACCCTATTTCATGAAGCTCCTGATTCCCATTTCTTATGCTAATGTTTCTTACAGATGCAGTTTAGAATGCTGTAGAAAGTAATGCAACAAATGATTGTTGCACATTACTTCAGCACTCAGTGGCCCTGCTCTGTGAGTTTGCATCAATTATAATTCATGGTTGGGCTTTTGTTGCACCTAGATGATTCTACTTAATAATAATAGCATTTACAGTTGACCAGGGCAGAAATTTCATAAACTGACTTGTGGCAAAGGTTGCATTCTATGATAGTGCCACTTTCAAAGGCACTGAGCTATATAGTATGACTCATTGTACTGTCAGTGTTTGTCTATTGAGATTTCTGGCTATATGCTGGATTGTGTGCACCTGTAACCAAAGGGTGTGGCTGTAACACCTTAATTAAATATTTAGTCGTGTTGTCCACATACATTTGGCCATATCGTGAATAAAGTATTTATAGTAAAGTGTGTGTGTAGTCATTATATATATATATATATATATATATATATATATATGTGTGTGTGTGTGTGTGTGTATAAACACATTCATGCACTTCTATGAGCAAAAATATATCCTTAATAACACTACCTTTAAGATAAATGGTAGGGGATATAAGCGCTTTATAGATTACATGTTCTTTGTCTGGCATGGCAGTGTAGAAACATTAATAGAGTTTGTTTCTACAAACCGTTTGCCCAGTCCCATCAGATTTGTACCAAAATGGAGCCCAGAAAAGATTGCATTCCTAGATATAGAGATCTCTAGATAAATTGCTAAAATAGGAACAAGGCTATAGAGAAAACCCACTGATAGAAACACACTGGTGGGGTATGAAAGCTTTCACCCAAAACACCTGCTGCAGTCTTTGCCTAGAGCACAAATGCTTAGAGCCAAGAGACTTACCTCTAAGGCGGAAGAGAAAGAAATTGCAGTGGATGAGATGGGGAATTTTTTTTCAAAATGAGGCTACCCTGATGACTTATTGAATTCAAGTAAAAAGCAGGTAATATCAGAACAGATAGCTTATAAGAACAGTATAGAGAGCAATAGACTATACTTTGTAACAGACTACACAACAGACAGTTGGAAACTCAAAAAAGCCATCTATGAAAATTGGAAGATATTACAAAAAGATGAAAAATTTACTTCTTTTGGGAGAGAGGTGCCTATTTTTTTCCTATAGAAAAGGGAAGAGCTTGAAGGATATGTTGGTTCAAGCAGACCCCCAGAAAAATAGTGAGATATCTTGCAGAGGGATGCAGCACTCATAAAATTGCAAAGCTTCTGAAGCGTGATCATCGAACAATCAAGCGTTTCATTCAAAATAGTCAACAGGGTCGCAAGAAGCGTGTGGAAAAACCAAGGCGCAAAATAACTGCCCATGAACTGAGAAAAATCAAGCATGCAGATGCCAAGATGCCACTTGCCACCAGTTTGGCCATATTTCAGAGCTGCAACATCACTGGAGTGCCCAAAAGCACAAGGTGTGCAATATTCAGAGACATGGCCAAGGTAAGAAAGGCTGAAAGACGACCACCACTGAACAAGACACACAAGCTGAAACGTCAAGACTGGGCCAAGAAATATCTCAAGACTGATTTTTCTAAGGTTTTATGGACTGATGAAATGAGAGTGAGTCTTGATGGGCCAGATGGATGGGCCCGTGGCTGGATTGGTAAAGGGCAGAGAGCTCCAGTCTGACTCAGACGCCAGCAAGGTGGAGGTGGAGTACTGGTTTGGGCTGGTATCATCAAAGATGAGCTTGTGGGGCCTTTTCGGGTTGAGGATGGAGTCAAGCTCAACTCGCAGTCCTACTGCCAGTTTCTGGAAGACACCTTCTTCAAGCAGTGGTACAGGAAGAAGTCTGCATCCTTCAAGAAAAACATGATTTTCATGCAGGACAATGCTCCATCACACGCGTCCAAGTACTCCACAGCGTGGCTGGCAAGAAAGGGTATAAAAGAAGAAAATCTAATGACATGGCCTCCTTGTTCACCTGATCTGAACCCCATTGAGAACCTGTGGTCCATCATCAAATGTGAGATTTACAAGGAGGGAAAACAGTACACCTCTCTGAACAGTGTCTGGGAGGCTGTGGTTGCTGCTGCACGCAATGTTGATGGTGAACAGATCAAAACACTGACAGAATCCATGGATGGCAGGCTTTTGAGTGTCCTTGCAAAGAAAGGTGGCTATATTGGTCACTGATTTGTTTTTGTTTTGTTTTTGAATGTCAGAAATGTATATTTGCGAATGTTGAGATGTTATATTGGTTTCACTGGTAAAAATAAATAATTGAAATGGGTTGCCTAATAATTATGCACAGTAATAGTCACCTGCACACACAGATATCCCCCTAAAATAGCTATAACTAAAAACAAACTAAAAACTACTTCCAAAACTATTCAGCTTTGATATTAATGAGTTTTTTGGGTTCATTGAGAACATGGTTGTTGTTCAATAATAACATTAATCCTCAAAAATACAACTTGCCTAATAATTCTGCACTCCCTGTAGGTGCAATGGCTGTGTGACATGTGATAACCTAATTCTAGGGGACACATTTTCACACAGCCATACAGGTAAGAAGTATAAAGTGAAGTTCCCTCTGAATTGTGAGTTTAAATTTGTGGTCTACATGATCAAATGCCAGTGTGGGGATATGTATATTGGCAAGACAGAAACTATGCTGAAAGAAAGAATGGCTGCACATAGATCAAGCATAAGGCTAGCCATTGGAAAAAGGAAAGCAGATTAGCCTGTTGCGAAACACTTCCTAGAAAAGGGCCACCCAGTCTCAAGTCTGAGATGCTGTCCTATAGATCAGATACCACCCTTAAAAAGGGGAGGGAACAGAAAGAAAATGTTATTAAAGAGGTAGGCCAAATAGATACATGAGCTTGACACTGTTCACCCTAGAGGGTTAAATACACACCTGTCTCTATTATCCTTCTTGTAAACACAGGGAGGGTAATAATGAGTGATTACTTGATACAATGTGTATATCTCATGTGTTATCCTAGAAATAACCCCTAATTGTTCTGTGTTTTAAGCCAGGAAGGATAAAATTGGAAATACAAGATGCAAAATCTGCAGTATGTTCTTTTCTCCACAAGATAGCGTGGTGCAGAACACACCTGGGGAAGTGGAAGTGGTTAGTGAGTACATAGGTATATAAGTCTGTATTGTTTGTTGTTATGTGACCTTGACAAAGGCCCAAGTGAGGGCCGAAACGTTGGGATAATGCTAAATAAACTGTTAAATACATAAGCTGTGTCATTATTTAACCTATGGATACCTACTGACATCAGCTACCTAAAGAAACTAAAGAGTGCTATCCTATATGCTGATATAGTATATATATATATATATATATATATATATATATATATATATATACACTATATATATACTATATATATACACTATATATATATATATATATATATATATATATATATATATATATATATATATATATATATATATATAAAAAATGAAAAGATGAAAGCACTCACTGGACTATGGACAGCAGTATCAAATAAAATATCCTTTATTGTGACGTTTCGGGACCAACAGCGTCCCTTCTTCTGACGCTGTTGGTCCCGAAACGTCACAATAAAGGATATTTTATTTGATACTGCTGTCCATAGTCCAGTGAGTGCTTTCATCTTTTCATTTTCTAAATACCTGGCTACAGCACCCTGGCAAGTTGCGGTCTGTTGGTGAGAGTGCATATACCACTAACAAACTTCTATATATATATATATATATATATATATATATATATTTATATATATGTACTGTAGATAGATTTCATAGGTATGGGCACTCACCTGATTTAGCATTTAATTAAATTTTTATTGTATTTATTTAAAGTGTTGACGTTTCAGCCTTACATCAGACCTTTTTCAAGACAACATGTCATAGGAACAAAGATGGAAACAGGCGCAGCAGCGGCCGCCAGCCGGACTCTCAATCTCAGACAGGAAGAACGAGATCTCTTTTATCTTTATATTTATGTTTCTAAATAATAACATAAAAATAAGAGGTACAAAACTAAAAAAGATAACAAAATGTAAATGTCTCAAATTATTTACTCAAAAAGAAAAGCATAAATAATTTCATATTACAAATAAATACCCTTATATTCCTATATTAAGCATTTTCCTGCCGTACATTTCTGCTGAAGGCGTTCAGAGCTTATGATTACTTTTACTAATATACACTTCCTAATGATTGTCTAGGTAAGCTAAAATCATAATAATCTGAAGAACAATTTCCAAGCCAAAAATCAGTTTGAACAAAGAATGAGCCAAACTGCGGAGATAACAGAAATGTCTCAAAACACTTTATGACATTTAAAATATGTATTTGCATAAGCCTGATATGATTTATGGCCTATTTTGCACATTGTATACTTGTGTTATTTTTTTAAAACAAAAAAAAAAATATTTTACATTTTTTTTGCATGCATTAGTGTCTTCGCAAGCTGTGAAAATAATTCTATTTATATATAAAGAACAAGTGCAAATATAACATTTCATTTCCATCCACATTACATATTGTGAAATTTCTCACAAAAAGATATTTTAAAAATAATGTTAAAAATTGCTAATCTATCAAGGGAACAAAGATAACTAAAATATAAGCAGTGGACAGCTTTTGCATTTATCTTCATGTTAAAAATGATGATCTGGCTATTAAGATATTAGAAATGCAAAATAAACTCTGTAATGCTAAAAGAGTATGCACGAGGAACATATACAGTATCTTGCAAAAATATTCATAACAGGTCTGTCATAGTGGTGAATTAAAACTGGTACATTGAAATAGAATTCTGCTTCTTCTTTTTTTGCAGGATCTCAGTCACAAGACATTGGTTTTGTATGGAGAAATATTTTTAAGAATAAAATGTGAAATATTCCTACATTTACATTAATTTAATATTTATTAACTAGTGTTAAAGCCTGTGCACACTGGCCAAAATGTTTAAGGAATTAAATCTACCTATCCCTCTATGCATCTATCCCTCTATCCCTATCTATCTCTATCCCTCTATCCCTATCCCTCTATCCCTATCCTTCTATCTCTATCCCTCTATCTATCTATCTATCTATCTATCTATCTATATCCCTCTATCCATCTATCTCTATCCCTCTATCCCTATCCATCTATCTCTATCCCTCTATCCCTATCCCTCTATCTCTATCCCTCTATCTCTATCCCTTTATCCCTATCCCTCTATATCTATCCCTCTATCTCTATCCATATATCTCTATCCCTCTATCTCTATCCCTCTATTCATCTATCTATCTATCTATCTATCTATCTATCCCTATCCCACTATCTCTATCACTCTATCTTTATCATCCTAACTAGTGTTAAAGCCTGTGCACACTGGCCAAAATGTTTAAGGAATGAAATTTACCTATCCCTCTATCCATCTATCCCTCTATCCCTATCTAATCTCTATCCCTCTATCCCTATCTATCTCTATCCCTATCTATCTCTATCCCTGTATCCCTATCCCTCTATCCCTATCCTTCTATCTATATCCCTCTATCCATCTATCTCTATTCCTCTATCCATCTATCTCTATCCATCTATCCCTATCCCTATCTATCTCTATCCCTCTATCCCTATCTATCTCTATCCCTGTATCCCTATCTCTCTTTCCCTATCCCTCTATCTCTATCCCTCTATCCATCTATCTCTATTCCTCTATCTCTATCCCTATCCCTCTATCTCTATCCCTCTATCCATTCTATCCCTATCCCTCTATCCCTATCCCCTATCCCTCTATCTCTATCCCTATATATCTCTATCCCTCTATCTCTATCCATCTATCCCTAATCCCTCTATCTCTATCCCTCTATCTCTATCCATCTATCCCTAATCCCTCTATCTCTATCCCTCTATCTCTATCCCTATCTATCCCTACCCCTCTATCCCTATCCATCTACCCCTCTATCTCTATCCCTATGCCTCTATCCCTATCCATCTACCCCTCTATCTCTATCCATCTACCCCTCTATCTCTATCCCTACCCCTCTATCCCTATCCCTATCCATCTATCCCTCTCCCTATCCATCTATCCCTCTCCCAGGTGTGTTTGTCCTTGCACAGTCTCTACTGCGCTTGACAGCTTTGTACAAACACACTTGGCTTTTATTATATAGGATATTTTGTAATAGCAAAGTTCATTGCACTTTAAGATTTAAAGCGATGGTAAATCCTACCGTTTCAAAAATGTTAGAATTTACCAGCACTAAAAATAAAGGTGACCTTCATTAACAAGTTTAAAAAAAAACTGTTTAGATGGTACCTTTATGTTGCTGTGGCTTCACTGCAATCCTAAGCGGCTATGGCTGCCCACAGCAAAAGTATTTTTATTCAGTGAGGCGATGTTTCCACCTCTTAGTAAATAGCCGTGCTAGCCATACAGCAACTGATTCCTGTGGACGTGCAACACACTAAATCCAGATATTAGTGTGTTGCACTTTCAGAAGAATAATTATTACTCCGAAAAGAGCCGAAAGCCGCAAGGGGTCATCTTCTTCCGCATTTTCAGGGAACAAAACTTCAGGTCACATATCTAGTTTTTAGATGCTGTTCACATTTAAGACCTAATGTAGGCCATTGTTTTCTATGAGAAACACAAACATAGTATATATTATTTTTTTCAACAGATCCAGCAGATTTAAATAACACCATTATTTTATGTATATCATGATGTGTAAAAAAAACTACATCAAAATGTGAAAACAATTATATTTCTATTAAAATTTTAAATAACAATTATGTAAACATCGGTAAAAGAAGGGGATTTCTCATATAAATAAGGGCCTTTGGGTATAGTTATAAAACTTTAATGTGCAAATAGGTGTCTAGGACTTTCTGGCCTAATTTATATATATATATATATATATATATATATATATATATATATATAGATGCTCAAAAAACAAAGTATTGCAGTATGCAGTGATACCTTTTTTATTGGACTAACATAATATTTAAAAGACAAGCTTTCGAGAGTTTTCCTCTCTTCCTCAGGTCTGAAGCAATACTGATCATTCTGATATAGATACACATCACATACAACAAATGGAAGGGAGGAAGGGGGTGAGAGGGGGGGTCATAAAAGCAGAGAATGTGTCTGAAGGAGAAAATAGCTGAGAATAGCCAGAAAGAATAAATAAACAGAGGAGAGTAAATAGGTCAGATGAGAGGAAAAACAAAAAGGAAAAAGAAACCAATATAGGACAATAAGATGAGAGATTATAGAAAGTTATGGTAGTGTGTGAGAAAGCCAGAGTCTACATTAAGTCCTTCATTTCTGGTATTGAAATGTGTGATCATTTTCATCTCAAACGTCTTTCGTTCATGAGAGTCTTTGAAATTCCCTTTAAGAATTTTAATCCTGAGGTTAAGGATGGAGTGACCAGTCTGAGTGAAGTGATGACCAACAGGGGTACAATATTCATTTTTCTTGTGGTTTTTGATCGAGTGTCTGTGTAGATTCATTCTGAGATGCAGCTTTAGGCCAGTTTCTCCAATGTAGCAACCTCTGTCACACGCTGTACACTGTATTATGTACACCACATTAGCAGATGAGCACGAATAGGATCCCTTAATATTGTATGACGCATTGTTGTGTCTGGCTGTGTTGTTGTCACATATATGTTGACACAGTTTGCAGAGTGATTTGTTGCATCGTGCAGTGCCATTCTGTGTGTGCTTCTGTTCTGTGGTTAATTTGCTGCGGACCAATCTCTGTCTCAGGTTAGGCGGTTGTTTGAATGCTAGTATGGGGGGTTCAGGAAATATTTTTTTGAGTGTGGGGTCCTCTGAAATTAGTGGTTGTAGATCTTTAATAATTTTGCGCACTCCTTCCAGAGTAGGGGTGTAAGTGACTACTAGAGGGGTTCTTGTTTTGTTTTCCTTTTCTTTGTATTGTAGGAGTCTTTCCCGTGGTGTTTTTAGGGCAGATTTGATTTTTTTAGATATTGTCCTTTCCTTGTAGCCCTTTTGCCTAAATGACTCTGACAGTGTACTGAGGTGGTGATCTCTGTCTTTTGTGTCAGAGCAAATGCGGTGATATCTGATAGCTTGGCTGTAGATGATACCTTGTTTGGTGTGATTGGGATGGAAGCTGGAATTGTGGAGGTAGCTGTACCTGTCTGTGGGTTTTCTGTATATAGATGAATGAAGGATGCCATTGGTGACAGTTATTGTGCAGTCCAAGAAGTTCACACTATGATTTGAAAAGTCCATTTTAAGGTTTATTGACGGGTGAAATGAATTAAATGATTTGTGGAAATCTAAGAGGCTTTCTTCTCCTTTTGTCCATATTATGAAAATATAATTGATGTAACGATAATATGTATACGGTTTGTGGGGCTGAGTATATAAGAATCTGTATTCTAGGTACGCCATGAAAAGATTGGCGTATTGTGGTGACATTTTTGTGCCCATCGCTGTCCCTGTCATTTGTAGGTAGTAATTGTTGTTAAAACTGAAATAGTTGTGTGTGAGTATGAATTCTATAAGCTGGGCAATAGTTGCACTATCATATTTGTGTGTTGTTTGGTGGGATGAGAGAAATTTACTGCAGGCCTCAATACCATCCTTATGCGGGATGTTGCTGTATAAGGATTCCACATCCATAGTAACTAGTATAGTGTTTCTAGGTAGTTCATTTATCTGGTTGAGTTTATTAAGGAAGTCTGTAGTGTCCTGTATAAAGCTATCAGTCTTAATAACAAGAGGCTTAAGAATGTTTTCTATTAGGCCAGATATTTGTTCAGTAAGTGTTCCCATACCTGTTATAATGGGGCGTCCTGGGTTTCCTGGCTTGTGGATTTTGGGTAGCATGTAGAAGGTACCCATCTGAGGATTGGAAGGTACCAGATTTTCTAATTCTTGCTGTAGGTGTTTAGGAAATGTTTTGATAAGTTTTGTGAGTTTAGCTGAATATTCCTTGGTGGGGTCCGTGTCCAGTTTTTTGTAGTAGTTTACATCAGACAACTGTCTGTAACCTTCTGTAGTGTAGTCCTGGGTATTCATGATAACTACTGATCCACCCTTGTCCGCCGGCTTGATGATGATGTTATTATTATTCATCAAGTTTTTCAAGGCATTTCTTTCCATATGTGAGAGGTTGTAAGCTATTTTTTTCTCTTGTGTGGTGACTAGGGATGCCACTCTCAGGCGAAAACTTTCAATGTAACTGTCCAATTTGATGTTACGTCCTGCTGTCGGTGTAAAATCTTTGTTCTTTTTCCTACCATTATTATCCTGTTTGAGAGTCGTGTTTTTTTTGGCATAAAAGAATTCCTTAAGTCTCAATCTTCTGAAAAAGTCTTCCAAGTCTGAATATAACTGGATGTGATCAAGATTTGTGTTAGGACAGAATGTTAGCCCCTTGGATAAGACTGATTTTTCAGGTATTGAAAGGTGATGATTAGAGAGGTTTAAAATCCCAGTATTGTCCGTGAATTGTTTTTGGTAGTTAGCAGGCTCAGTTTGGTTTGGGTCATTGGTAGTTCTGGTTGGAGTAAGCTGTTTTTCAATGGAGCAATCAGTTGATCTTTCATTAGGGCTTTCTTTGTGCTGTTTGAGCTCAGCCAGTTTCTTATTCTTTTTCCTGATGAGATTATGTTGTTGTTTCCTGTAGAAGTAATCCATTTCTAATTCCATTGCTTTGGTTTCAGGTGTAACCTGTTTAAGATCTTGAAATAAGGACTGCTTATGACAGAGTATTTTTTGTTTTCTGTCATATAGTTGGTGAATTAGGTTGTTGCGTAGTTTCTCACTAGTCTGTCTGCAGAGATTCTCAGCATATGGTGAGTTGTGGGTAGTAGAAAGTGGGTTCTTAATTCGAAGTCCATTAGGGATTAGATACATTTTCTTACAACGTGTAAGAAAATATATGTCACTGTTAATTTGTGTTTCTCTTCTAATCAGTTTGATCATTTGCTTCTTTATGCGGCTGAATACGGTATCTGTCATAGTAGTGAAGATTGGAGTAAATTTAGGCAAAAGGGCTACAAGGAAAGGACAATATCTAAAAAAATCAAATCTGCCCTAAAAACACCACGGGAAAGACTCCTACAATACAAAGAAAAGGAAAACAAAACAAGAACCCCTCTAGTAGTCACTTACACCCCTACTCTGGAAGGAGTGCGCAAAATTATTAAAGATCTACAACCACTAATTTCAGAGGACCCCACACTCAAAAAAATATTTCCTGAACCCCCCATACTAGCATTCAAACAACCGCCTAACCTGAGACAGAGATTGGTCCGCAGCAAATTAACCAAAGAACAGAAGCGCACACAGAATGGCACTGCACGATGCAACAAATCACTCTGCAAACTGTGTCAACATATATGTGACAACAACACAGCCAGACACAACAATGCGTCATACAATATTAAGGGATCCTATTCGTGCTCATCTGCTAATGTGGTGTACATAATACAGTGTACAGCGTGTGACAGAGGTTGCTACATTGGAGAAACTGGCCTAAAGCTGCATCTCAGAATGAATCTACACAGACACTCGATCAAAAACCACAAGGGAAATGAATATTGTACCCCTGTTGGTCATCACTTCACTCAGACTGGTCACTCCATCCTTAACCTCAGGATTAAAATTCTTAAAGGGAATTTCAAAGACTCTCATGAACGAAAGACGTTTGAGATGAAAATGATCACACATTTCAATACCAGAAATGAAGGACTTAATGTAGACTCTGGCTTTCTCACACACTACCATAACTTTCTATAATCTCTCATCTTATTGTCCTATATTGGTTTCTTTTTCCTTTTTGTTTTTCCTCTCATCTGACCTATTTACTCTCCTCTGTTTATTTATTCTTTCTGGCTATTCTCAGCTATTTTCTCCTTCAGACACATTCTCTGCTTTTATGACCCCCCCTCTCACCCCCCTTCCTCCCTTCCATTTGTTGTATGTGATGTGTATCTATATCAGAATGATCAGTATTGCTTCAGACCTGAGGAAGAGAGGAAAACTCTCGAAAGCTTGTCTTTTAAATATTATGTTAGTCCAATAAAAAAGGTATCACTGCATACTGCAATACTTTGTTTTTTGAGCATCTATCTACTGGACTAACACGGCTACTCCAATCTTCACTATATATATATATATATATATATATATACAGTATATATAACAGTATATATATATATATATATATATATATATATATATATATATATATATATATATATATACACACACACACCTTGCTGCGAGTGGACAGCGTTTTTAAACATAACACTAGCATTGCACAAGCCAATCGGCGGCTAGCAGGGACTATCAATCATCCTGATTGGATGTATAAAACCCATTCTTAAAAAAAAAATATGTCTCTGACAAAAAAAATCACCTCAACAAGTTAATAAGATTTGTATCTGCTCCTTAAAACATCTGTACGTTTTGAGTCACTCTCCATTACAAATAATGGAGCAACATCTATCCACTGTGAAGAACACCACCATCACAAAAATTACTTCAACACCTTAAGGAACAAAAATAAACATAAAATCTCCCCCTTAAAGGGACAGTCTACACCAGAATTTTTATTGTTTAAAAAAATAGATAATCCCTTTATTACCCATTCCCTAGTTTTGCATAAATAACGCAGTTATAATATACTTTTTACCTCTGTAATTACCTTGTATCTAAGCCTCTGCAAACTGCCCCCTTATTTCAGTTCTTTTGACAGACTTGCATATTAGTATCATCAGTGATGACTCCTAGGCAACTTCACGTGCGTGAGCTCAATGTTATCTATATGAAACACATGAACTAACACCCTCTAGTGGTGAAAAACTGTCAAAATCCCCTGAGAGAAGAGGTGGCCTTCAAGGGTTTAGAAATTAGCATATGAACCTCCTAGGTTTAGCTTTCAACTAAAAATACCAAGAGAACAAAGCAAATTTGAGAACAAAAGTAAATTGGAATAATGAAAGTTTATTTTGGTCTAGATTGTCCCTTTAAAACAAGTCACTCTAACATAAGCAAAAAAGAAAACTTGAAAACAAGTAGAGATAAATACCAGAGTCTTCATGAATTTTGCATACTGGGACAAAGTCAGGCCCATCGTTTGCATTTGCAGGACCCTGGGCAAGAGAACTTTGTCCCTGAAATGTCACAATTTTGTAAAAAAGCATACCAGCGTTCACCACCTCGAGTGCATTGAAGTTAAACTCTCTGTGTGGATGTCTGTGTCTGTTATGATATTATTTAATTAAATCCTTTGCTCCCAACCAGGGTGAGGGACCCAAAGTCTTAGTGCCAATAATTACTGAGACTTTATGCTCCTGCTGCTGCCCTGCAACATTAAAACATCATGCCTTTAATCCAATGGTGTGGATCCTCAGGGAAAAGGGCACAGTTGTGTCTACGGGACAGCTTAAGATCCTTCACCCACCACCAGGGTGATAGATCCAAAGCATCAGCTCCAATTACTGAAACTTTATGTTCCTGCTGCTGTAGCCCTACACCCTCTAAAAATGCTGCCTGTCTTCCTCCATACCTTAAGTTCTACACACTACACTCAAGGTGCTACTGCTTAAAATACAAAACACATATATTATCCATTGCAAGGGTGATAGATCCAAAGTCTTACTGCCATTTACTGAGACTTTATTTTCCTGATGTTGCTGTCCTACCCTCTGTAAAATATTCTGTCTGCCTTACACACCTTAAGTTTATCAAGTTATACTCTGGGTCCTTACAAACAACACACATCCATCACCCACTACCAGGGTGAGGGATCCAAAGTCTCAGCGCCCATTACTGAGACTATGGTCATATTGCTGCTCTACAATCATATAAAATAATCATGCTGACTCTAATCCAGAAGTGTGGATTCTTAGGGAACAGGGCACGGCTGTGCTCACAGGACAGACACACCACTGGATAATGATTCAGTCCACTTATCGTCCTTCACCAACAACCAGGGTGAGGGATCCAAAGTCTTAGCACCAATTATTGAGACTTTATGTTCCTGCTGCTGCTCTGCAACATCAAAAACATCATGCTGCCTTAGTACCTTTAATCCAACAGTGTGGTTCCTTAAGGAACAGTGCACGGCTGTGTCCACGGGACAGACACACATCTGGATGATGATACAAATTATTATCCTTCATCCACTGCCAGGGTAAGGGACCCAAAGTCTTAGCACCAATAACTGAGACTTTAAGTCCCTACAGCTGCCCTGCAAAATAAACAAAAAAATCAAGCTGCCTTAAATCCAATGCTGTGGATCCTAAGGAAACACAGGACAGACACACCACTGGAGGATAATACAGTCAGCTTATTATCCTTCATTCACCACAAGGGAGAGGGACCCGAAGTCTTAGTGTCAATTAATAAAATTTTATTTTCCTGCTGCTGCCCTGCAACATCAAAAACATCATGCCAGGAGGAAGGTAACTATTAGAGATGTGCGTTCGTTTTCGTACAATTGCACATTTGTGACAAAAATTGGATTTTCATTTTGTTTTAACAAAAAGAAAATCTGATTGAATGCACCAAGGAAAATGAAAGAAAGTGAAAAATACTGATGAAAATCGTCAGTGCATTAAGGTAAGTATTGTAGCTAAAGGTGAACTTTTAACCTGTAGCTTTGAAACATTTACATTTGTTTTAATGAAAATGAATGTAAATGTTTAACTAAAGTTCAGTATTTGATTAATTTGAAACTAAAAAATACAGAATAGTGCAGCCACTGAATATTCAGGGAAACAAATTTCCCTGGCAAGTTTAAATTATTACAATATTTTACTACTAATATCTCCTTTTTCATCTTCATTCTCAAAATAAACCTTTCTATCCTTACATTAATGTAATTGCTACTTACTTGGTCATTCATTCACCTGCCTTAACATAACCCATAACCAATAACAAACCATTAGTATTTCCTATAACTTCTCCATCTCATCATTTCTCCTTACAAACATGTAAAAAAAAACTTAATTAACCTAGTACCTACCACCTTATCACACTAGGACATACTAATTAACTTATTAATATACTAACTGGGCTTGTTTGTGACATGAATGTTTGTGAGTGTATATGAGTGAGAGTCAGGTTTATGTGTGCAAAATAGTGATATGAGAGTTGTGTGTGTAGAGAAAAGAATGTTAATTGGAAATGTGAGAGTATGTGTGCGGTGAGTAAAAATGATTGTTCGTTGACACAATACCATGGTGTTACTGACACTGCAGGTGTGTAAGTGACTGTGTTGTATTTGTTCTTTGTTGTAATAATTTGTATCCTAAATAGAAAGTAATTATTAACAAAAACATGACCTTCCCCTGAACAATGTGTTTTCTTGCTGGATCTGTGTATCCTTGATGTGTATACTGAACCTGTTTAATAAAAATGTAATTAAAAAAACAAACAAACAAAAAAAACATGACCTTCCCGGCAGAGAAGGCCATGAGAAATACCACCTGCGGTGCGATGTCATTGAGGGCAACTTCTACAGCACCAACTTAGCAGACCTATACAAGATCCTTGACTTGGACTTTCATTACCATTTCATATTTGATCTGCCACACAGTTGCAGAGATGCCAAACACTGGAACCAGGTGGCACACCGCAAATTCTCTCAGATCTTGCTAGCTCATATTGCATGTGCCTGGGGGGTGGAGGTGCCTGCCTTATAGCAAATGTATAGGAGGTGTAAAACAGAGGGTGTTACAGAGAAAATTATCTTTTACTTTGGATGCTGCTAAGTGAACATGAAAGCCGTTACTGGGTAACTAAAGACAGGGCACAAAAAATAGATGTATTAATAAAAGAATACGTTTAAGAATTGCATAGAATGAGAAACTTAAAGGGACAGTCAACACAAAAATTGTTATTGTTTAAAAAGATAGATAATCCCTTTACTACCCACTCCCCAGCTTTGCACAACCAACATGGTTATATTAACATACTTTATAACCTTTAAACCTCTAAATTTCTGTCTGTTTCTAAGTACCTATAGACAGCCACATGATCATGCTTTTGTATTTGCTTTTTACATCAGGGGAAACTAGTTTATGTAAACCATATAGATAACATTGTGTTGACGCCCATGGATTCTACCAACACAGCACTAATTGGCTTAAATGCAAGTCAATAGATAAAGTCATGTGATCAAGGGGCAGTCAGAAGATGCTTAGAAACAAGGTAATCACAGAGGTAAAAAGTGTATTAATATAACTTTGTTTTCTGTGCAAAACTGGGGAATGGTTAATAAAGGGATTAGCTATTTTTTAAAACAATAAAACATTTTGAGTTGACTGTCCACAAGGGTCAGCAGTGGTTTCTATGACACAAATGATGTGTTTACAGAAGCATGACACACTGCTGCCAGCTCTCTGAACAGGCATGGTGTTTGAATACTGGTGCATGGACCCCCACAGCATATGTGTGTATGCACCTGAAAAAAATCAACAACTTTTACTAGAAGATTTTTTGCTAATGGAAGTATATTACAAAAATGCTTATATTTCCTATTGAAATGCACTCATGCACAGATTAGATTAGATTCTTAATAATACTGGTATTGGGACTTTGACTGAGTTTTTATTTTAATGGGTTACAGGGGGCGGCCACCGGCCAATAGTTAAATAACTGTGCATTCATTATGGAATGCATGCTAGAAGCTCCTATAGTACTGGCAAAGCAAATATAACATATTTCAGATTTTTTTTTTCTTAAAAAGTCATCTAATAATTAATCTTGAGTTTCAGTTTAAGGAAAAAATAAAAATAAAAAATAAAATAAATAAATATATATATATATATATATATAGAAATGTAAATTAAAAATATGAGAAAATTGGTCTTGTAAAGGCACAATTTATTTTATACACACGTGTTTTTCTAGCCGAATCCTCAACAAAAAGTGAAGAGATATCTTCATCCACTCCAGCTTCATTTTTTGCTATGCAAGTATAAGCCCCTGTGTCTTCATATCGCACATTGCTGATGTGAACTTCACTACCATTTGCTGAAACATAAATTAAAGAGAATTGAATTCATAACCATATTGCCCATACGTAACAGTTTTTGTCATTTCTTAAATGTTTTTGTTTATTAAAATGATCTAGTTGGCTACTCAAACAAAACTTATTTATAGTTACATTTTTAATATGATCAAATTGTACATTTATTTTCATTAAATAGAACAATACACATTTCAAAGTAAGAAACAACTGTATTCTAAGTGCTTAAGCTCTGTATATTGCCAGGCTTAGTTGGCATCACCTAAAGTTGATTAATGAAAAGTAAACTTATTGTTTGCATAGGGGCCTATCTATCAAGCTCCGAATGGAGCTTGAGGCCCTGTGTTTCTGGCGAGCCTGCAGGCTCGCCAGAAACACAAGTTATAAAGACCGCTGCTCCATAACCCTGTCCGCCTGCATTGATGAGGCGGACAGGAATCACCGGAATTCAACCCGATCGAGTACGATCAGGTTGATTGACATCCCCCTGCTGGCGAGTCTTCAGGGGGCGGCGTTGCACCAGCAGCTCACAAGAACTGCTGGTGCAATGCTGAATACGGAGAGCGTATTGCTCTCCGCATTCAGAGATGTCTGTCGGACCTGATCCGCACTTTCGGATCAGATCCGACTTGGGTTGCCACCTTTTGCCCAGAAAATTCCTGGACACTGTTTAAGTGGGCGTGGGTTGGGGTGTGGCTTCTCGCGGCCTCAAATTCTTTATGAAATCAATAAATATATGTATTTATCCAGAAGAGGGTACATAATCTTATAGACTTCACTGTTTGATGTGACCTGTGTGACACATAATGGCAATGGCACCATGGTATATTATTTCTTCTATCTAAGGTTAGTCTACAGTCTAGCAGAGGTCAGTATGGCGCTGTTGGCATCACTAACGCAGGACACCCCGCACACATTTACACGTATGATACCTCGAGCTGAAGAGATGAAGGTGGCATCTCTCACCAACAGCTGCAGCATGAGGCCTGTCTGTGTGCAGCCTGCAGGATGTGATGACTCTGCTCCTCGACCGGCCTCTTCCCCCCTCCAACTGTCCCTCCCACACTCTGTCTCTCCTCTCCTCCAGACTCCACCTACCTATTTTCCCCCGGGCTAAGCGCTCCTCTGGCCAGCTAGTTTTTTTTAAAGTCTGTGCTCACTGCTGCTTGCTGCGTCAGGGAAGCGCTTAGCCGGGGCATTTGAGGCTAGTTCAGGGACACAGAGCCTCAGACCGGGACTGTCCCGGTGATACCGGGGCGGGTGGCAACCCTAGATCCGACAGACATATGATAAATAGGCCTCATAGTGTCAAAATACTTGAATATTATACTGAACATCTCTGTATTGTCATGTAAATATGTTTAACCCTTTCACTTTTGAGTAATTTTCACACCCCTGTGATAATGGTGTTTTTAGTTGTTTGTTGCTGTCTTTAGGGGATAGGGGCACCTTTGGGGGTACTGACTTCATACAGTACATTTAATAGAAGATTGGCATAAAAATGGCAATTAACTACTAATGAAAAGGGTATGAGACAGCACACTGGAACAAGGTTAATTCTTCTAGTTTAAACTGAGGTCTCATACTGCTTTGTGTTTTATGTGGGAAGGGGGCTATAAAAGTGCTCTCTATCACTCCTCTAACACAGCATGGCTGTCTACTTGTGGTAGGTGATCAATATTACTAATTTGAAAGAGGAGAATTACCTCTTTCACATGAGGAGTCTCACATCGCTTTAATTAAATCAGACAAGAAGATAGGGGCTTTCTTGTGGGATAGTTAGTAGCCATTTTTAATGATGATCAGCTACATCCTGGGGGGGTAAGTGTACGCTTTCAAATGAGAGGTCACATGTACCACTAGCCCAAATGGGGGAGGGGGGGTTCCATAAAAGCCCCCTCACCCTCAAATTAAACAGCATAATGAATGCTGCTGTAGGTAACCAGCATTTGTACAGTGATCACCTGCAACTTACGTTTCCTCTCTTTCAAATGTGTTACTTACCAATCTAGCTCAAACAGGGGTGAGATAGGGGCTCCATTAAAGCCCCTCCCACTCAGGTTAAACAGCATTTTAAATGCTGCTGCATGTAATAACCACTTTTAATATGATCACATGCAACTTACAGGGGCATGCAACTTCTTATTTGGAAGAGCAGATTGTTTCCCTTTAAGTAGCCTGGTTGCTTAGATACAGGCTTAAAAAACCCTATTCTCCAGACCCCTGGCTTTCTGCTTTAGTAGGCAGTCCCTCTCCTTTTTGACATCACAAAAAGTCCCCTTTTCCCATTTGCAATACAGGAGTCCCCAGGATCCAGATCAGAAGGGGGACTACCAGGAGTGTTTGTTATCCACAGTACAGGAGTAAATGTGCATGACAAGAATGACTTGCCAAGGTTTATTAGGTCTTGAGAGTATTTTCTTTATTACATAATTTTGGTTATACAGGCTTATACTTCATGTATAGAATTTAATATGTAGGCGATTGAAAAATGATAATCATTGAAACTATATGTGTGCTATCTGGACTGGTTGAGTATAGACATGTTAAACACACACACACTACTGATAAACTTTAGTGTTGCTCAATAGTGTTATATTAAGAGAGAAGGAGTGAGACAAAGAGTCCCTAGCAATTAAAGCAAACGGTCCTTTTATGTAATCAGATCTTCGCTGTACAAATAACTGTTTAATATAAAATGATGATAGTATTTTGTCCTTTATTGGCAGATATTGTTAACCAGCTAATATTCAAGTTTCAGCAACACCTTTAATGTCATCAAATTAATAATCCCATCACAAAAAAGAGGGTGTTATCTTTTATTTGTGCTCAATTAATCAGAGCTTTCAATAACGCATAATTATTTCACGTGTCTACAAACTATTTTGGTATGACTGATTAATTTGTAGTTAGTGTTGACATGTGAATGCCTTTTTAGTAACAATTACAGATTATTTTCTTGAGCGTATTAAAGTTTTTTTGTTGTTAATAGTTAAGTCTAATTTGGTATTTTTACATTTATTTTACTGACGGTCTCTGACCCAAAAATGTAGCTCTTTCCTTTTAAAATAACTATTTGTATTATATGGGGGAAAATCTGTATTGTAGGTTTCAATTGAGAACAATTTTTTCATGTGCCTGCACTTTCTATTACTTAATAGTAAAAATTGTTTCTTACAGTTTGACTGGTGTTTATAAAAAAAAAAGAAAAACATGATTTATTTTTACCTGATAAATTCCTTTCTTTCTTGGTGGTGAAAGTCCACAATTCATTACCTGGCCAACAGGAGGAGGCAAAATCACCCCACACCAGAGGTTTAAGTATCCCTCCTTCTTCCCTTACCCTCCCAGTATTATGTATAGCCAAGAATAGGAGGAAGAAGCGAGAAAGAAAGTAGGGTAAAGAGGTGCAAAATAGAACTGCAGCTAACCATGAAAAATCGACGGGTTTGTGGACTCTCACCACCAAGAAAGAAAGGAAAGTTTCAGGTAAAAATAAATTATGTTTATTTTTCTTAAGGTGGTGAGAGTCCACGATTCCTTAATGAGAACTAATACCCAAGCTCTGGAGTCCACAAAGAAAATGGGTGGGAAATTAGAAAAGGCAGGCACCCATTTACCGGGAACCACAGCCTGAAGAACCTTTCTCCCAAAAGCTGCCTCCGCCAAGACAAATACATCAAATTGATAGAATTTTGTGAAAGTATGGAGAGATGACCACGTCGCAGTCTTGTAAATTTGTTCTACTGAGGCCACATTTTTAAAAGAGGTAGAAATGGAACGAGTTGAATGAGTTGTAATTTGTGGCAGCGATTGTCCTGCCTCCAAATAAGCCCTATGGGTTACATTTTTCAAAGTCTGAAAAACCTCTGGGGGCCTGATATTCAAATGCTCTCTGCTCAGGTGAGATGATCTAAGATGTCTCGTCAGTAAGTAGAGGTCCTAAAAAAATGTTAGAAACAAATTTCACAAACTTTTAATTTGAAAGATAACTATCTCAGTACGTAGGATTCTTGATGTGACATACAGACGCCTACATTATTATATAAGGTCTAAAAAAAATCTGAAATATTTTGCATGATTTCTCTCCATTCCAGTGAGCTTTTGAATATCAGGCTCTTAAAGAGAACTAAGCATTTAATTTCCAAGCAGTCAAACTTAGGAACTGAACATTTTGATAGAAGAATGGACCTTGAGAAAGCAAATTTGGCACATGAGAAAGATACCATGGAGGAGCACTAGACATTTGAACTAGATCTGCCTACCGTTCCATTTGTACTTCTGCTAAGGGTTATTGCTCACATCACACAGAAGTACAAATGGAGGAAACAGATAACCTAGTTGCTAAGACCAAGGAACTGCTAGTGCATCTATCACCTCATCCTCAACCCTCAACACATATCTGGGGAGTTTGTGGTTTAGATGAGAAGCCAGCAATAACCCAACTGGTCAAAAATCTTCTGATTGAGGGACTATTCCCCCGAATGCAACATCTAATGACTCAGATAATTCACGTTCCAGGTGTTGACCCTAGGAATGTGAATGGCTGAAATGGAACATTGATGAGCTTCTGCCCAATTCAGAGCATGTGACACAATTTTAATCGCTAAGGGACTTTGGGATGATTGATATAAGCTAGTGCAGTTATGTTGTCTGACTAAAAGCGAATGAAAGGACTAATTTGAGAAGAGTCCAAGACCAAAGCACTCTAAAATTTGTACAAAGTTCCAGGACAGTTATTTGCAGCCTTGCTTTGTAAGGCGACTACACTCCCTGAGACCGCTCCCCATCATGAGAAACCTGCATCTGTTGTAATTATTTCCCATGACATACCAGAGTGGAGGATGTCCATCAAGATAGAGATTGTCCAACCACCTGGTCCAACTGAATTAATTGAGACTTGTTGGTGTGATCTCCATTTAACTGCCCTAGAATACAAAGCTTCAGAGAGTGTAGATTAAATTTTACAAACGGAATGACATCTGATGCTGCCACCATCAGACACATTACCTCCATACACTGGGCCACAGAAAGCCTGAGAAAGGGACTGTAAATTTCAGCAACCCAAAAGTAGCTTGAGCTAGCATTGCTCTGTCATAAACAGCATTGTGTAGATAGAATCTATGATCACCACCAGAAAGAATACTTGTGTGCCGGGTATTTAAAGAACTCTTTGCCACATTTATCTTCTCATCATGACAATGAAGAAACTAAAGTAGTTTCTCTATGTTTACAGTCGCTAAAGGTAAAGATGGAGCTTAAAACAATATATTGTCCAAGTATGTCTCTACCACTATTCACAGCATACTGATGACTGATAGCAATGCACCCAAAACCTTTGTAAAGATCCTGGGTGCTTTAGGCAGACCAAATGGAAGAGCTAAGCTGATAATGCCTGTTCAGAAATGAAATTATGGTTCTCTGTGTGAATAGGTATGTGTAAGTAGGCATCCTTAAAGTCTATTGTTCTCATTATTGAACCTGGAGCACTAAGAATAATTTGAGCCCTTTGCAGTCAAATACCTGAAATCATGAAAAAACATATTTATTCAATAATAATATTCAATGATAATTTTGACTATGTATTTACTGTAAATATTTCACATGCCAGTATTCTTCACATAGAGGAATATGGTCTATGTATTTTTTATGATTTTTCTAATTATATCAGTTAATATCTATACATATCTATGTATATATATAGGTTAATAGGACATGCGCACTCTCACGAACAGTATCACGATTTGCCAGGGTGCATGAATGTAGGTAATAATAGCAAAAGATAGAAGACAACACTCTCTGGTCTTAAATACAAAAGTTGTTTTATTTGTAGTGACGTTTCGGGGACAGCTTCCCCTTCCTCAGACCAAAGAACAATACAAAGTGCCAAACATTTATACAGATACAGACTCCTCCCCCTGTTAAAATACCACCAAGATTAGTTGCTAAGCAACCATTACCTGGCTGGTAGACAATAAAGCAATTATCTAAAATACAGACAACACCTGTGTAGAGTGAAAATAAAGACACACTGTTGCAAAAACTGTGTATTTGAGCCATAAGACATGTAATCACTTTCAGCTGTGTGCAACCAAAACAGACTGTTATATTTTTTCTTTTCAAATCGGTTTATAGTCTCGCATGTATTGTTGCCACAACCTAGTTATCTACAGGAATCAAATTGTTGCAAAGTTCTTACTGGTAACACTCTAATAACCGGGTACATATAGAGTGTTAACTGTGTATGTATTCAGCTGAGTTAGTTTTACACATGCATTATAGGGTATTATATCTCTCCTTTGTAGGTAAATATACGTTCAGGTAACCTCCAAAACTTTCAGTATTCCAGTATATTATATTGTATCACAGGTACATAACATGAAAATATATTGGTGGTCTCGGACTGACTTTATGCAATGGTAAAGACTTCACCCCAGGTTACTCACGGTTATCCGGCCCCACTATGCGGGTTGTTAGAAAGTGTTCAGGCACTCCTCCTTCTCACCAGACAGCCGTTATCCAGTACAGAACTAGTAGCTTAAAAGATCTCCGCGGTGTATCTCACACACCAAAAAAGAATCCAATATTACCACAAATGCGAAGAAATAAGCATTCATAGACCGAGCTAAATCAACACTGTGTATTTATTGTCACATCGAAAAAACAAAGGTTCCACCACTCCACACACTACAGCTACATCCAACGCGTTTCCTGCTGCTAAACAGCACTTCGTCAGATAGAGTGAAAATACACTGATTGAAAACACCTGATTGTGTAAACACTTGTCTTGCTAACTATACATTTGAATTAATTACAGTTAACCTTCAACAATGGGAAGCCATAGAGCAACTTACTTTAAACTGTACAGTCATATTGCATGAAATCATTAGAAAATGAACAGAAAAACATAGTGTCCTATGCCGGTTTGGGATACTTGAAAACAACCGATAGTAAAAACACTTATCTACTTAGCTATACATTAGTATTAATTCCAGTTAACCTTCAACCATGGGTAGCCATAGAACAACTTAATCTAAATTGTACAGTCACATTGCAAAAATCATTAGAAAATGGACAGGTAAACATAGTGTCCTATGCCGGTTTGAGATACTTGAAAACAACTGATAATAAAGACACTAGTAATAATTACAGTTAACCTTCAACAATGGGTAGCCATAGAACAACTTAATCTAAATTGTACAGTCATATTGCAAAAAATCATTGAAAAATTAACAGAAAAACATAGTGTCCTATGCCGGTTTGAGATACTTGAAAACAATCGATAGTGAAAACACTTATCTAGTGAGCTATACATTAGTATTGATTCCAGTTAACCTTCAACAAAGGGTAGCCATAGAACAACTTAATCTAAATTGTACAGAACCATTTCAAAAATCATTAGAAAATGGACAGATAAACATAGGCCTAGATTTGGAGTTTGGCGGTAGCCGTGAAAACCAGTGTTAGAGGCTCCTAACGCTGGTTTTAGGCTACCACCGGTATTTGGAGTCACTCAAAAAAGGTTCTATCGCTCACTTTTCAGCCGCGACTTTTCCATACCGCAGATCCACTTATGTAAATTGCGTATCCTATCTTTTCAATGGGATTTTTATAACTCCGGTATTTAGAGTCGTGTCTGAAGTGAGCGTTAGAATTCTAACAACAAAACTCCAGCCGCAGAAAAAAGTCAGTAGTTAAGAGCTTTCTGGGCTAACGCGGTTCATAAAGCTCTTAACTACTGTACTCTAAAGTACACTAACACCCATAAACTACCAATGTACCCCTAAACCGAGGTCCCCCCACATCGCCGCAACTCGATTCAATTTTTTTAACCCCTAATCTGCCGACCGCCACCTACGTTATCCTTATGTACCCCTAATCTGCTGCCCCTAACACCGCCGACCCCTATATTATATTTATTAACCCCTAATCTGCCCCCCACAACGTCACCGCCAGCTACCTACACTTATTAACCCCTAATCTGCCGTCCGCACGCTGCCGCCAGCTACATTATCCCTATGTACCCCTAATCTGCTGCCCTAACATCGCCGACCCCTATATTATATTTATTAACCCCTAATCTGCCCCCCACAACGTCGCCTCCACCTGCCTACACTTATTAACCCCTAATCTGCCGAGCGGACCTGAGCGCTACTATAATAAAGTTATTAACCCCTAATCCGCCTCACTAACCCTATAATAAATAGTATTAACCCCTAATCTGCCCTCCCTAACATCGCCGACACCTAACTTCAATTATTAACCCCTAATCTGCCGACTGGAGCTCACCGCTATTCTAATAAATGTATTAACCCCTAAAGCTAAGTCTAACCCTAACACTAACACCCCCCTAAGTTAAATATAATTTACATCTAATGAAATTAATTATCTCTTATTAAATAAATTATTCCTATTTAAAGCTAAATACTTACCTGTAAAATAAATCCTAATATAGCTACACTATAAATTATCATTATATTATAGCTATTTTTGGATTAATATTTATTTTACAGGTAACTTTGTAATTATTTTAACCAGGTACAATAGCTATTAAATAGTTAAGAACTATTTAATAGTTACCTAGTTAAAATAATAACAAAATTACCTGTAAAATAAATCCTAACCTAAGTTACAATTAAACCTAACACTACACTATCATTAAATTAATTAAATAAAATATCTACAATTACCTACAATTAAACCTAACACTGCACTATCAATACATTAATTAAATACAATATCTACAAATAACTACAATGAAATAAACTAACTAAAGTACAAAAAATAAAAAAGAACTAAGTTACAAAAAATAAAAAAATATTTACAAACATAAGAAAAATATTACAACAATTTTAAACTAATTACACCTACTCTAAGCCCCCTAATAAAATAACAAAGCCCCCCAAAATAAAAAAATGCCCTACCCTATTCTAAATTACTTAAGTTCAAAGCTCTTTTACCTTACCAGCCCTGAACAGGGCCCTTTGCGGGGCATGCCCCAAGAAGTTCAGCCTGTAAACAAAAACATACAATACCCCCCCCCAACATTACAACCCACCACCCATATACCCCTAATCTAACCCAAACCCCCCTTAAATAAACCTAACACTAAGCCCCTGAAGATCATCCTACCTTGTCTTCACCTCACCGGGTATCACACCGATCCGTCCTGGCTCCAATATCTTCATCCAACCCAAGCGGGGGCTAGACATCCACTGAAGAAGTCCAGAAGAGGGTCCAAAGTCTTCATCCTATCCGGGAAGAAGAGTAGATCCGGACCGGCAACCATCATCTTCCAAGCGGCATCTTCTATCTTCATCCGATGAGGACCGGCTCCATCCTGAAGGTAGGAATATTCTGATTGGCTGATGGAATCAGCCAATCAGAATCAAGATCAATCCGATTGGCTGATTCCATCAGCCAATCAGAATATTACTACCTTAATTCCGATTGGCTGATAGAATCCTATCAGCCAATCGGAATTCGAGGGACGCCATCTTGGATGACGTCCCTTAAAGGAACCGTCATTCTTCAGTTGGACGTCGCCGGATGAAGATGGGTCCGCGGTGGAGGTCTTCAGGATGGAGCCGGTCCTCATCGGATGAAGATAGAAGATGTCGCTTGGAAGATGATGGTTGCCGGTCCAGATCTACTCTTCTTCCCGGATAGGATGAAGACTTTGGACCCTCTTCTGGACTTCTTCAGTGGATGTCTAGCCCCCGCTTGGGTTGGATGAAGATATCGGAGCCAGGACGGATCGGTGTGATACCCGGTGAGGTGAAGACAAGTAGGATGATCTTCAGGGGCTTAGTGTTAGGTTTATTTAAGGGGGGTTTGGGTTAGATTAGGGATATGTGGGTGTTGGGTTGTAATGTTGGGGGGGGGTATTGTATGTTTTTTTTACAGGCAAAAGAGCTGAACTTCTTGGGGCATGCCCCGCAAAGGGCCTTGTTCAGGGCTGGTAAGGTAAAAGAGCTTTGAACTTTAGTAATTTAGAATAGGGTAGGGCATTTTTTTATTTTGGGGGGCTTTGTTATTTTATTAGGGGGCTTAGAGTAGGTGCAATTAGTTTAAAATTGTAATATTTTTCTTATGTTTGTAAATATTTTTTTATTTTTTGTAACTTAGTTCTTTTTTATTTTTTGTACTTTAGTTAGTTTATTTCATTGTAGTTATTTGTAGATATTGTATTTAATTAATGTATTGATAGTGTAGTGTTAGGTTTAATTGTAGGTAATTGTAGATATTTTATTTAATTAATTTAATGATAGTGTAGTGTTAGGTTTAATTGTAACTTAGGTTAGGATTTATTTTACAGGTAATTTTGTTATTATTTTAACTAGATAACTATTAAATAGTTCTTAACTCCTGGTTAAAATAATTACAAAGTTACCTGTAAAATAAATATTAATCCTAAAATAGCTATTATATAATTATAATTTATAGTGTAGCTATATTAGGATTTATTTTACAGGTAAGTATTTAGCTTTAAATAGGAATAATTTATTTAATAAGAGATAATTAATTTCGTTAGATGTAAATTATATTTAACTTAGGGGGGTGTTAGTGTTAGGGTTAGACTTAGCTTTAGGGGTTAATACATTTATTAGAATAGCGGTGAGCTCCAGTCGGCAGATTAGGGGTTAATAATTGAAGTTAGGTGTCGGTGATGTTAGGGAGGGCAGATTAGGGGTTAATACTATTTATTATAGGGTTAGTGAGGCGGATTAGGGGTTAATAACTTTATTATAGTAGCGCTCAGGTCCGCTCGGCAGATTAGGGGTTAATAAGTGTAGGCAGGTGGAGGCGACATTGTGGGGGGCAGATTAGGGGTTAATAAATTTAATATAGGGGTCGGCGATGTTAGGGCAGCAGATTAGGGGTACATAGGGATAATATAAGTAGCGGCGGTATACGGAGCGGCAGATTAGGGGTTAATAATAATATGCAGGTGTCAGCGATAGCGGGGGTGGCAGATTAGGGGTTAATAAGTGTAAGGCTAGGGGTGTTTAGACTCGGGGTACATGTTAGAGTGTTAGTTGCAGACGTAGAAAGTGTTTCCGCATAGCAAACAATGGGGCTGCGTTAGGAGCTGAACGCGGCTTTTTTGTAGGTGTTAATTTTTTTTTTAGCTCAAACAGCCCCATTGTTTTCTATGGGGGAATCGTGCACGAGCACGTTTTTGAGGCTGGCCGCGTCCGTAAGCAACTCTGGTATCGAGAGTTGAAGCTGCGTTAAATATGCTCTACGCTCCTTTTTTGGAGCCTAACGCAGCCTTTATGTGGACTCTCAATACCAGAGTTATTTTTATGGTGCGGCCAGAAAAAAGCCGGCGTTAGCTTTTCGGGTCGTTACCGACAAAACTCTAAATCTAGCCGATAGTGTCCTATGCCGGTTTTAGATACTTTTTGTTCAAGATGTTTTTAATCTCTGTCACAAAGTTGCAGATATGTAGTGTGCTGCTCTTGTTTCAATCGATATAATGTGAGGGGAGAATGCATAGTACAGAGACAGAGTCAATTCAAAGGTCACAAGGCTATAGTACATTTGTGCCCATCCATATTACCACACACATCTGTACCAACCCCACAAAGTCTAGTAACCACAAGGATGTTAATAACAATAACAACAGCAACTACATCCTCAACATAGTCCCTGTGCCAGAGGGTAGCAAAGTGTGTTGGCAACCCCCAGATAAGAGCAAATTTAGGTGGTGACCCGGAGTTTAGATGCAACAGTACCAGTCTATGCCCATATTAAAGCCCCTAGGGGGAATAGTATCCAACTTGAACATCCATTCAGCTTTTCTTTGCAGGAGTAGTTTCCCTCTGTCACCTCCACAGGGAAAAGGGGGGACATGGTCAATCAGGGTAAATCTAAGGTCAGCAACAGTATGGCCATGTTTCAGAAAATGTCTTGCCACTGGTTGGTCACTAGTACCCTTATTAATGGCAGTACGAATGACAAATCTGTGGTTTGCCATGTGCTTCTTGATGTCATCATTGGTTTACCTACTGATAGCCTGCGGACTATATGGGGAAAGAAGTACTTACCTAAAAAAAGACCACTCCACTGTTCTTACTCAGACTGGCATCCTGAGGATACAGCAGAGAGCCCATCCTGTATTGTAACTAACAGTACAGGACATACTGAGGGAGTACATCCTCATTGACCAACAGGAGGAGGCTTAAAGGGAAAGTCTACACCAGAAGTTTTATTATTTTAAAAGATAGACAATCCCTTTATCGACCATTCCTCAGTTTTGCATAACCAACACTGTTATATTAATATACTTGTTACCTCTATGATTACCTTGTATCTAAACATCTTCTGACAGCCCCCATATCACATGACTTTTTAGTTATTATCTAAGCTGGGGAATGGGTAGTAAAGGCATTATTTATATTTTTAAACAATAACAAGTTTAGTGTTGACTGTCCCTTTAAGGATCTATGCCAGTGACATCCGTGGCAGGCTTATTACTACTACTCCCACAAGGAGAATTACATTGCACGTCCCTCTTTTCCAGGTACTAACCATTAAGGGGAAAATTGGGATTAATATCCCTGAAATTCTTCAATAAATTCTGAACACCTCTATCTTTGCCTATTCGTAGACAAGGCAAAGAAAATACTGGGTGAAGTAGGAGGGATACTTAAAGCTCTGGTGTGGGCTGTAATTGTCTCCTGCTGGTTGCAAGGTGATGAATTTCCAACAGTAAGGAATTGTGGACTCTCACTACCTGAAGAAGTAAATGTTAATTTATTTTGTTATAACCCCTTGTTATGTTTGTTTGAAGAGCATATTTGCTTACACGTAACTTACCTTGTAATGTTAGCTGTTTTGATAATTTCGGAGTGATGTCTATTCCATTTTTCAACCAACTGAGTGTGGGTTTGGGAATTCCATCAGCATGGCATCTAAGACTGGCAGTGACACCTGGTTCTCTAGCTTGGCTTTCTGGGTAGACCCGAATCACAGGTGGAACTAAAAAGGAAAACAATTTTGACAGCTATTATTAAATTCTTTTAACTGTTTATCATTTGGAGTAGTTGTACCAGTCCAGTGTTTTGTATGCCAAAGTATCAGTGAACTGTGGTAAGCATTGATACATTGTTCTTTGACTAACATTCTATAATAATATTGACCTGCACTATTGAATTTGCAAACCTTGCTTGTGCAATGCTGCCCCCTGCTCGCTGATAGCCTTTCTGCTGCAAGCAGTGGCTGTCCATCATCCCAATCCTTTTGGAATGATTTCACTCCACCACACTTTAGGTGGTGGAGAGGTTAAGCAGCACAGGTCTTAAAACCGCTGCTACTTAACTAACATTCCGGTGAGCCTGAAATGCTGGGGCCCTGATGCTGCTTTTGCAGATTGATAAATGGGGCCCATAGGCCTCTTTCATTGGCTGACCAGATGTGTTATTTTATATATATATATATATATATATATATATATATATATATATATATATATACAGTATATATATCATATATATGTATATGGAAAGATAGATAAATAGATATATATTGCATATACATACAGTATATATATATATATATATATATATATATATGTGTGTGTGTATATATATATATATATATATATATATATATATTATATATATATTATTTTTTATTTATAAATAAAAAGTAGATTTTTTCAAGTATTTCCATTAAAAACACATTAAAAGGAATAAAAATGATATTGAATGTTTCAAGGTGTTTGACTGGGAATGACTCAAAAGTGCACATACATATTCACAAATACAAACATAAATACACACACATATACATATATATACATATATTTTTACAACCCCAATTCCAAAAAAAGTTGAAACAGTATGGAAAGTGCAAAAAAACTAACAAAAATAGTAATTTGAAACTTAAATTCACCCTACTTGATGTTTTATTTGATGTTTTATTTTGTGAATTGAATGTATTTTTAAAAATATACACTCATTTCAACTCTGATGACTGCAACACACTCCAAAAAAGTTGGGACAGTCACCTTTTCTTCTAATAACACTTATTAAGCGTTCGGGCACTGAAGACACCAGTTGGTTAAGTATAGCAAGCGGAATTTTCCCACATTCATCCATTATGCATGTCTTCAGCTGCACAACTGTACAGGGCCTTCATTGCCTTATTTTGCGCTTCATAATGCACCACACATTCACAATCAGAGACAGGTCAGGACTGCAGGCAGGCCATGCTAGCACCCACAACTCACTTGTAATCTGAGCAGAATGTGGTTTGGCGTTGTCCTGCTGGAAAATGCAGGGACGTCCCTGGAAAAGACAACATCTGGATCTCAGCATATGTTGCTCCAAAATGTATAAATATCTTTCTGCATTAATGGTGTTCTTACAGATGTGCAAGTTATGCATGCCATGTGCATTGACACAACCCCATACCATGACATGCTGGCTTTTGGACCTGGCGTTGATAACAACTTGGGTGGTACTTTTCCTCTTTGACCCGGAGACCATAACGGCTGTTTTTGCCAAAAACTTTTTGAAATGTTGACTCATCAGACCACAAAAGAGACCGAACCCAGAGAAGTCGGTGGCACTTCTGGATGTATGGTTTCTGCTTTGCATAGTAAAGCCTTAACTTGCATCTGTGGATGCAGCGGCAAATGGTGTTGACTGACAAAGGTTTACCAAAGTACTGTATTCCCGAGCCCATGTCAGGATATCCATTACAAACTCATGACAGTTTTTTAAACAGTGACATCTGAGGGATTGGAGATCACACGCATTCAGAAGTGGTTTTCGGCCTTTCCCTTTACGAACCAAGATTTGACTGGCTTCCTTGAATCTTTTAATTATATTGTGCAATTTAGAAGGTGAAATGCCATAAATCCTACACATTTGTCTTTGGGGAATGTTGTTCTCAAAGTGTTGGATTATTTGCTGATGCATCTGTTGGCAAATTGGTAAGCCTCGACCCATCCTTGCTTTTGAAGGACTAGGTCTTTATTTTACTAAAACAAGTCTTTTTAATAAGATACAAACAAAAAATATAGGAGATATGTACACAAAATATAAAAAACAAAGTTTTCAGAAAAAAATGTCTTCTTCAGGCCAAAGTCAGTATTTAGTGTGACCTCCCTTGACACTAAGCACATCTTGAACTCTTTTGGGGAAACTGTTCTGAAGTTTTCTGAAGTAATCTTATGGTATATTATACCAGGCTTGTTTCAGCACTTCCCAGAGTTCTATAGATTTAGGCTGTCTTTTGTTTATGTCTCTGTCCAGGTGATTCCATACTGCTTCTATAATATTTAGGTCTAGACTCTGTGGAGGCCAGTCCATGACTGTAAGTGTTTTATCAACTGTTTTTCTCTCCAAATATGATATCACTGCATTAGCAGTGTGCTTGGGATCGTTATCATGGTGAAAAATAAAACCATTCCCAATCAGGCGCTTTCCAGAAGGAATGGCATGATGAATTAAAACCTGTCTCTACTTTTCAGCATTCATGATCCCTTCAATTGGGACAATATCGCTAATACCACTGGCAGAAATGCAGCCCCAAATACTGCATACAAATATCCTATATTTTCTGGTTGTATTCTAATAAAGAGACTGAGAAATAATTATATATGGCCATTTAAAGCATTTTTATTAATATTTAAATGATGTTATTAAAAAAGTGTATTTATATGTGGTGAGTGCATCCCTACATTTGCCTGTATATATATATATATATATATATATATATATATACATACACACACACACACACGCAAACATATATGTGTGTGTGTGTAATGCTTTATTTTACTGTGTTATGGATGTGTTTTGAGCAACTTTTTTAAATCTTACACTTTACTTCAGGTCTCAAGTTGCACCAAATATTCTAGCACTATTTTGGCTGTTGCTCGAGCGCAAACTATAACTTTCAACTTGTAATACCAGTGCAAATCAGTGCTGTTGCAATATCCATTAAAAGTATTGGCTGTGCTTGAGCAAAGTCGGCAGCGGTAAAACTTCTCTGGTTACCGCACCTTACTTGTAGCAAAGTTGTGCGCTAATTGTAGCATGGTACAGCAATATTGGTTATGCCTGCACTATCATTAGCATGCAACTTGTAATCTGGCCCCAAAATGCTTATTGTCCCTTTAACAAATTAATTGAATTGGCTTAAAAAGAAAAAAAGACAAAACATTGCTAAGCAAACTTATATAAAATGGATTAGGGGAGCATTGTGCTTTTTTATAACTATTAAATATATGATTTTGAACTTTTAGAGAAAAAGAGCAAAATCCTCAGTGATATTGTCAAGTACGTTTTACAGACACAAAGTAGAATGCACATAACATTTTTCAGAAGTTTATAAATTAAACATTAGATCCATAACCTTTGTGTGAAAGCTTTGGAGATGTTAAAGAAGATATGTTTTTTGACATTTATAATTAAATAAATTAATAGTAGTCTAGCATAAATGTATAATGCTGTAATTAAAATATTTTTGCCTACCATTCACTTGGAGGATATGAGTTTGATAAATCTTATCATAACCATCAGCATGGCAGCTGTAATTTCCCATGTGAGTTGTGGTAGCCTTGGTAATATATAAGGATCCATCATCTCCAAAATCCTAAAGGATAAATGTAAAAAAACACAGATATTGTAATTATCTCAATACTATAACATTAATTATGTTCAACCTGGAAGACTAATTGTGATGCAAATAACAGTGCAGTCATGATGATAAATAGAGTTATCTTTATTCATTTTCAAGTTTCAGCAATGAGAGGAAATGAGATACAAGTTTAAAGGGACAGTCAACACCAGAATTTTTGTTGTTTAAAAAGAAAGATAATCCCTTTATTACCCATTCCCCAGTTTTGCATAACCAACACTGTTATAATAATACATGTTTTACCTCTGTAATTATCTTGTATCTAAGCTTCTGCTGACTGCCCCCATATTGCAGTTCTTTTGACAGACATGCAGTTTAGCCAATCAGTGCTCACTCCTAGGTCACTTTACTTGCATGAGCTCAATTGCCCTCTAGTGGTCAAAATGTATTCAGATTAGAGGCAGTCTTCAAGGTCTAAGAAATTAGCATATGAACCTCATAGGTTTAGCTTTCAACTAAGAATACCAAGAGAACAAAGCAAAATTGGTGATTAAAGTAAATTGGGAATTTATTTAAAATTGCATGCCCTATTTAAATCATGAAAAAAAAATTTGGACTTGACTGTCCCTTTAAGAAACTATTTTCTTTTGTACATTTTAAAACACAAATCCATTCTTCAAATCATTAAAGGGACATGAAACCCATTTTTTTTCCTTCCATGATTCAGAAAGAGCATGCAATTTTAAAGGGACACTGAACCCAAATTTTTTCTTTCGTGATTCAGATAGAGCATGACATTTTAATCATCTTTCTAGTTTACTCCTATTATCAAATACACAGCACTTCATCAGGGATACTGTCAGCTGTTACACATTCACCTTAAATAGACCTGTTCAATATACTTATTTTAAAGGAACCAGACATGAACAAGAGTATAACATATCTCTAAAAAGGAAAAATGGCTCTGTACAATTTAAAAGAACATAAGTATAACAGACTGAGTGCCTTCCTGATCTACTAACATTAGGATAACTAAGCGTCCGATAATATTATATCTACATGCTTTAGTACAGCTACCTATCAAAACCTAATATTAATGAACAAAAAATATATATATATACAAAGCAGAAAAGCAAAATAGAGAAAATGAAAAAAGAAAGAAAACAGAAAAACAACCTAATTGATTTTATGGTTACTTAACAAATAGAGCAATGTAACACCGATAGCCACATTACTTAAACAATCCTTCTCTTAGACCAATACCTAGGACACTGTAGTCACAAGCTAGTTAGAAGATTAGGAGACATGAATATAGCAAGAATACAAAACCACCATACAAAGACAATAAACAAAACATAACATATTGCAACATACAGTTAAATCATCTCTGGCACTTGTAGTGTAGCTAAATCAACCCCCTATGTTATACTGTACTCTTCTATATTTCTTCATATATTTTATTCATATTACTCATCAGTTCCAAAGTAAATCTAGGCCCCAGTATGTATGTGGTTTATAACAGGGTGCCTCCTTGTTCTACAATTATTAATGTACCACTACTTTAAACCTCCTCTAGATGTACTGCCAATAAGAAAACTCAGTTACCTGTAAATAGTTTCACATCCAATATTTCATTAATACCCAAAGGACTACCTGTCTTAAGGGTATAGATCCAATATACCTCTTTCTTGTCTAGAGCATGCAATCTATCCCCCCAGTGTTCAACTTTGGTACTTGATCAATACAGTGAAATTCAAACAGTGAGCAAATATAATCTAAATGTTCTTTATCATATTCAAAATCTCCTCTATGAGTGGCAAAATGTCTAGCCACTGGAGTTCTTGGTATTTCTGCCTCCAGTGAGGCATATATCTAGAGTTGCAGTTTAGGTGTTGGATTACAGCAAATTCCTTATTAGTAATGTTGGAGATAAACTTATCTCCCTTCTTTATATAGCTACATGATTTGCATGGTGATCCCCCACACCTAAAATTACCACTCCTCTTCCTTAGCCATGCTGAACCTTCAGGCAAAGATCTAGTTGAAAAATCCCATTTTAAAGTATTCTTAATGGTTTCGGCTTTTCGTGATACACACCTTACCCCATCTTTAACTACTCCATGCAATTTAGGATCATTCTTTAATATTAGTATGTATTTTTGAACTATGTTACACACCTCATTGTATTGACTGCAGTATCTCGTAGAGAAGATAAGGATATTCCAATCTTCTAATTCTGTGTTTTTCTGTTAATCCTTTAGCAAAGACATCCTATCCATACTTTTAACCTCTCCTAAAGTCTGTACCGACTCAATCTCTTTACAGCCTCTAGATATTAACCTATCTTTAAGACTTAGGGGTCAATTTATTATTGGCTGAATTGGGCCAATTCACCCTGTTTCCCCGCGAGCCTTCAGGCTCGCCGGAAACAGGAGTTAAGAAGCAGTGGTCTATAGACTGCTGCTCCTTAACTCATACGCCACCTCTGAGGCTGCATACAGCAATCTGCCCAATCCTATATGATCAGGCTGATTGACACCCCCTGCTAGCGGCCAATTGGCAGCAAATCTGCAGGGGGCGTTATTGCACAAGCAGTTAACTAGAACTACTTGTGCAATGCTGAAAACAGACAGCGTACGCTGTCTGTATTCAGCGATGTCTGGCAGACATGATATGCCACAGCTTATAATGTCCACCAGACTATAATAAATTGACCCCTATGTGCCTGTAGATATAATATTATCGGACGCTTAGTTATCCTAATGTTAGTAGATCAGGAAGGCACTCAGTCTGTTATACTTATGTTCTTTTAAATTGTACAGAGCCATTTTCCTTTTTAGAGATATGTTATACTCTTGTTCATGTGTGTTCCTTTTAGATGAGTATATCGAACAGGTCTATTTAAGGTGAATGTGTAACAGCTGACAGTATCCCTGACAAAGTGCCGTGTAGCGGCAGGAAACGCGTCAGTTAGCAGCTGAGGTGTGTGGAGTGGTGTTGCCCGCTATGTTTTAACTTTTACAATAAAGCATTGGATGTTTTATATTTTCAACATGTCTGGAATGGTCACTTTATCTCGCATTTCAAGTTGTGAATTAAGTTTTGGTGGAGGGGTTATTGACTTCCATTGCCCTAATGGATTTCACACTGACCGGTGTCTGGCAGTCGCCATTGAAGCTGATCACACTCCTGCTGCGTGGGGCCGGCACAGTGAGTAAGAGGATTTGTTGACTCATTTGAAACACTGTCTTGGAATCAAAACATATACAGGATTTTATACCCGTGTTACAGGCTGAAAAAAATGATCATACACTTAGCTTGTTTATTAAGAGGCAATCCTAATATTCAGTTAAACCGTTGTTTGACTAGATTGAACTACAGCAAAGGTGTTTGTTGTTTATAATTTCATCCAAAAGTGTGACTGTGTGTTTTGGGTGGATACGGCGGGCTATTATTATTATTTACGCTAAACAGCTACTGTTACTTCTAAGCAGCCGGTCACTCAGATTTACTACCTGAAAATTGCAGCCGGAATAGTATGAACTCAAGCATTGTTTTCTTGTTATATTAATATACTTTATAACAGTTAAACCTCTGTCTCTAAGCAACTACAGGCAGCCTCTTATCACATGCTTTTTTGTTTGCTTTTCAGAACTGGAGATTGCTAGTTCAGGCGGGCCATATAGATAACATTGTGTTCACGCCTGTGGAGTTATTTAAGAGTCAGTACAACACAGCACTAATTGGTAAAATGCAGGTCAATAGATAATAAATAAAAAGTCATGTGATCAGGGGGCTGTCAGAAGATGCTTAAATACAAGGTAATCACAGAGGTAAAAAGTATATTAGTATAACTGTGTTGGTTGTGCAAAACTGGGGCATGGTACATAAAGGGATTATCTATCTTTTAAAACAATAACAATTCTTGGGTAGACTGTCCTTTTAAACATCTAAAGACTTTTGGGAAAATATAATCTTATTTCCCTCTAATTTTTAAAGGTGGTGTTACTCTCATTATTATCATCATTATAATGATTATAACATTTAATAGAATCAAAATATATACTTTTGACTCTATGGGGTAGATTTAACAAGGGCCGAATGGCCCTTGTTCACCCAGGAGCCTTCAGGCTTGCTGGAAACAGCAGTTATGAAGCAGCGGTCTAAAGACCGCTGCTCCATAACTTGTCCGCTGCCTCTGAGGCTGCGGTCTTCAATCCGCCAAATCCTTTACAAACAGGCTGATTGACACCCCCTGCTAGCAATGGCCGTAAATCTGCAGGGGGCGGCATTGCACAAGCAGTTCTCAAGAACTGCTTGTGCAATCATAAATGCAGACAGTGCAAGCTGTCTGCATTTATCGATGTGCGGCAGACATGATACGCCACATTGTATCATGTCCACTCGCACTTACATAAATCAGCCCCTATGGGTTCCATTTATACAGCTACAGAATGCCTTGCGATAAAGACCCATTCACGGAAGCCTGCAGCTACAATTTAAGAAGCAGTATCTTTATGAAGTTTTAAATGGAAGTTCATTGCCAGTACCTTAGGTTTAAATCCCACTGGAAATAAAAAATAAATAAAAAAGAATTAAAAAAATGGATTTCTCTTTATTTAAATAGATTTTTTTTTCCATTTAAAATGTTTTGTATTTTTAAATAAAATGCTTTTTGATGAAACATCCATATAAAATCAGTTTTCTTCTTAAGATACATTAAAGCTTTCCTGGAGGTATCTGTAAGATTATTTTTGGCAGTTTTTCTATATAGAAGACATTAACACAGATTATTTGTTTTGTCAAAACAGTGAATTTGTATCTGCAGAGATATCATGTATCTTCTTCACAGCAACATTTTACACAATAAATATACTGAGTTGAGAAAAAAGCATTAATCCCATTGTTCATCTGCAAATATATGTAAAGAAAATTAGATCCTTTGCTCTCAAGCACTTAAGAAGCTCAATGAATATAACATTGAAGCAGAATAGATCTGCACAAGGGGCTAAGTATGTCACCTAGTCGGCATCATGTGAAGACTTTCACAGGTTACAGAAATACTTAGAGAACTAGAATAGAAATGGCAGAGGATATCCAGCAAAGGTTTACTGCAGATTCAGCCAGCCTCAAGGAAAATGCTAAAGGAGTAGTTTTACATAGCCAAGGTCAGGTTCCAGATCAGGGTATTAAAGGGACATTAAACACTAAATAAATGCTAGGTAGAATGATGCATTTATAGAAAAGATTAGTCTAAGAATAACATGCAAAGGTATTTTCTAAAGTTTTATTAGTTGCTAACATATTGACAAAATAAGTGTAACCTTTTAGTTTCTTTAAAACAATGGGAGCTGCCATGTTGTAACTTGGGTTACCTTCTCTGCTGTGACCAATTAGGGACAGTTATAAATAGGTCACAGGAGTGTGCAGCCAATGGCTGTGTGGAATATAACAGTGTTCTGCATTTCCATTTCTAACAGGAACTGAAAAGCTCACAATTTCAAAATAGAATTACATGAAAAGGGGACAAAATAACTAATGAAAGTATATGACAGAGTTATTTTTCCATATACAATTTATCATTTATATTACCATACAAAAGTTTTTAATATCCCTTTAAGTACAAAAGCAGCAGGCAGTAAATGTAGTAAAAAAGCATGCAGGAGTTCAGACCAAATCAGGCAAAAGTGTTACAAAATCAGGAGGCAGTAAGCAAGGTCAGCAAATAGGCATAAAGGTCAAAATTCTGAGTTGAGGCAAAAATAATGGCAAAGCATAAAGAATGTTGCAAAATTAAGCTAGTGCAGAATATAACAAAAAGCAAGCAGTATCAGCACACCCAGAGTAAAAGGCTCTATAAACTACCACGGCCTGCAGGAAAGGGCTGGCTTTAAACAGGCTGCAGGAGAGTGATAATGACTTGTAGCTGCAGATAGGTGGAGCTACAGAACAAGAAAAAGAAAATACAAGGTAACCAAAATAAGAAGATGCAGCACAAAATCCCAAGTGGAATACAGCAAGCTGGAGACCCTAGTTCAATTCCACGGTGAGACCACCATGGCAATCCACTGTAAAACATGTGGTGCTTAGGAGCATGAGACTAAGTGTGAGAAAAGAAGGGGGAGCATATATGTTTTAGTTAAATATAAATATTAAAATTGTTATTGTTAAAGTAATTAATAATAATATTAAAAATAATATTTTTATTTTTCCAATAAAGTACAGCAGAAAAGTTGTCCAACTATGATTGATAGTTCACCTCCCAATATTTTCATAATTATCTATCTATATATTTCTAATGATATATAACCAAATCAGTAATGTTCTAATATAACATTAAAACCAATCTGAAAATGTATTATTCTAAAATTGAAACCTTCATATAGTTGTAAATATTAAGATTGGAACCATTATAACAACTATCAAGAATGAGTCTTTATTTAGAAAATACACACACTCACAAACACACACACATAGTCTCACTCACAAACACACACACACGTGACTTTCCAGTCAATATGTTTAAATTACACTGATATAAGAGATATTGGGAGTCTAGACCTACAAGGTTAAAATAAATTAGGTTTATGACTTTTGCAACAACTCTGGTTGCGATAAGCTGAACCTCAACTGTAGAGTAGGAAGACAAAATACTGTACACCAAGTTATAATTTAGTCTTATTATATGAAACTAAAACATTTGAAATTATGGAAACACATGTAATAACTATATTATACTCAGGGCCTATAAATTAAGAATGCATGTTCACAGCAGTCCAGAGTTCATTCAAAGCCATGTTCTAAACAGATATCATTATGTAAAATCTAAGTGGATAAATCTTGCATTTTTGTTTTGTAGTATATTGCACTGCACTTGTTTCTTCATCATCAAAGAGATAAAATGTATTTTTCTTGAACCACATAATGAATTCTGCAGACCTGAAATCTCATAGATAAAGCGCTAAACTAGTTTCTTTCTAAAACGTGTAATTTTTTTCTGGTTTGGACTAGAAATCAGCTGAGCCAAATTACTTCAAATATGCTAAAAATAGCTAATTGAATACAAAATCTAAGCAAAATCTGTACCTGTTTAATAATGATTTATTTAAAAACAAAGAACATAATTGTATCTTACAATATGCATTGCAAATATAATGCATTAAGCTATTTTTATTGTTTGCAAACAGTATTTTACTGAAAATGTGTTTAAAGGTACAGTCAAGTCCAAAAAAACCTTTCATGATTCAAATAGGGCATGTAATTTTAAACAACTTTCCAATTTACTTTTATCACCGATTTTGCTTTGTTCTCTAGGTATTCTTAGTTGAAAGCTAAACCTAGGAGTTTCATATGCTAATTTCTTAGACCTTGAAGGCCGCCTCTAATCTAAATGCATTTTGACAGTTTTTCACCACTAGAGGGCATTAGTTCACGTGTTTCATACAGATAACATTGAGCTTATGCACGTGAATTTACCATGGAGTCCGCTCTGATTGGCTAAAATGCAAGTCTATCAAAAGAACTGAAATAAGGGGGCAGTCTGCTGAGGCTTAAATACAAGGCAATTACAGAGGTAAAATGTGTATAATTATAACTGTGTTGGTTATGCAAAACTGGGGAATTGGTAATTAAGGGATTATCTATTTTTAAAAAAAAACATAAATTCTGGTGTTGACTGTCCCTTTAACTATAAGAGCACACTGCACATTATATTTGTTTAATTTAATAATACATAGTTATATACATTTTAAAACACAGTAAAACTCTGATGGGTGAAGAAACTTAATTTAACAATAAATATATTTTAGAACAATGTAAATAATTGAACACCACTTTGCACAGCTGATTTTTCATTTAATTAAAAAACAATATTTGCTTTTTAAATACTATCAATTTAATTATTAATGTGGTATTACATTTTTCACATACAACTATATTAAAAAAATTTAAACATACCAGAGCCACCAATACAGACAATTTTGATAAATTGGTTAAGAAACTATTCTATTACAAACCATATGGCTATGACACAAGGCAGTAGTTATAGAAAGATTAATCTCCCAATATTCCCACCATAAAATAAATGAAAAAAGGTAACTTAAACTGTCTTATTCATAGACTTTAGTGAAAAATAGCAAAAGCCTTCACATAGCCCTGCAGGACATGATAAATGATCTCCCTATGGGTAAAAATGAATGCTCTTCTCAATAAATGAACAGATAAGTCACTCAAATGGACAAAGCAGCTTTGTTCCAAAAAATGTATTAACGGTGATAAACTCCAATGACCTATAACTTAAAAATACAAAGATTATGTCTCAAGCATCACATTAGATGACACATGCACATTGTATTTACTTACAGATATTAAATAATTAATGAAGAAGCAAAACTTTATATCCAAACAAATTAGTTGTGCTTATATGGGAATCCTCAATTTTTTCTACTGGAGCAAGGAAATCTGGGTATTTGCAACTAATATTGATTTCACAAACATACACTTTCATCCCAGTTAGCTTAAAACAACGTTCAAGCTCAGCAGATATAATGGATACAATAGGAACACACTTTTAGCATGAGTTTATATTGCAAATATTAAAATGGAGCTGAAAAAGTGTTATTACATTTTTATTTAATTTTTCAAGTACAAGTCATTTACAATCTATGATTAAAGGGACAGTCTATTTGAAAATTGTTATCGTTTAAAAAAGATAGATAATCCCTTTATTACCTATTGTCTAGTTTTACATAACAAATGCTGTTATATTAAAGGGATACTGAACCCAAATTTTTTCTTTTGTGATTCAGATAGAGCACGACATTTTAAGCAACTTTCTAATTTACTCCTATTATCAAATTTTCTTTATTCTCTTGGCATCTTTATTTGAAATGAAAGAATGTAAGTTTAGATGCCGGACCATTTTTGGTGAACAACCTGGGTTGTCCTTGTTGATTGGTGGATACATTCCATCCACCAATAAAAAGTGCTGTCCAGAGTTCTGAACCAAGAAAAAAGCTTAGATGCCTTCTTTTTCAAATAAAGATAGCAAGAGAACAAAGAAAAACTGATAATAGGAGTAAATTAGAAAGTTGCTTAAAATGACATGCTCTATCTGAATCAAGAAAGAAAAAATGTGGGTTCAGTGTCCCTTTAATATACTTATTACCTCTCTGATTACATGTATCCAAGTCCCTCCTGACAGCTCCTTTATCCCCTTATCATAGTGCTTTTTACAATCTTGCATTTATGCCAATCAGTGCTGGTTCTTGTATAACCATTATCATTCTCCACGGGAGTGAGAACAATGTTATCTACATGGAACACATGAACTAGCACTGTCTGGCTCTTGTGCAAGATTTTAAAAGCTAATAAAAACCAATGAGATATTTGCGGCTTTCAGGGGATTCAAAAAAGCAAACTTAGAGGTTATAAAGTATATTAATATAAAAATGTTGGTTGTGTAAAGCTAGAAAATGGGTAGTAAAGGCATTATCTATCCTTTTAAACAATAAAAAAAAATCAAGTAGACTGTCCCTTTAAGGCAAGAGCCGAAATTCTGAACACTTCAGAAGCAGAAGCTGTGGTCTTTACTAAAAAGTGCACTATTAAAAATATTAATGTTGCAATAAAGAAATAAACTTTTATAGTTTTACTTTTGCTTTATGGGAAACTTAAGTGAGGTTAAGCATAACACTGTCTAAAATTTTATTTAATGTTGAACTTTTTTTTTTTTTTTTGCTTCATCCAATTACTTTTTACATCCAAACCAAAATATATTAATTCATAAAATATAGTAGACTTCTATTTCTTCTGTTTTTAAGCTTCCCTTTCCACTAATGATTTATTGACAATTATTTACCAAAAATGTCTGTTACATAATTCAAAAATTGCCTCCATAAATGAGTTCTTCCAATTAGCTTGTACATTCAACCTGCAATTTCTTAATCCATGAAAAATATCTAGAATTTCCATTTATTTTCTCTTACTCTTCTCTATCCATCGAGGATTTCTTACATTTTTATTTAGCAAAAATCCTTATACATATTAATAATTTCTATTTGCCATCTTCTTACACCTATTTGGCATATCCTTATCTTCTGTCAAACTAACATTCAGAATTCAAATTCCTCTTCCATGCTCTATAGTTATAACTCATATTCATTCATGTTTAAAACTCTAGATGGGCCTGCTCTGTAAAATATATTAAAATTCAACCATGGGTTTGTATAGTCTTGTTATTGGACTCACTGGTTAAAGTAATGATAGGGCAATGATAGGTTGGATGGATAAATAGATACTGCAAGACTGTTTAAGTTTAGTTATATATGCCCAGTATAGAAAATGGTAAACAAAGTATTTGGAACAAGAGGCACTGCAAGGCTGCAGTAAATAGCTAAGAGCACTGTTAAGCAAGCAAAATGGCAAAATACACAAATATACAGCAAGTAAGATGCTATATTTATAGCAGTATGCAAAAAACTCAGTCTGGTATTCAGGCAGGATAATCCACAAGAATTCAGGCTGCAAGAAATTAAACGTATACAGTATAAAATAGAGATTTGGTTTGGTTTGTCATGAATACCCATTCGTGATAAATATATGGGCATTCATTTCATGTTAACGAAACAAACATCCACATGAATAACAAAAAGAAATGTAAATGTTAACTAAAATTGGTTATTCATTTTATTTAAATAAAACAAATACAAATAGCGCAGCACACAAATATTCTAAAAAACAAATTTTTAAGAGTTTTCATTCTGAATGATTTATCTGAAATCAAATTTTTCAGTGCAGCACATGTCTAGTATAAAAAAAACCTTACGGCTAGATTTAGAGTTTTGTCGGTAACGACCCGCGTATCTAACGCTGGCTTTTTTCTGGCCGCACCTTTAAAATAACTCTGGTATTGAGAGTCCACAGAATGGCTGCGTTAGGCTCCAAAAAAGGAGCGTATAGCATATTTAACGCAACTTCAACTCTCGATACCAGAGTTGCTTACGGACGCGGCCAGCCTCAAAAACGTGCTCGTGCACGATTCCCCCATAGGAAACAATGGGGCTGTTTGAGCTGAAAAAAAACCTAACACCTGCAAAAAAGCCACGTTCAGCTCCTAACGCAGCCCCATTGTTTCCTATGGGGAAACACTTCCTACGTCTGCACCTAACACTCTAACATGTACCCCGAGTCTAAACACCCCTAACCTTACACTTATTAACCCCTATTCTGCCGCCCCCGCTATCGCTGACCCCTGCATATTATTATTAACCCCTAATCTGCCGCTCCGTAAACCGCTGCTACTTACATTATCCCTATGTACCCCTAATCTGCTGTCCCTAACACCGCCGACCCCTATATTATATTTATTAACCCCTAATCTGCCGCCCACAACGTCGCCTCCACCTGCCTCCACTTATTAACCCCTAATCTGCCGACCGGACCGCACCGCTATTATAATAAAGTTATTAACCCCTAATCCGCCTCACTAACCCTATAATAAATAGTATTAACCCCTAATCTGCCCTCCCTAACATCGCCGACACCTAACTTCAAACATTAACCCCTAATCTGCCAACTGGAGCTCACCGCTATTCTAATAAATGTATTAACCCCTAAAGCTAAGTGTAACCCTAACACTAACACCCCCCTAAGTTAAATATAATTTAAATCTAACGAAATTAATTAACACTTATTAAAGAAATTATTCCTATTTAAAGCTAAATTCTTACCTGTAAAATAAATCCTAATATAGCTACAATATAAATTATAATTATAGCTATTTTAGGATTTATATTTATTTTACAGGTAACTTTGTATTTATTTTAACCAGGTACAATAGCTATTAAATAGTTAAGAACTATTTAATAGCTAAAATAGTTAAAATAATTACAAAATTACCTGTAAAATAAATCCTAACCTAAGTTACAATTAAACCTAACACTACACTATCAATAAATTAATTAAATAAAATACCAACAATTACCTACAATTAAACCTAACACTACACTATCAATAAATTATTTAACCCCTTAATGACAACTGACGTACCAGGTACGTCATGCATTAACAACCAGTTAATGACAATAGACGTACCTGGTACGTCAGTTGTCTAAGAGAGTGCTGGAAGCGATCGCAATCGCTTCCAGCAGCTCTCAGGGTATTGCAGTGATGCCTCCATATGGAGGCATCCTGCAATACCTTTTTAGAAGACTCCGATGCAGAGAGAGCCACTCTGTGGCCCTCTCTGCACCGGTAGCGATGGTGCCGGTTCGTTGGTGGGTGGGAGCATAACAGGGAGGCGGGTGGGTGGCCCATCGCTACCCGGCATCCGGTTCCTGTAAGTGCAATGTGCACGCCGGGTGCTGGGAGCGTGCGGGGGCGCGCGTGCGCGCGTGCGATTAGCTGGCCACTGACACCAATGAGGAGGGAAGAGGGGGGAAAAAGATTTTAAAAATATAAATATATAAGGATCTGGGAGGGGGAGGGGGTTGGGGTATTGTGGGGGGCTGCTACACTACAGAAAATATTAATAATTGCAAAAAGAGAAAAAGATACTTTTGTTTTTGGGGGCAAATTGGGTACTGGCAGACAGCTGCCAGTACCCAAGATGGCGGCAAATAGGTAGGGGAGAGTGTTAGAGAGCTGGGGGGGGGGGGGATCATGGAGGTTGGGGCTAAGGCAGGGGTCCATCACAGCTAAAACATTTTATTTTTTTTTATTAAAAAAAAAGAAAAACTCCTTTTATTTAGTACTGGCAGACTTTCTGCCAGTACTTAAGATGGCGGGGACAATTGTGGGGTGGGGGAGGGAAGAGAGCTGTTTGGGAGGGATCAGGGGGTGGGATGTGTCAGGTGGGAGGCTGATCTCTACCCTAAAGCTAAAATTAACCCTGCAAGCTCCCTACAACCTACCTAATTAACCCCTTCACTGCTGGGCATAATTTACGTGTGGTGCGCAGCAGCATTTAGCGGCCTTCTAATTACCAAAAAGCAATGCCAAAGCCATATATGTCTGCTATTTCTGAACAAAGGGGATCCCAAAGAAGCTTTTACAACAATTTGTGCCATAATAACACAAGCTGTTTGTAAATACTTTCAGTGAGAAACCTAAAATTGTGAAAAATGAATTTTTTTTTAATTGTTTGCTCGCATTTGGCGGTGAAATAGTGGCATAAAATATATCAAAATGGGCCTAGATCAATACTTGGGGTTGTCTACTACACTACCCTAAAGCTAAAATTAACCATGCAAGCTCCCTACAACCTACCTAATTAACCCCTTCACTGCTGGGCATAATTTACGTGTGGTGCGCAGCAGCATTTAGCGGCCTTCTAATTACCAAAAAGCAACCCCAAAGCAATATAAGTCTGCTATTTCTGAACAAAGGGGATCCCAAAGAAGCATTTACAACCATTTGTGCCTTAATTGCAGAAGCTGTTTGTAAATAATTTCAGTGGGAAACCTAAAGTTTGTGACAAAATTTGTGAAAAAGTGAACTTTTTTTTTTATTTGATGACATTTGGCGGTGAAATGGTGGCATGAAATATACCAAAATGGGCCTAGATCAATACTTTGGGTTGTCTTCTAAAAAAAAATATATACATGTCAAGGGATATTCAGGTTTTCCTGACAGATATCAGGGTTCCAATGTAACTAGCGCTAATTTTGAAAAAAAGGGGTTTGGAAATAGCAAAGTGCTACTTGTATTTATGGCCCTATAAATTGCAAAAAAAGCAAAGAACATGTAAACATTGGGTATTTCTAAACTCAGGACAAAATTTAGAAACTATTTAGCATAGGTGTTTTTTGGTGATTGTAGATGTGTAACAGATTTTGGGGGTCAAAGTTAGAAAAAGTGTGTTTTTTTTCAATTTTTTCCTCATATTTTATATTTTTTTTATAGGAAATTATAAGATATGATGAAAATAATGGTATCTTTAGAAAGTCCATTTAATGGCGAGAAAAACGGTATATAATATGTGTGGGTACAGTAAATGTGTAAGAGGAAAATTACAGCTAAACACAAACACAGCAGAAATGTAAAAATAGCCTTTGTCATTAAGGGTAAGAAAATTGAAAAATGGTCTGGTCATTAAGGGGTTAAATACAATATCTACAAATAAATACAATGAAATAAACTAACTAAAGTACAAAAAATAAAAAAGAACTAAGTTACAAAAAATAAAAAAATATTTACAAACATCAGAAAAATATTACAACAATTTTAAACTAATTACACCTACTCTAAGCCCCCTAATAAAATAACAAAGCCCCCCAAAATAAAAAAAATGCCCTACCCTATTCTAAATTACAAAAGTTCAAAGCTCTTTTACCTTACCAGCCCTGAACAGGGCCCTTTGCGGGGCATGCCCCAAAGAATTCAGCTCTTTTGCCTGTAAAAAAAAACATACAATACCCCCCCAACATTACAACCCACCACCCACATACCCCTAATCTAACCCAAACCCCCCTTAAATAAACCTAACACTAAGCCCCTGAAGATCTTCCTACCTTATCTTCACCCTGCCAGGTTCACCGATCCGTCCTCGGAAGTCTTGATCCAAACCTCGGAAGTGTTGATCCAAGCCCAAGCGGGGGGCTGAAGAGTGACGTCCATCCTCGGGCTGAAGTCTGGATCCAAGCGGCGACTGAAGAATCCATCCTCGGGCTGAAGTCGGAAGTCCATCATCTGGATGAAGTCTTCTATCAAGCCGCATCTTCAATCTTCTTTCTTCTGGAGCGGAGCGGAACCATCTTCTTCCAAGCCGACGCTTAACATCCTCTTCAACCAACGACTAGACGACGAATGACGGTTCCTTTAAATGACGTCATCCAAGATGGCGTCCCTCGAATTCCGATTGGCTAATAGGATTCTATCAGCCAATCGGAATTAAGGTAGGAATATTCTGATTGGCTGATGGAATCAGCCAATCAGAATCAAGTTCAATCCAATTGGCTGATCTAATCAGCCAATCGGATTGAACTTGATTCTGATTGGCTGATTCCATCAGCCAATCAGAATATTCCTACCTTAATTCCGATTGGCTGATAGAATCCTATCAGCCAATCGGAATTCGAGGGACGCCATCTTGGATGACGTCCCTTAAAGGAAACGTCATTCATCGGGAAGTTGTCGTCGAAAGAAGATGTGTCCGCGGTGGAGGTCTTCAAGATGGAGCCGGTCCTCATCGGATGAAGATAGAAGATGCCGCTTGGAAGAAGATGGTTGCCGGTCCGGATCTACTCTTCTTCCCGGATAGGATGAAGACTTGGGAGCCTCTTCTGGACTTCTTCAGCCGTCGGATGATGGATGTCTATCCCCCGCTTGGGCTTAGATGAAGATATCGGAGCCAGGATGGATCGGTGTGATACCCGGTGAGGTGAAGACAAGGTAGGAAGATCTTCAGGGGCTTAGTGTTAAGTTTATTTAAGGGGGGTTTGGGTTAGATTAGGGGTATGTGGGTGGTGGGTTGTAATGTTGGGGGGGGTATTGTATGTTTCTTTTTACAGACAAAAGAGCTGAATTCTTTGGGGCATGCCCCGCAAAGGGCCCTGTTCAGGGCTGGTAAGGTAAAAGAGCTTTGAACTTTTGTAATTTAGAATAGGGTAGGGCATTTTTTATTTTGGGGGGCTTTGTTATTTTATTAGGGGGCTTAGAGTAGGTGTAATTAGTTTAAAATTGTTGTAATATTTTTCTTATGTTTGTAAATATTTTTTTATTTTTTGTAACTTAGTTCTTTTTTATTTTTTGTACTTTAGTTAGTTTATTTCATTGTAGTTATTTGTAGGTATTGTATTTAATTAATTTATTGATAGTGTAGTGTTAGGTTTAATTGTAGGTAATTGTAGGTATTTTATTTAATTTATTTATTGATCGTGTAGTGTTAGGTTTAATTGTAACTTAGGTTAGGATTTATTTTACAGGTAATTTTGTAATTATTTTAACTATTTTAGCTATTAAATAGTTCTTAACTATTTAATAGCTATTGTACCTGGTTAAAATAAATACAAAGTTACCTGTAAAATAAATATAAATCCTAAAATAGCTATAATATAATTATGATTTATATTGTAGCTATATTAGGGTTTATTTTACAGGTAAGTATTTAGTTTTAAATAGGAATAGTTTATTTAATAAGAGTTAATTAATTTCGTTAGATTTAAATTATATTTAACTTAGGGGGTTGTTAGTGTTAGGGTTAGACTTAGCTTTAGGGGTTAATACATTTATTAGAATAGCGGCGAGATTTGGTCGGCAGATTAGGGGTTAATAATTGAAGTTAGGTGTCGGCGATGTTAGGGAGGGCAGATTAGGGGTTAATAAATATAATATAGGGGTCGGCGGTGTTAGGGGCAGCAGATTAGGGGTACATAGCTATAATGTAGGTGGCGGCTCTTTGCGGTCAGCAAATTAGGGGTTAATAAGTGTAGGCAGGTGGAGGCGACATTGAGGGGGGCAGATTAGGGGTTAATAAATATAATATAGGCGTCAGCGATGTTAGGGCAGCAAATTAGGGGTACATAGCTATAATGTAGCTGGCGGCGGCATGCGGACGGCAGATTAGGGGTTAATAAGTGTAGGTAGCTGGCGGCGACGTTGTGGGGGGCAGATTAGGGGTTAATAAATATAATATAGGGGTCGGCGGTGTTAGGGGCAGCAGATTAGGGGTACATAAGGATAACGTAGGTGGCGGTCGGCAGATTAGGGGTTAAACAAATTTAATCGAGTGGCGGCGATGTGGGGGGACCTCGGTTTAGGGGTACATAGGTAGTTTATGGGTGTTAGTGTACTTTAGAGCACAGTAGTTAAGAGCTTTATAAACCGGCGTTAGCCCAGAAAGCTCTTAACTACTGACTTTTTTCTGCGGCTGGAGTTTTGTCGTTAGAATTCTAACGCTCACTTCAGCCACGACTCTAAATACCGGAGTTAGGAAGATCCCATTGAAAAGATAGGATACGCAATTGACGTAAGGGGATCTGCGGTATGGAAAAGTCGCGGCTGAAAAGTGAGCGTTAGACCCTTTTTTGACTGACTCCAAATACCGGCGGTAGCCTAAAACCAGCGTTAGGAGCCTCTAACGCTGGTTTTCACGGCTACCGCCAAACTCCAAATCTAGGCCTTAGTCTGTTATTCCACAGTATCTACACAAAAACTGACGTTGAAGAAGACACCAGAAGCCAGACCAGAAAAAGCAGATTTATAAATGGATATTCGGCCACAGACAGACTTGTTATCTAAAGGTAGGACTTTTTCCTTTACCAGATTTGTTTTAAAAAAAACCTGTTAGTCCTTTTTGCCAAAGCATCCCTTAGTGCAAATGCTCCAAAATCCTGTGTCAAAGCAATGGAACTATTATCATCATTAATACAATGAATAGCCTCCAACAATAAAAAAAGGGTATTTGTCATCAGGATCTTTCTCTTTTACCCCTTAATGCCCTTAGGACATTCTATGCCGTCCTAACTGCACTGGGCTTTAATTGCCTTAGGACGGCATAGAACATCCTTGCCTTTTGGCTGTACTAAAGCAAAAGGTGCTTCCCGAATGGGATCTCGGGCTGGAGGGCGTGTCTAGTGTCATAGGCACTCCCCCCAGACACGATCCCATCATTGAAATCATGCGATCACATAAACGATCACGTTGTTTAAATGTTTAACTTATTTTCTTACATCAGAAATTTGTTCCGATGTAGACATATAAGTCCAGCTGTTAAGGGGTTAATAGAAAATGTATGTCCCTTTAATGTTAGTTTATTTTAAAGCATTTAATTTTAAAGTTTATATTGTATGTGTTGTCTTAGAATAAAAATAATGAACCATTGGCTAACTTAACTGTACTCATCAGTTATTGGCAAGAAAATATTTGTTGACAAACATTTATTGACAAGAAATCATTTCATATCTGATTACTAGGCTAAAAAATATTCTGTTCCACACTGTCAAAATGAAAAAGCTCATGGGATTCAACTTAAAATCAACAAACTGAGAGAGAATTGATAACACCACCCAAGTGGGACTTGAGAACAAAACAAGCAGAGATGAGAAAAGAAAAGTAAATGTTATTGCTTGGAGAGATGCACATACACATTTCATACCCAGAAATGCAAACCATAATTTTAAAAACATAAGGGAAATATGCATTTTAATGATCACAGTATTTCAAAAGGAATGCTATGTAATATATTATTGACAAATATTTGTAGATAGATATAAAGATTGATTGGTAGATTATTTATTTGTTAAATGAATATTGATTTATGGTTCTACAAAATAAAAGAAATTAGGCAAAATTTGTATCATTTGAATCTTTAAAGGCTGTGACACACTGAAAGCGGAGTGGCGCGCAGCGTGTACATGTGGCTGTGTGCGCTCAGTGTGTCCTGCCTTTTCATCTTTGAGCACTCTGCTGCATCAGGTAGCATAGCTGAGCGCTCAGAGATGAAATATTTGAACTTCAGAAGCGATGCGACGTGTGTCACAGCCTTTACGTTCTCTGCTAACATTTTACAAAAGATGTGTTTGCAAAGGTGGGAGGGTGACCTGGGGGTTGTGCATATGTAGGAGAGAACCTGTGATGTGTGTATTAAGAGTGGACGAGTGTATGTTTGGCTCTTTATGTTTGCATGTGGGGAAATGCTTGTCGTTTTTAAGGTTTGATGAATGTCTGAGGGTTTGAGCCAGAAAGTATGTCCAACTGTGCAATAAGTGAATTTATTATATTGCTGATCACCAACCCAGCTGGGGAGGCTACCCTTGTGGTCTAGTGGGACGGGAGTTGACAGGTATATGATCGCTCCCCATGCAGAAGTGCAACTTTTTCCTACAGCAGAGAGCATATGCACTTATACCTGTTGCTGGTGGGTGGGGGTCCCAAGGCAGAGGGGGGTTTCATGTTTTTGTATCTTAGATTTTATTTCCAGTTCATGCTTTGCAAGTGTTAATAAATATGTAATATATTATTACTTGTACTTAATTTTCTTTCTATTTCTGCCTATTTCAGAAAGTCTCTGGGAAATGCTGGGAGGTACTGTGTGTTACAGACACTGAAATAGCTAAAAGTCTATGACCAACATTTGAAGGAACAATCTGTAACATTAGAATGTTAATTCTTATCGAGCAAGTCTGTGAAAAACATAAAACAACTATAAATTGGAAGGAATAAATGTTTTTGCAGTGTATAATATAATAAACAAATGCAAAACATTAATTGTCTACCGTCATATACAGAAAATATTGAAAATATACATGTTTAATATTTTTTTTTTATCTTTCAGTGCTACGTCATTTTATATTTGTATTTTTTCACTGTGGATTTATAGTGCCTTTCTACTAACGTATGCTTATTCCTTGGCATTTTTTTTTTCTTTCTATTTTTTCCTTTTTTTTTTTTACTAGTATCAAAAGCAATTAAAAAAAAGTTGGTGTGTCTGGGCATGGGCCATGCAATGTCTGAGGATGCCCTGTGGATGACCTTGGTAAATATAGTTTTGAATCTATAGCATCCTTACATTTTAATGGCTACCTCTAGCTGCACTACTGCAACTTGCTTAACTGGTTGATACTAGACTTGCTGTACTTATGATTACTGAGCACTGATCTGGACCATCAAGGCTCCAGGCAGCAGCTTAACTACGAGTCCTCCACACCCCCTCCCTGTAATCCAGGTTAAGTAGTCACAATTAAACTACTTGTTTCATGCTTTGGGATAGATCCCCTCATCTTAGCAGTGGTATTTTAGAGGCAGGCTTACTTTCAGCCTTACTGAAGTGAACTATGTTTGTATTAGATAACTGAGAAACAGAGCTCATACATCTCTTACAAGCTCACTTTCTGAAGCTGAACGGTGGTTGGCTGAAGCACTCAAAAATCTGCCTGGGCAAAACAGATAGCAAAGGCAAGATATGGAGTGATAAGTAGATGAACAGTATGACCACTATAGATCTTTGAAGATATTGATGAGAAGATATCGGTCTCTCCAGAATCCTCAGAGCATATTTTCCTATAGCCTGGACCTTTTTGTCACCACGATTTCTAGTTCCACAAACCTCATCCAATATACTACTTACAAGGACCCTGAGACCTACTAAGAGGAGGAAACCACCAACTGGACATTAATTCTTTGCCTTAAGGTTTGAGAGGTATATGGCTATCTGCAGAGGATCTGAGTTATCTTAAGTTTCCAATAAACAGGGTAAGACAAAGCTTGCTGGAGACCAACAAGTTGCTAACTGTTACTATTTATATAGAATTCAACTGATGTTGGTATCATAGGCAAAATATCACTCTTATCATTACATAATAGGATATTATAAAAGACTTTGAGTGCCATCCCATATTAGTAAAATTGGCCTATGATGCCTTTGATGTTCTATGTACTTATAATAGTTTAATTCAGTGATGGCCAACTTCCAAGCACATGAGGTCTGCATATCAATATTTTAGATGCCTTAAAGGGATACTAAACACATTTTTTTTCTTTCATGATTTGGATAGAGCGTGCAATTTTATGCAACTTTATAATTTACTCCTATTATAGATTTTCTTCGTTCTCTTGGAATCTTAATTTGAAAAGTCAAGAATGAAAGATTTAGAGCCAGTCCATTTTAGGTTCAGCATCTAGTTAGCGCTTGCTGATTGGATAGCTAAACATAGCCACCAATCAGCAAGTGCTATCCAGGGTTCTGAATAAAAAATGGGTAAGCTCCAAAGCCTTAATTCCTGCTTTTTCATATAAAGATACCAACAGAATGAAGACAAATTAATAATAGGAGTAAATTAGAAAGTTGCTTAAAATTGCATGCTCTATTTGAATCATGAAAAAAAAATTGGGTTTAGTATACCTTTAAGCACCACATATAAATATGTGACCATTAAGCAAACAGGTAATATATTTTCTAAAATTGGTCATTGACACAAGACCAGATTTAGGTAAGGTTGAAGGGTATTATCTCTGCAGTTCTTCCCTTCAGTGAGTTATTTTTAGTTGTGGTTACCCTAAAGCTCACATTTTGTTTGTTAGTTCTGCTTTTCCTGAAGGGCCACATATACTTTAGCCCTTAGGCTGCCAATTGGCAATCCCTGATTTACTTTTCTGCATCAATACTACATGCAGCTTTTTGATGATGGTAGCTCTGGATGTTTCTTTCATGAAAATGTATTAATAATATATTTTCCAAGTCAAAGTATAGCATTTATGCACATTTTTTTTTTAAAAAAACTGACAGCAAGTTGTAAGCCCCACCAAATGAAGCTTGTGCCATTTTTTTTTTTTTTGGGGGGGGGGGGCGGGTGCTTGTACAAATTATGTGGAGAGGCTGATTATTCTTATAGGTGGGTGGTGGTTCATTGTTTTTTTTTTTTTTTAAATAATTTTTTATTGAGGGTTTTTATAATGACAACATAAAGATATGACAACTAAATATTACAATACATAGCAATGATTGTCTCAGCAACAATACAACAGAAAAAGGGAATATATAATAAGTGTCAAAAAGTGAAGACCTCCTTTTATGTTTTTTATATCATAATGAGAGTAGCTATTATTCCAGGCCATTATGCTAAAACACGCTCTGAAGGAGCACTGTAGCTACTAAGCAGACCTACTTCATTATGAACTTCTTGAGAACTTAAATATCTAGTTCGTCAAAAAAAATTGAATGCTTCTTATTATTAAAGGGTCTTGATACCAAGAGCAGAGTATAGAGCAAGGGGTAAATTGGGGAAATATCAGGCGGGTAAACACTACTATATAAATAATTTTTCTATATAGAACAACAAGAACAACAATGTAAATAGCAATGGTCAACTGCATTGGGGGGGGGGCGGAAGACCATAAAAATGTTAATTGGCTAGGTCAATTAATTATCATAACATAATGCGTGGCGTGCAGCACTAAACTATATAAAAGTTAAGGATAATTTGTAATGGATATCAAGAAGGAGCAGGTATGGCTCCATTTCAGGTAGGATGAGAATTAAGTTTACTATTATTCAAAGCTTCAAATGATACTGAATTGAGATCATAGATATATTAATAATATGGGGATAAGCATATATGCAAAATATCAACGTATTAGCCCCCAATACAAGGCTCATTTTACAAACCTATGGCCTTCATGTTACAACCCCTGCAAGTCAGGTGTGTAATTTGTATCTCCCCTCAGGGGTTATTGTCTCCACTGGACACAGACGGGAATGGGGTATTGGATATGACCCACCCTGATATACAGAGTGGGAAAGGGTGAGGGGAGATGCCTTTCCTAGCTTCTATCTTAGATAAAGTTAAAGCAAAGATACAAAATATATATAAGTCAGATAATCCTAAAACCACACAGATGGGAGCTAGTGGTACACACAAAGGGCAGAATATATATAACATCAAGTATGTATAGCATAAAGTACAAGTGGTAAGTGGATTTCTAGTACTCCTTTTAGGCTCTTTCTTAAGAAAATATCCACAAGCTCATAATACACACATCTCTAAAAATGCAATAATATATAACATCGATAACAGTTTAACCAATGAACACATTTGCGTCTCTTTTTAGGCAGTTACTATAGGTATTTCAGAAAGAAACATTAAGCCCATATCTGAGTTTTCGCAATCGCAGAGTGTGATAGTTAAGAAAGCTTATATAAATATCCAAGTTTGACATAGTATTGCTGTCTATATATACAGGGGTAAATTGGTAGCAGAATATAGATAAGGCACACCTCCAGTGGGCTAGCTCTAGGAAAGATATTGTTAATTGGGATAGCCATGTGGATTCCATATAAATATGACCTACATATATATATACCTACAAACTAAAGCAGTTCATTCCAACATGAGTAGTGATTGAAGTAGTGAGAGTCCTAGGAATGTGCCTATATAATGTAATAAAAATCCTAAACATGTGCCTATATTACAAATAGTTGTAGAACATCTCCTAGACACAAGCTGTATAGCCTTGAATATCAAAAGGCCTACGTGCTCTAGCATGAGGATATTTCTATAGGGGATTTATATTGCATACTTCAAAATACATTATAACTGAGAAAACAAAAAGATAAGAGCACAAAAAACATTACCTTACAATAAATTATATAGTACAAGCCAGGTGGAGTATATGGGGAAGTAGTTTTCTTATCCCAAACCAAGGGTCTGCTTTGATAATAGGACCCTATATGGGGAACATTTACTGGTATTTAGGCAATTTATTTATAGAAAATGTAGTAGCAATGTTCTTTCCTACCACTTAGGGAATATAAGCGAAACATACAACTTAGAATTAAAAACTTTGACAGAACTCCGTATTCACCAAGTAATGTGGTGCAGATCTAGCCGCTAGGATTTATGCTGCTGGATATCCCATTAGGTGTTATAGTGTGGGGTTAGGTAGAAGGTATTTCACCTTTAACTATAATACACATGTATATTTACAAGTTTCAAAGGCATAGCGTGACTCTATATGCAGTTATAGGAACAAAGAGTATTGAATATATTCAGTATACACAATGGCACATAAACAAAAGCACATCTTTGCAGACCAATGGGAGACAAACTATATCGTAGCTAAACCTTTTAACTTGTGGTCAAAAGAATTGTCCCACAAAGATAAACTTGTTCATATAATTAAGAGCCCTAGATTAATACTAAATAAGGTAAACTTAACATGAGAGCAGTTATTGGACACATTCAACAGGATAGAATTCTCCAGTATCATTCAGGTTAAAACCCTAGCTGTGACACATCAACTTCAAACAAGGGTTTTACCCAACTCCAACTCTTTTACAGTCTGTATGTCATACATAGGGTCCTCTGAAAAGATCGTTAAACCAGTCCCTGAAACTGAAGCTGTACTTTAATGTATGCTAATGTAGTCTTCCAGGCAAGGGCTGGCCGCTGTGTCTGTAGTCTTCTCAGGGCTATTATCCCATCTCAAATATAAATGTGACATTAAAAGTACATGTTGTTATATAGGTCAGTTGGAATATATGTACAAAGATCATGTTCAGTGTGCGGGGTATCTTAGAATAAGTTGTGAAATATGTAAAAGAGACTCATCTCATGAACCCCTAAAGACAAGCTGGACTGCTGTGAACCACCACAATAGCTATCCTTAAGCCAATGCCGGCTACTGGTATAACTCTGGACCCTGCCAGCTGCACTGAAATGAGGAAGCCATATGACCAGGTAGAATGTCCCTGTATCTTGCTTCTGTGGAATAAGGCTAGAAGATCACAAACATCTGACCGCCCGGAAGGCAGGAAACCCCGAACAGCTTCACACATCAGTTTATGCAGCAACGTCTTCATGGATTCCACCAGGTAGGTGCGCAGGTCTAAATTGGCAACTGACTGAAGATCCGACTCAGGGAATCTCAAGTCTGGCACCCTCATGCTGTGATGTAATTGCTCAGTATGCAGGTCGTAGCGATTCCTGCATGCTTTTGCTGGGGCCGCATCTGCTCTCAAAGGAACCGTTAGCTTTAGCATATGTAGGGGCAGTGTATTAATAGCCGCATTGGTTCCTGAGTAGCCGCCGCCATCTTGCCTCTCAATTGTAGTAAAGCACTGATCCACGAGTTGTGTAAGAAGTACGCTCATTTCAGAGAAATATACTTGCAGGCTTCCACAGACCCGATTCTCAAACCTGTGTAATGCAGCGTCCAGCTCCATTTCAGCGAAGATTAACAAAAAGGGATTCTTCAAGAGTATGAGGCGAGGATATACCCAGATCTCTTCGTTAGACAAGTTAGGCCTCAAAGCTCCAAAAGTCCATCATTTATAGAAGTGTTCTTTGCGCAGTGAGCAGAAGTGATTCCTTACCGTTTCAGGGCAATTTAAAAGTATAAACTGTCAGGAAATAGTATATGTGCCCATCTTCTATTAGTTAGATCAAAGGAGCTCCATGAAAACATGTCTGTTCTCTGTACTAGCTAGGTCCGCCCCCCCGTGGTTCATTGTTTTAATAGGCTGCTCCATGCTAACTGATTAATGAGAATAGCTAGGTTTACAGATAGACTGTTCCTTAGTGAATTTGATGGAGTGTTTTTGATGGCTCCTGATGTGCTCCTTCCTGAATCTATATTAGCTTTCATATCTGTTTCTCGGGTTGATTCCTGTTGAACTTTGAGCTTTAAGTTATAGTTCCTCTATACTTTTAAAAGTGCATTAGTTAGACACACAACTCTTAAAGGTACACTGTATTTCCTATAACCAATATTTGATATGAGCCTCTTAAATGGTCTTCCATTTCCCCCTAAAATAATTCAGTCCCACCATTCAGAAGTCAGTTGAATTGGACATTGAATATTCCAGTCTGTGTGAATCTACAACATTATATTCTGATAGCTAACACATGAGATCCAAGAGTAGTTTACTATATTGCAGTGCACCTTTTGCTTTTTCTAGCAGTTTAGGAGGTCCCAATGTAGACTCAGGTACAGTTCAGAAGGTCTTCAACTCAGCATATTATTAAAATATATGTGCTCTACAGGGAGTGCAGAATTATTAGGCAAGTTGTATTTTTGAGGATTAATTTTATTATTGAACAACAACCATGTTCTCAATGAACCCAAAAAACTCATTAATATCAAAGCTGAATAGTTTTGGAAGTAGTTTTTAGTTTGTTTTTAGTTATAGCTATTTTAGGGGGATATCTGTGTGTGCAGGTGACTATTACTGTGCATAATTATTAGGCAACTTAACAAAAAACAAATATATACCCATTTCAATTATTTATTTTTACCAGTGAAACCAATATAACATCTCAACATTCACAAATATACATTTCTGACATTCAAAAACAAAACAAAAACAAATCAGTGACCAATATAGCCACCTTTCTTTGCAAGGACACTCAAAAGCCTGCCATCCATGGATTCTGTCAGTCTTTTGATCTGTTCACCATCAACATTGCGTGCAGCAGCAACCACAGCCTCCCAGACACTGTTCAGAGAGGTGTACTGTTTTCCCTCCTTGTAAATCTCACATTTGATGATGGACCACAGGTTCTCAATGGGGTTCAGATCAGGTGAACAAGGAGGCCATGTCATTAGATTTTCTTCTTTTATACCCTTTCTTCCCAGCCACGCTGTGGAGTACTTGGACGTGTGTGATGGAGCATTGTCCTGCATGAAAATCATTTTTTTCTTGAAGGATGCAGACTTCTTCCTGTACCACTTCTTGAAGAAGGTGTCTTCCAGAAACTGGCAGTAGGACTGGGAGTTGAGCTTGACTCCATCCTCAACCCGAAAAGGCCCCACAAGCTCATCTTTGATGATACCAGCCCAAACCAGTACTCCACCTCCACCTTGCTGGCGTCTGAGTCGGACTGGAGCTCTCTGCCCTTTACCAATCCAGCCATGGGCCCATCCATATGGCCCATCAAGACTCACTCTCATTTCATCAGTCCATAAAACCTTAGAAAAATCAGTCTTGAGATATTTCTTGGCCCAGTCTTGACATTTCAGCTTGTGTGTCTTGTTCAGTGGTGGTCGTCTTTCAGCCTTTCTTACCTTGGCCATGTCTCTGAGTATTGCACACCTTGTGCTTTGGGCACTCCAGTGATGTTGCAGCTCTGAAACATGGCCAAACTGGTGGCAAGTGGCATCTTGGCAGCTGCACGCTTGACTTTTCTCAGTTCATGGGCAGTTATTTTGCGCCTTGGTTTTTCCACACGCTTCTTGCGACCCTGTTGACTATTTTGAATGAAACGCTTGATTGTTCGATGATCACGCTTCAGAAGCTTTGCAATTTTAAGAGTGCTGCATCCCTCTGCAAGATATCTCACTATTTATGACTTTTCTGAGCCTGTCAAGTCCTTCTTTTGACCCATTTTGCCAAAGGAAAGGAAGTTGCCTAATAATTATGCACACCTGATATAGGGTGTTGATGTCATTAGACCACACCCCTTCTCATTACAGAGATGCACATCACCTAATATGCTTAATTGGTAGTAGGCTTTCGAGCCTATACAGCTTGGAGTAAGACAACATGCATAAAGAGGATGATGTGGTCAAAATACTCATTTGCCTAATAATTCTGCACTCCCTGTATATAACTATGTCATGGAACTAGCTTCTACAAAATAGAAACATTTGGTTTATATTCTGAAATATATATACAGTATAATATATTCTCAAATAATGTGTATACGGAATACTATTGGTTTGCTTGCTTTGGTTATAGTTCTTGATGGTTTCATGTATGTACCATATAAATTGTATTATTTTATTATTGTATTTCTTATTGTTTTATACTGTCTTTATGTTTAATGATCATCTCAACAATTGTAAACCCTATTGTAATAAAGGCATTATATATTTAACTTTATTATTGTCAAATAGTAAATCTTGTTTAATTAATCTTCCACACTTTTAAACCTATCGTACTTTTTAAGTCTGTTTTAAATGTTGCTGCCAAGCTTATCCACCTCACCCACTGTTACTCCTCTATGCCCTACACTGGCTTCCACTATCCTCCAGAATGAAACCTACAAAGCCCTCCATAAAACTGAACTTCACAGTATTTTTTATCTCATCTCTGTATACTCTCCTAGCTGACTCCTTCTCTCTGTTTTTGACCCTTTATTACCACCTCCTATTTATCTCTCTAGCTTGCAGGACTCTGTAATCCTTCTGCCTCAGTCTGCCTTTCCCAGTCTTACCATTATTTATTGTACCCCCTGTATAGCACTGCAGAATATGTTAGTGCATTAATAATAATAATCTGTACCTTCTACTGACATTGCCTAAAACATTTCACTGTACTTATTCTTCTCCAATTTCTGATGTTTGCATGTTAAATTGCTCCAGAATTAATTCATAATAATTAAGTATACACAAACAATATAGAATGCATGAACATTTCTAAAAAGAAAAAGTCTTACTTTTTTTAGTGCAGCAAATAAGCATCTTAAGTTTCTTATCAATATGCATTGACTATTACAAGGTGGAATGCATAACAAATAATAGTTTCTATTTGCATACAGATATTCTTTCATAAAAAATATAATAAGCAAATATAATTAGTTTGCGCACATTATGACCACATACACAATAGAGACAAATTATGATAATTAATAATTGTCTTTTGAAAGTAATTATCAAGACATAATGCTGTGAAATACATTAATGAAAGCTAAAGCTAAAATATTATATTACATTTTTGTTCAGGATTAGTAAATCATTAGCTCATAATTAAACTGAAATCTTTTATTGTGCTGTACATTCCCAATATGGTTCTTAAATCATGTTTTAGTCTTTAGACTTATGATGTAAATGATGCAGATGAATAGTAATGTCCACTGTCAAGAGACAGAACAACTTCCTGTTATGTATGCTAACATTCATTTAGCACGTTTTGTTAAGCCAGAATAAGACAGACAGAATTTTGTGAGTGTTAATAGGTAAATATAGAAAATTAAGTCCCTTCTACAGTCTCCATCTATATTAGTAGCATTTATTTGTTGTCTAGGTAGTATTGTTTAATTTATGAGGGCCTAACTACATTTTAGGTTTAGCAACCAAAGATCTGGATTATAAACAAGTGGCTGCGTGGGGCACATAGAGACCTATGGGAGAAAAATGTACTGGGGTTCTCATCAGATAACAATTTCAGGTCCATTTTGCCTATAATGCTGTTCTGTGTTGCATATATAGTCCACTTTCTAAGCATAAAACAAAGTTAATAAATGATTAAGTGTAGCCGAGTCTGACCATGCTGCATCAGACTGAGTTCACTTCCTTTCTGTGTGTGTGGGGAATCTCAGCTAGAAAAAATCCAAGGAGAGGAGGTTTCTACCTCCAGGGAAGCTGCTGCAGGGACCAGTCAGTAGTCACAAGGGTGGAAGCACTGTATTTTTAAGAGAGCACATTGTGTGATTAACATTAAGTGCTGTCCTCCATAAAAATGTTTGACAACCTGCAGGTGATTGCGCCCAGGTGGACTGTCGGGGTCACACAATGGATTAAGCCCCACCATAGATACTGCTAAAAATATTTTAAACCATATGAGCAGTGTTTTTATTTGCTAGGCTGCTAGTAACATAGAAATCAATGACTGTACCACTTTGGCTGCCAGAAACATACACAGGCAGCCGTAATTTAACTCCTATGGAGTTCCAGTAGCTCACAGAGCAGTATTTTTACACCTTTCCCCTCATAGTTGTTGGTAAACAAAACATAGAGCAGAGATTTTTATTCCAGTGGCTGCACATACAACAAAGTGTGTATGTTTTAGAAATCTTCAATGACTGCTAGAAAGATATAAGGCAGTGATTTATAACCCTCTTTGTTCACTTTCTTCTAGACCATTTTTGTGGTGCACAGAAGCAAAGGAGCCCATTAATTGATCTGCCACAATACTTTAAAAGAACTGGACATTTAATTGTCGAGTATTTTGCATGGATTATACTGTGCTAACTACTAAAATATTGGTCTGTCCTGTTGAATACTGGACACCTGGCAACCATAGGTGGGACTGATTCCAGTCAGTTTGCCTTTACAGTGTATTTAGTCAGGTAGGACTATCAATATAGGCACTATATATAAATCAATCAACTCTGTGTGCATAATAAATATTTTAAACTATATAAAACTGTCATTTTTTTTAGTAAAAATGTTAAATGTTTTGCAGGGACATACCTCTTGATGGGCCTTGTGAGAATGTATCTTATCTTCTTTTCTTTTTTAGTTTAGGGATAGAAATAAAAGAATATCTACCCTAAACAAGTAATCTACGTGCAGCATGAAGTGAGTAATGGGATATGATGCTCACTTACTGTACTTACTTAAAACACTATTTCTAAATAAATTGCATGAAAAGTGAACATAATGAATAATTACAGTATTGTTTTACTATGCACAGTGTTTTATTTATTTTTAGATGACAGTTCATTTAAAAAAAATATATATTTTCTACACTTTTCCTAAACAGATTTGCTGGTATTTTTTGTTAAATGTCTCTCTTTTTTAAAGCATGTGCATAAGCTTAAAGATACATTAAATAAAACATGTCAGATACATTAAACATAAACACAAAAATAACCCTAGTTTAATAATTAAACTTTGTTATTTTGTTTTTTATTTAAACTATTTTGCAATGCACATTTAGGGCTAAATTACAAGTGGAGTGCTATTTATTGCTACCGCTTGGGTGCTACTTCACTAGTAAGCTTTTTGATGTGTTTTGTGCAACTTTTTAGTGGAGCATAAAAGTTAACTAGAGCTCTGAAGTCCCGTTATCTCGACACCTCTTAAATTCAATTGCGCTTGAGCTTACGATATTTACTTTCAACCTGTAATATGCACTCAAAGAGACGCAATAAACCCCTTAATGCTTGAGCACAAAAGTTAGCGCACCACTCATTATCTAGCCATTAATATTTATATTGCTTTCTTTTTCTGCAATTTACTTTTGTAAATTGAGCTTTTTCATGGAATATGAGATAAACAAAACAAAACAATTTGTATAAAGAGTACAAACTTATCTATATATGGTGAAAGCAAAGGCTTTTAAAATGATTTTCTTTTGTATACAGATATTATATAAATCAGCACTTAAAGGGCCGTTAAACACTGTAGAATTATGAAACAAACAAATGCATAGCAAATTAAAAAGACTTTGCAATAACACCTATTTTGTGAAGGAGATTTTTTTTCGAGTTAATGTCAGTTTCTTTTCCTGAACAATGTATCATGTGACAACTATCCACCAATCATGTGACACATGTGTGAACCTTTGCATATGCTCACTAGGAGATGATGCCTCAGAAAGTGTTCATATAAAAAGGCATTTGCAAATTTGATGATGAAATGGTATAGAACAAAGTTTTTAAAATGACATGCTCTATCTAAATAATTCAATTAAAATGTTCACTTTTATGTGTATTAACTTATTTTCACTGTGCACAATATGTACAAAGTAAATGCTTTTGAAATATTTATTTTGAATACACATATTTTACAAAGCAGTACTTAATTACATATATATACAGTGCACATATAAACTAATAAAATGTTGGTTAAGTGATGATCTCAATCTTGATAATCAGCTTGCTTATATTGGTCAGATCAAATAAATGAAACCCCCTTTTTGGTGGACTTCCCTGTTTTGTTGGTGCTTTTTCCCTTTAAATCTTTATCATATAAGTATTTTTTTTCCACTTTTAAACAATCCCCAGCATTAAAGGACCAACATAGGCCTCGCTTCCATTGAGTCGTTAAAAATGGAGCCGTAAGCTACCGAAGCGGACGACAGCTAAAAGTAATTTACGGCTCCATTTTAGTACCAGGTTTCCATTGAAAAGATTAGCGTGTTGCGCGCAGTCGCTCTTTTCGGCTGTACGTAAGTTTGCGTTGCCAACCGATGTCGGATTTGTCGAAAAGCGCGCCATAACAAGTGCATTGCCATGGTAACCCGACCTCTGTCTATAAGAATAACGGTTTGCGCCTGCGCTCTTTACCTGTGATCGCCTCTAGAGAGAAAGACACGGGAGCTAGTTGCGTTGGTAGGAGTTTTGGGTTTTTGAGAGTTGTTTGAGAGTTAGTGGAGAGTTTGATATTTGATTTTCATATATTCTTATTGTAGGCCTCATATAATATTAGGAACACACACACACATCCATACATTAGTTAATTAACACACATTAGTTTATACACACAAATACACACACACATACACACTTTTATTTGATACAAACACATTCACATTTTTTTTTTCATTAACCCCCATATCCCCATCTTCCTTTATTACTCCTTTCATTAATCCCCTTATTCCACTTCCCATCCCCCCTTTGACTACCCTTCCCTTCCTCACTATATAACTTGTTTTTTTATATATATATTTTTCCCATCCTATTTTTTTTTTTTAGATCCCATATTTTTTGGTTCATTTGACTATATAGCTCACCCCTTTCTTCATTTGCATCCCTTATTATTTTTCTATAATTTTGTTCTAATCCTCCTTAGTTTTTCCTTTTTCATTTACATCCCTTTGTTTATTTTCACCCCCACAATTTTTTTTTTTTGAGGGATATAGAATAGAGATAGTTAGGGTCTAGATAGGTTAGGTAGTTAGTTTTGGGGCTATTTAATTTAGGGTTTAGTTAGGTGAATTAGTGTAGTTAGGTAAGCTAGGGACTTTAGTGTTAGGTTAGAGTTAGGGAGGAAGGAGAAAGGGATGGATAGGCCTAGTGGAGTTGGGAAGGGGGTGGCTAGGGGGAGGGCAGTGGTGAGGGTGGATAGAGGGAGGGGGAGGGGGGAAGTAGGGAGTAGTATGGGCAGGAATAGGGGCCGAGGTTTGGGTGGAGGATTTGTCCTTCCTCAAACCCTGGCAGAGGAGGGAAGGAGAGAGGGTGGAAGAGGAATGGAGGTGGGAGGAGTGAGGAGGAGTCAGCCTCAGCTAGGCACAAAAAGAAAAGGGAAAGTGGGGCAGACTGTGGCAACTGGGGGTGGGGCTGGTGGTAGCCTGTCACAGCCTGCAGGGACAGAGGAGGTAGAGAGGGCTGGTCCCCAGTCACAGGAGGGAGAGTCTGTGTCTGCTGGCCCTTCAGGTGTGAAGGGCAGGCTTAGAGAGGAGAGGTACTCTGAGGAGGAGAAGGAGGCTCTTGTTGAGGCATACTTGGAGAGGGCAGCTCAGCTGGAGAACCCTAACCTGAGGCCGGCTGTCCGGAATAAGCTGTGGGAGGAGATTCGAGTGGCAGTCAGCTGCTTAGGACGTAATCGTTCTACTGCCAGCATTAAACACCGCTATCATGACTGCAGGAGGGAAACCAAAGCTAAGCTGGCACAGCAGGCCAAATATGCACGTGGGACCGGTGGTGGTCCTAGCAAGAGAATACACCTAAGGTCATGGGAGGAGATGCTGTCCAATGTCATCTCGGATGAATCTGTTCATGGATGTAAGGGGACAATGGACACCTCTGTGCCACCTGAAGAGGTGTATGAAGGTGAATATTCAATATTAAATATAACCATATATGTGATGTATATATGTTGTATATCATAAATACCCATCTGTGTTTAGCTATGAATCTAAATATACATAGTTGTATTTAATATGTTCAGCAAGCACTCTGTATTGTATATCTGCTCCGACAAGCAAGAATATTGATAATATAATATCCAAGAATATTAAGCATTTCATATAAATCATGTGTCATTGTCCTTAAAGGGACACTGTACCCATATTTATTATTTTGTGAATCAGATGCAGCATGCAATTTTAATCAACTTTCTAATTTACTACTATAATCAATTTCTCTTCGTTCTCTTGCTATCTTTATATGAAAAAGAAGGCATCTAAGCTTTTTTCTAAGTTCGGAACTCTGGACAGCAGTTTTTGATTGGTGGATGCATTTATCCACCAATCAGCAAGGACAACCTAGGTTGTTCACCAAAAATGGGCCACCATCTAAACTTACATTATTGAATTTCAAATAAAGATACCAAGAGAATAAAGAACATTTGAAAATAGGAGTAAATCCGAAAGTTGATTAAAATTGCATGCTCTATCTGAAGCACAAAAGAAAATATTTGGGTACAGTGTCCCTTTAACAATGTTCTTTTAAGACACAGTCTATAAAGATTCCTCAGTTATGATCATATATGCTTGGATTTTATCCCAAACACACTATATGTGTGTGTGTGTGTGTGTATGTGTGTGTGTGTGTGTATGTGTGTGTGTGTGTGTGTGTGTGTATGTGTGTGTGTGTGTGTGTGTGTGTGTGTGTGTATGTGTGTGTGTGTGTGTGTGTGTGTGTGTGTATGTGTGTGTGTACATATATACACATAAATATGGAATATAATAGTCTGTATTGTTATGCTACAAAGTAATATATTCTATTAGATAGATAATGTAAACATACCGTATATTTATTTGTAGGTTCCGAACAGGAGGAGTATGAAGCTGCACCAACACCACAGCAGGATGTTCCTACATTAACTGAGGAGGATGAGGATATCTATGGTGACACTACCTCCTATATCAGCCTCTTAGAAGATGATATGCAGCAGCCTAGGGCATATGAGGTGGAGGATGTATCATGCCCTTCTCCATCTACTTCGGAGACAACATTTCATGTTTTGGGTTCTGAACCCCAGCAGACTCATCCTCCTCAACAATGGCAGTTCATGCATACTTCGCAGCAACAAATGGCACAGCCCCCACAGCTGCACCCACCGCAGCAGATGATGCACCCCCCACAACATCCTCCTCAGCAGCAGATGATGCACCCCCCACAACATCCTCCTCAGCAGCAGATGATGCACCCACCACAACATCCTTCTCAGCAACAGATGATGCACCCACCACGACATCATTATCCTCAGCAGCAGATGATGCACCCACCACAGCAGCATACAGATCTGCATCATCTGTACTATATGCCTCCCACTCCTATGGCACAACAGGAATCCACACCACCACCCACTGCACCCACCAATGTATTGCCAACAGTGCCATCACAGACAACCTCACAGTCACCAATACGGAGAGACAGCCCTGGAACCAGCCAATTATTAGTTCCTGAGACACCAAATGTACAACAGGGTCCGGCACAGTCCCAGCAGGATGATCTACTGAGGCTCATATATAGAGAGCTTAGGCTGTCCAGGCTCCAGCAGCAGCAGGATTTGAGAAGGATACAGAGCCAAATGGACATCCATAATGCCTCACTCGTCCGCCTGGCAGAGGCAGTGGAGAGGCTCGCGGATAGGCCCCAAACTCCATCCTCCCTTGCATCCTCTGTCATCTCCCTGCAGGACCCTGAATCCCGGTTATTAGCCTCACATTCAGCTGGTGGGCGTCGCACAAGACGCCACACTGCCCCCCTAAGTACCTCTCCTCCAAAGTCAAAATCCCGCCGCAAGAATTAATTAATTAATATTCTTTTTTTTCCACCCAAGATATATCATATCTAATTTTTGCACTAAAGCACTTGTTTAAGTGCGATTTTCATCTCATAAATATGCATCCATTTTTCTAATCCAAATTTGAACATATATCTTAATATTATTCTAATAGCTGTTTATCTGCTAAAAATGAACAGCTTTATTCATTTTTATTTCACATGATGTCAATTAATATGCAGGTGTACATTGTTGATAAATTAATGTGTCCTTTTATTGAGGATATCATATTATGCCGTTTAAGAATACTTGGGGATACGTGTCTGAAATTTATACAGTATATGCTATCTAACATTAGTCAACGTGACATGTGTAAATGTTATGATTTATATTCCACAAGCATATGTTGTTTGCTCCTTCAGATGAAGCTAATAAGGGTTATACAGTTATAGAAGAGTTGGAAAGTAAATACTCCTTCCTGTTGATATGGCCAAATACCTTGCATTCATTCTTATAGTCCTATGTGGAATGTAATATCTGAAATATATACCTATCATGACTAATACCTATCATGACTAATGCACTCCTTTTTGTCAAGATTATTATTCAATATTTAGAATAATTAGATAAATGTATCTTTATGATATTTAAGCACTGGTGTATACACAACATATATGTGATTGCCATGATATAGAGGTGATTAATACATTTTAATTGACATCATATGAACAGACACAGACTTTCCCTGGGACCAATGCACAATGCACTTTTAAATTGTTTCAATAACTCCATGTTAAAGACAATACTTCATATCTCTTGAAGTATGTAATATTAAGCACTTATGTATTTTGGTTAATAGTCTAAATATTGCAAATGTATTATCTGCTTTAGCAGACATGACATGACATATATTTTATAAATATTAGTACTATGACACATTATAACTTTAATGTGTCATCGTTTTGTATTGAATAAATATGATTTTCACATTGAAAATTACATTTGAATGAGGGTAAATCTGTAATAATAAAACTCATCTTCATGATAAAAAAATTATTTCCTTTGACTTATTTTTCTATATTATTTTCTATGAGGTAACCATGCCATTCAAGTGTGCAATCTCAGGGGATTGTATGTATTGATAATGTATCTTTATTTTAAGGATTATATTATATCTGGATTTGTCTCTTTGAAATGAGCATCTGATATATTTCTTAAAGGGATAGCCTATTCAAAATAAAACTCATGAATTAGAGCATGCATTATTTATATACTTAAATATGTAATCCTATAATCTATTTAACTTCATTATCATCGGTAATTTACTAAAACAGGAATGTTAGCTTAGGAATCTACCCATTTTGAATCTGCACATGGGGAGCGCTTGATGATTGTTGTCTAAATGTAGGCAACAATCAGCAAGTGCACCACAGGTGATGAACATTAAATGGAATGGCTCCTAAACTTAAATACATGATTGAAATAAGAAACATAAAAGAATTAAATTGATTATGAGTACATATGTAAGTTGATTGGAATTGAATGATTTATCTGGTTCATTAATGTTTTATTGTGAACACACTCTTCCTTTTTTTTTTTAAAGTGATATAAATTCCATTATTTTGCTAAAACATATATATTTAAAAGCAAATCTAATATATTTATATTCTTTATATTTCTTAATATTCTTAGTATCCTTTGATTATAGTTTTATTTAGGTAAGATCAGGAGCAGCATAGAACCTATGTTGGAGCTGTTTATTGTTGCCAACATACAGTATATATCCTGTCTGTCATTGGTTCACCCATGTACTCATTTTTATTAACCAGGAGTGCATAGCTGCTCTTTAAATAATTATACCAAGAGAACAAAGTAATATTTGGAATATAATTAAAATGATATTTTAGATAATTATGTTATACATAAATCATAAGATGAATGCATTGATTAGTACATAGCTGGAAATAAAGAAACATTCACCATGACTATATTTGAGTAAAGTATACATTTATTTAGGGAAAATGTGGTAAATATAGGGATGAGGAGAGAGGGAGGGGAGTGGTATTCCATTTCTGAGAATCTTCAATCTGTAAAACATTAAAAGAAACAAATGTGTATTATTAAAAAACATAATCATAAATAACTAAAAGGTCTCATTACAATACTATAAAAATACCTGAAAAGAATTCTTGAATAGTTGCAGATCTCTCCAAATGGGCATTGAGGGGTTGGGGATGATTAATTACATCAGGCTCAAAGATTTCACCTGGGGGCTGTGGTGTTGGAAGTAAGTCGTTCAACATCCCATGCTCCTGTGCCATGTTGTGTAGACAGCAACATGCCACTATGATTTTAATAGCTTTTTCCGGACTGAATTGGAGATCCCCCCCTGATCTGTCCAGGCAGCGAAAGCGCATTTTTAGAACACCAAACAGTCGTTCTATTATAGCACGTGTTCGGATATGTGCTTCATTATATCTGTATTAAAAGAACAAGAAATATGATTATAATATATAATGTGAAGACAAATCAAATACTAATGAGCTAACTACATTCCTGGTTTGATCTTATAAATCTTTAAACCATTTTATATATATATAAATATATTTATATTCAAGCAGAGAGATTTATAAATGCTTCACTGATAATAGATGATTTGTATTTTGACTGTCCCTTTAAAGGCACTCAGTACAACATTGTTATGTCTGTGATAGTGATATATACACACACACACGAGATAATCAAGCAACAAATGTATGTGCACAAACACAGATATATAGCTTAATAAAGGGGCAGGAGCCCCGAAACGTTGCTCAATAAAGGTGCTGTTGCTCCACATAGAGTGCTACCTGTGTGTTCTATTTCATTACATTTACTGGGACTTTGGAAAAGGAGGTCCTCCAGGTTTGCACCTACATTCACCCAAGTGTGATTTAAAGGGACATTCCTATGAAGTGTGTACTGGTCCTACTTTTCTACAGATTATAGTGAGCATTTTGCAAGGCACAATCAATATTTCTGACACACATGAGCAGAAAATAAATATATATTTTACCTTAATTCAGCAGGCCCAACAACCTGGTTCTCTTTCAATGGTGTCCAAATCCATTTTTTAAGAGGATATGCAGAATCTGCTAAAATATGAATGCATAGATATACAGTATATATATATATATATATATATATAGATATAGATAGATAGATAAACACACATCTTTCCATAAAGCAATGTATGACATAAAATAATGTTATGCATATGTCTTACTATGACATAGTTAATATATATCTTTTAAATGATTAACAATTTATTTATTTAATCAATTTCACCCCCTTAGACACATACATAAAGGATTATAAAGCAATGAAACAATAAAATGTCAAAATATTGAACACATGAAGGCATCATAATATATACATAAACACTTACCGAGGAGATGTCCTTCAGGCATTTGATTTGTCTCAAACAATCTCCACACACCAGAATTCCTGAGGATGTAGGCATCATGGCTACTTCCTGGGAACCCTGCCACGACATTTAATATGCGCATGTTTGCATCACATATAATCTGCACATTTAAGGAGTGGAAGTGTTTCCTATTTCTAAATATTATCTCCCTGCGCACAGGGGGTCTTAGGGCAATATGAGTGCAGTCAATGGCCCCAAGGACATTGGGTATGCCACCTAAAAGAAAAAAGTCCCTCTTAACATCACGCCAACCTCTGGGTGATGTGGGGAAAAAAATAAATTTTCTGCAATTATCATAAAGTCCATCAATAACTTTTGAAAGATGCTTAGAAAGAGTGGACTTATGCACCCCAGTTACAATGCCCCCTGTCACCTGAAAGGATCCAGAAGCCAAAAAATGAAGTGCCCCTAGTAGTTTGGTCATTCCAGGGACAGCCCTGCTTGAATAGCCCTGGCTTTCCAGCCTATCTTGCAACAGGGCATATAACTGATATATTTTCTCCCTGTTGAGCCTGAAACTTTCAAACACCTGCTGCTCATTCAGGGTTTCTAAATCCAGCCTCACTCTGGGGATGTCAGGCCTACGCTGTCTAACTTCAGCATTGTCAGCTTCTCTCTCACCCTGCATTTTGAAATATCTGTTCTGAGGTTAGGCTAGGTGTGGTCTTTTTTTTATAGCTGTGTGTTGCTTGTTAACATATGTGAAACTGGTGATTGCAATGAATAACATGGGGGGGAGGGCTTATCTTCATCTCATCTAATCCTTAATTTAATGAACAGTTTGAAAGTATATACTTACTCATGACTTTTATTTTTGATATGAACTATAATTTCAACATATATGTAGTTACATATCGGAAATTCAAAGACACTGAATGTAATTATTATATTTTTCAATTTAAATATATCAGCCTTTATCATAACAGTTAAAAGTAATTATTAAAATTATATGATTTATATAGGTCAAATATATATATACAATTATCATACATATATACATGTAGGAGAAGATTATTATTAGATAAAATTATATTTCTATATGTATTGAGATTATATATAGCATCCCTGGGCAAAGGTTTCATTTTGAATTGGTAGATATTTTATTTATTTATAAAATATTTTACCAGGAAGGATACATTGAGATTTCTCTCTTTTTCAAGTACGTCCTGGGTACACAAAACATTGCATTGACACAATAGGTACAATAAAATAAAAAACAATAATAATACACGATATATGCACAAAAATTTAACATAGAACCGGTAGGAAATATATAATCAACAATGACAGGTGCATTCTGTTTTGAGATATGTAGAGAGGGATCTCTTAAAGGATATTAGGCATGGGGAAGGTTTAAAAGTGTGCGGGAGGTCGTTCCATAATTTTGGTGCTTGCATATATTTTTATATGCACATACATATTGAAATTTCTATGACAACATGGGTGCAAATATTCCTATACATAGGACCAATAAATGTAGCATATATAATGTTATTTGTACATTGAAACACTCATAATTTTTTTGTGATTTGCAATTTCAATGAGAAACAGGCCTCAAAAAGCTCTTTTTTCCTCCTTTACACCTAGTTGAGCTGGGGGTAATATGTCTCAATGTATCGACAGCCTCCGACAGTGTATTAACGGTTAGCGCTTTCAATGGAAACCTGGTATAATTTATCGATTAACGGCTTCTATTACTTTCTATGGGACGCGAAAATCTTTTCGGCAGCCGAAGTCCGGAAGCCGATATTAAGGTATAACGCGCCATTGGAAACAGTCGTTAAACGCTATTGCTTTCGACAGCATATTTAACGGTTTGCGAGTGCACGCAAACTGAATTACGACTCAATGGAAGCGAGGCCATATATTGCTATTTACCCCCTATGGCAATGTCTGGTGACTTTAAATCATCTATAGGCAGGCCACTAGGGCATTGCCTTGGAAAGTAATTTGTTATAGCAGAAGTGAATGGACAGAGAAGCTTAATACTATATACTGTAAAGAATTTATGTAGGTATTAAAGTACCATGAGGGTCTAAGAATTTACTGGCCAAATATAGCTCCAGCTGTCTATTTGATGATTTAGATACTTTTTTTATTTGAAAGCTTAGATAAAAAATATTATACTAAATCATGAACATACCTTTTGCAACTATTACCCTAGCATTTGAACAATGAAAGAAGATAAATGCCTGCAAATATAATTTTTGAGTTACAGACTCTTCTGTTCTGTTAAAAGGAAATTACATTTTTTCCTCTCAAATAGAGCATGTTATTTTAAATAACTTCCAAATTTACATCTATTATCTAATTTGTTTTGTTTTCTTGGTATCCTTTGTTGAAAAGGATACCTAGGTAGGCTCAGGAGCTGCTGATTGGTGGGTGCACATATATATGCCTCATGTTATTGACTCCCAGTAGTGCATAGCTGCTCCATTAACAAAGAATACAAAGAGAATGAAGCAAATTAAATAATCAAAGTCATTTGGAATGTTGTATAAAATTGTATTCTCTATCTGAATCATGAAAGAAAAAATTTGTGTTTCATGTCTTTTTAAAGTATTATAATTAATGATGATTGTAATTACTATTGGCAGTAGTATTAGTCGTATTCTTTACTTATAAATCACAATTTTAAAACCAAAGCTGTATGTGAGGAGTGAGGACCATAGTGAATACAAAAAAAACAGAACACAAAAGAGCACTTTGAGGCATAGCGGCATATTTATTATTGTGCAAGCGGACATGATCCAATATAGCGGATCATGTGCGCTGCACATCGATAAATGCCGACAGCATACACTCTCTGCATTTATCATTGCACCAGCAGTTCTTGTGAACTGCTGGTACAATGCCGCCCCCTGCAGATTTGCAGCCAATCAGGGGGTGTCAATCAACCCGATCGTATTTGATCGGGTGGATTTCTAGCGATTTCTGTCTGTGGTCTCAGAGCAGGCGGACAGGTTATGGAGCAGCTGTCTTTAGAAGGCTCGCCGGAAACATGGGCATCAAGCTCCGTACGGAGCTTGATAAATATGCCCCATAAAGTGTTTAGTAGGATTTGTAGAGTGTAAATATGAGTTAAAAACTGGCCAGGGGTCTCAAGCACAACTTACATGGGGGCTATTGACCATATAATCTTCTCCTATGGGGGCCACATGAACAATAAACAACAAATTTCCAAAAGAATAATGCTTATTTCTTCAAAAAATAAACTAAACAATATATTTTAATCTTTATATAATACAACAGTCATTTAAAGCAAATACTCAGTTCTTGCTGCTAGACACTTGGCAGTGTTTCTGCTGATTCAGGGGAGCCATATTTGCTTTGAGGGAGTTGGCAGTGGATACCCTGACACAGTACTGGAGATGGGCATCTGTCAGTCTACATAATTTTTTTATTTCATAAAGTTCTCTGCTGCTCCCTGGATCCCAGCTCACAGTGTTACACATGGCCAGCTTCCAGACTCCTAATGACTTAAAGGGACAGTCTACTCCAGATTTTTTTATAGTTTTTAAAAGACAGATAATCCCTTCATAACCCATTTCCCAGTTTTGCATAACTAACATGGTTATATTATTACACTTTTTACCTATTTGATCACCTTGTAGCCTCTGCAGACTGTCCCCTTATCTCAGTTCTTTTGACAAACTTGCATTTCAGCCAATCAGTGCTGACTCATAAATAACTCCATTCGAGTGAACACAATGCTATCTATATAACACACATGAACTAGCACTGTCAAGGTGTGAAAACCTTTCAAACTGCACTGAGATAAAAGGGTGGCCTTCAAGGACTTAGAAATTAGCATACAAGCCTACCTAGGCTTAGCGTTCAACAGAGAATACCAAGAGAAAAAAGCTAATTTGATGATAAAAGTAAATCGGAAAGTTGTTTATAATTGCATGCCCTATCTGAGTCATGAACATTTCATTTTAACTCGACTGTCCCTTTAAGACTGTCTTTATTATTATTAGCTGCTTCACACAATGCTTTCTGGGAGATGCAGTTTTCTCCCTTCTGATTAGATTGCGGGCATTATAAGGGTAGGGAATAGGCCAGATCTAATTTAATTTAAACAGATAACTGGCCTAATTACACAGATTAAAAGGTAGCAATTAGCCTGCAGATCACCAGTTTTAGACACCTAGCTTGGATAGTATGCAAGTTAATAGGTGATGGGCAATAGTGCAATTGGATCTTCATAACCAATAGAGTGCACATAGCCATAGCAAAACATTGTTAACTTAGAGGCCATCAAAACACTAGCATAGACAACAGTGATATTAAAAAAAATGACATTTACAAAGAAAAAACTAAAATTAAAAGCTAATCAACAAAATACTCATGAAATAAGTAGTGATGGGCGAATGTGTTTTTATTCAAATTAGAATGTTAGAACGAATGTTATTGTAGAAATTCGATTTACATAATAGAATATTGCTAAGAACGAATATTTTCGAATGTTATTTACAGTTTTCGAATGTCACATTCGAATTCGAATGTCACTTTCAAATTCGACTATTACATTTATAAAACACAATTGTAGACTAGAAACACTATTTCGAATTTGAATGTCACATTTGAATCAAATATCACATTCGAATTTGAATATTACATTTATAAAACACAGTATTAGACTAGAAATACTATTTCAAATTTGAATGTGACATTCAAATTCGAATATTACATTTCAAAATGAAATGAATATTCTATTATTCGAACAAATATTTTCGAATTTTATTGAAAAATTTGAAAACGAAAATTTGAAAATAGAATGTTAGAATGTTATATAAACATTCGAAATTCGATTAGAACGAACAAATGTATCAAAATTCGTTTTAAATTTTGAATTTTTAAAACATTCGCCCATCCCTAGAAATAAGGTGGATCATTCAGTGGGTATAAATAACATGGATTCTCAGAAAGGGCGTAATGATATAAACCTCTCCACTCAGACAAGATGATAGAAAATGATCCTCCAGCACTGTGAGATTCCTAGTGAGTTTCTAAATAGGCAGATTTTGTAAAGCAGAGACAAGCTCAGTGCAATATAGCACTACATGACATAAACGTTCTGCTGAATTTACACTTAGGGGCCGATTTATCACGGCCCGAATACACCTGTTTCTTAAGACCGCTGCTCCTTAACTTGTCCGCTACCTCTGAGGCTGCTTACAGCAATCAACCCGATAGCATACGTGGCCGTGGCTAGTGGACCCGATTGGCCGTGGCTAGTGAAATGCTTGAGCAATGATAAATGCAGACAGTGTATGCTGTCGGCATTTATCAATGTGAGGTGGACATGATCGCTACAGCGGATCATGTCCGCTGCACTTTGATAAATCGTCCCCTTAGTGCTTTGTATTTTATATTACTTTATACTTCAGATTGAGTTTTATTAGTTTTAAAAATTTCCACTTTCTATTTGAACCCCTTACGCCCAAACAATGTAGATATACATCAGGCAGTACACAGCCTATTGTACCGCATAACATAGATCTATGTCGCAGTTTTAGGAAGCTCCAGCAGTCTTAGTTGTCAAGTGACAGCTGAGAGATGCAGTTTCTGAGCTGCAGGCATTTGTCTTTATATGGTAACAGAGAGTGATCAGTGCTTTGTTACCATATGAAGGCAGATTGCCAGATCGAAATAGGCAGTGACATGGTAAAGGGAGGGGGAGGATGAAGGAGGGGACCTACACTGCAGTAAAAAAAATTGAAGGGAGAGGGAGGGATAAGAAGCTGCACTACAGAAAAAGTATGGGATGGGATCGGGGTGGGGTCCATTAAATAATGATCGCGGGGAGGGGGACCACTACACTTCAGAAAAAAATTTAAATTAATTAAAAATATAATAAAATAAACTATAATTTGGGTACTGGAATTTGGCCACCATTAATAGGAGGGGGAGGGTAAGATAGCTTATTGGGAGGAATCAGGAAGGTGGGAGGGTTGAGGAGGGATCACTACACTGCAGAAAATAATGAGTGTGGGTGGGGATTGGGGTAGAGAGCTGTTAGCGAGGTATTAGGAAGGTGGAAGGTGTCAGATAGGAGGGTAATACCTACATTACTATTCTATTTCCCTTAACAACTAACTAATTAAACCCTACACTGCAGGGAATTCCAGAAGTGTGATTTAAATATTGGCCTCCTAAAATTACCAAAAATCAATGGCAAAGCCATGTCTGCTATTTCCGACCAAGGGGGATCCCAGAAAAGCATTTATATTCATTTATGTTTTTATTGCACAAGCGGTATGTAAATAATTTCAGTGAGAAAGTTTGTGAAAAAGTTAACATTTTTTTTTACATGATCACATTTCGTGGCAAAATGGTGGCATGGAATATACCAAAAACTAGATCAATACCTTAGATTGTCTACTTAAAAAAATAAAAATAATAATAAAAAAATATATATATATATTTATTTTTATATATATATATATATATATATATATATATATATATATATATATATATATATATATATATATATATATATATATATATATATATATATATATATATATATAAACAACATGGCTCTATTTCTGTTTAAATGGAGTAACAGCAGAAATGCTAAAAATTCTCCAGTATTTTGGGCACGTTTTTATCTGAAATTCCCAGTAGTGAAGATTGCATATAGATTCTGGATACAGCAGTGTATTTAGGATTGTGATTGTGATTTCACAGTTTCTGTGTAACTTTAACAAGGTAGACTCATAATGTGTATATTTATGGGAATCTTTTACAAATCCCATTGGACTTTGTATTTGTTCTATTTTAAAATAATACTGAAAAAAATGAGAGCTTCCTAACTTTCTATTGGCATGAAGCTTGGAGAGAAATTATAGTGCAAAATTCACAGGGACTAAACTCACTGAATTCTATAAGGAAAAGGACGGAACTTGAAAATGCAATAGAATGAGAGATGCCTTCCATAGAAAGTAATAAGGCTCTCTGGGATACATTAAATGTTTTCACTACAATTTAACTTTCCTTTGTCCCTAGTTTTGTCCCTTACTTTTCTGTCAGTTAAATAAGTGTATTGTGAATTTTGAACAAACTTCACCTGAATACAGCTAGAGAGCAAATTCAGTAAAACCAGCTTATGTAATATGCTTACAACATTTCACAAGAATTTTGAGAAAGCTTCAGACATACCTTGGAAATCCCACTCTTCAGCTCAGGGAACTTCCCTGTCACTCCCACTTTCTGAAGCAGTGTTTAATTTTACATTAGAACAAATCTAAAACAAGGGAAACGGCCCATTGAGGAATACATAACCAAGTTTAAATTGTATGCCTCTGACTCCTCATGGAGTTCTGTATCCATGCACAATCAATTTAGTTTAGGATTGGCAGACAGCTTAAAGGATGAACTAGCTAGGATTGAGCTGCCAAAAACCCTAGAGGCGTTAACGAGAGTCTCAACTCAAATTGATAGGAGATTGCACAAGAGGAGGGAAGAGTGTGGTCACACAGCCAGCCAGAATAAGGCTCAGCCATCTAGTTATTCCATGCATTCCCCAACAACTACTGAACAGACAGTACCCATGGAGATAGGTATCTTAAGTGGATCACTGACACCTGACGAGAGGTCCAGAAAAAGGAACAAGGATCTTTGCATGTATTGTGCCAACCCTACACACTCTGTTATTGAATGTCCCATATTGCAGAGGAACAAGAAGAGTGAGTCTATTTATATTCAATCTTCTCAATCTGACAATAACACCAGATCTTACTTTAGACTATCTCTCTTTTTGCAGTGGGACCATAAAAGACTGAAAACCGACGCCATAATCGATTCTGGGGCCTTCGGGAACTTCATAGATTCCAAAACTGTAGAGAATAATAAAATTCCAATTGTGTTAAAGAATACCCCTGTCTCTATTCGAGTTATTGATGGGTCCACTATTAGTAATGGGCCAATCACACACCATACTATACCATTACTTGTCGTATCAGACAAAGGCCACACTGAGTTTCTTACTTTTGACGTTTTACCATCTCCACATTTTTTTCTTGTTTTAGGCATTAATTGGTTACAACTACACGACCCAACCATTAAATGGTCAACATCTCAGGTATGCTTTAAATCTTATTTTTGTAAAAATACTTGTTTCCCACAACAATTGCTACTACATTCATTTCCTAACGAGGAATTCTTACCTATGCCATATAAGGATTTTTCAGACGTTTTAATCAAAACTGAGGCTGAAAGTCTACCACCCCACCGCACCTACGATTGTCCCATTGAACTAGTTCCTGGTGCTACAATACCAGTCGGCCACCTATACCCGTTAAGTCAACCAGAACTTGACCACTTAAAAACTTATTTAAGGACAACCTACGTAAAGGATTCATCAGAACTTCCACTTCTTCCGCTGGGGCTGGAATGTTCTTTGTCACGAAAGAAGACTCGACCCTGCGTCCAATAATTGACTACTGGGAGCTTAATAAGTGAACCGTTAAGAACAGATACCCACTTCCATTAATTCCAGAAATGATTGAAAGATTATCTGAAGCAACTTTTTTCACTAAACTGGACCTCAAGGGTGCATACAACCTCATCCGCATAAGGGAGGGCGACGAGTGGCTAACAGCCTTCAGAACCAGATATGGCTTATTCGAGTATCTAGTAATGCCATTTGGCTTGTGCAACGCCTCAGCCACTTTCCAGCATTTTATCAACAACATTTTCAGGGACTTGCTCGACGTTTGCATGGTTGTGTATCTTGACGATACACTAATCTACTCTAAAACCTTAGTAGAACACATCAAACATGTTCGCTGTGTGTTGTCAAGATTAAGAGAACACAAATTATATGCTAAACCTGAAAAGTGCTTATTCCACACCACTAACATTTCTTTTCTTGGTTATACCATATCACCTGCAGGGATTCAGATGCAAAACGAAAAGGTTGAAACAGTCAAAGATTCGCCTATACCAAAGAATAAAAAGGAACTTCAACGATTTTTAGGCTTCTCAAACTACTATCGTAAATTCATTAGAAATTTCTCAAGAATTGCCAAGCCTCTCACACAAATTACAAGCATTTCCAAACCCTTCATTTGGTCTCCTGAAGATAATAGCGCTTTTAACGTCTTAAAAACCTGTTTCATAATGACTCCTATATTGAAATATCCAGACCCCAACCTCCAATACATACTAGAAGTTGATTCATCTGATTTCGCAATAGGGGCTGTATTATCCCAAAGATTATCCTTATCTGAGCCATTACATCCAGTCTCTTACTTCTCTAAGATCATGAACCCAGCCGAAATGAATTACGCATATGGGGACAAGGATCTTCTAGCCATACGAAGATCTTTGGAATTTTGGAGACACCTTTTAGAAGGTGCTAAACATCCTATCATCATATATACAGACCATAAAAATCTCTAATACCTACAAAACAACAAAACCTTGTCCTCAAGGTTCTAAAAATGGAAAAGCTGATGCCTTATCCCGTCAGGTACACAATCCAGCAGGATCATTTCTGCCAACGTCAATCATTCCTACCAAATGCTTTATTGGAATAACATCCAACTTACTCACAGACATAAAAAATTCCTCTCGTACAGCCAAACAGCTTCACCTCTCACAGTTAACCAAACATGCAGGAATATATTACCATAACAGTAGGATCTTCATACCATTTGACCTCAGAACTAAAATAATGGAGTACCACCATGATTCCCCCATGGCAGGACACCCTGGAGTAAAACGCACCTTGGATCTTCTCTCTAGGTCATACTGGTGGCCGGACATGAAAAGGACTGTTTAGCAATACGTGCAATCCTGTATTGTCTGTCAGACATCAAACAATGATATAAATTCTCCCTATGGACTCCCAATGCTGTTACCTATCTCAGACAAACCCTGGCAACAACTTGGCTTGGATTTCATTGTGGACTTACCCACCTCCAAAAATTAAAATACCATCTTTGTCGTCATAGACACTTTTACTAAAATGGCACATTTCATACCTTTCCATAAATTACCAACCTCTTCAGAGACTGCTAATTTGTTCCTCAACAACATCGTTAGACTGCATGGTGTACCTCCTATTATCATCTCTGATAGAGGCACACAATTTACCTCCCACTTTTGGAAGAAGCTATGTTAGTCTCTTCAAATTAATCATCGTTTCAGTACATCCTTTCACCCCCAAACTAACGGACAAACCGAAAGATTGAACCAATGGTTGGATGAATATCGCCGATGTTTTTGCTCCTATCAGCAAGAGAATTGGGTTAAATTTTTACCTATGGCAGAATATGCCTACAACAGTTTAACCAACTCTTCTACAAAGATTTTGTCGTTCTTTTCAAATTATGGATATTATCCCTCCTTTAAATTAATTTCCACTAACACATCTGTTTCACCTTTGGTTGATTAATTAAATAATTAATTATTGGATAATTTCAGATTTATCAAAGAAAATATCCAAATAGCTCAAGAATCTCAAAAACGTTATTTTGACCTTCGACAAAGAAATTCCCCCCAAATGTGGGTGATCTGGTGTGGCTTTCAACAATAAACTTGAAATTACAAGTCCCTAGCAAAAAAACTTGCTCGCCACTTAGTTCATTGGAAGAATTACTCCTCTGAAGACGTTGGGAGCCTGCTGCTAATATCAACGCTCCGAAACTTATTTCTTTATTTCATAGGCGGAATCCGGATCGTCCTAGACCTCAAGCTGTGGATCAGCTTGTTTGAGGAGGGGGTTATGTCAGGATCTCTTTTGCCTTGGACTCTGCACCTTTAAACTTTCTCCTCTGTGCTTAGCCCTGCCTACTCCTCCTTTAAATTTGCTATGCACACTAAAGCTAATGCTTAGTATTTTGTAGCTATGCTCGGAAGCAGCAGTCCTTTCTCCTAAGCTTCAACCTTGGATTACAAATGTATTTTTTCCTAAGAGAACAATCTTACAATATTTATTCTCCTTTCAGATTACCTCCATGGAATTGCTACATTGTATCCCTCTTTGTTACAAACAAACAACTTGTGGATGTTTAGCATCTCTGGACACTGTCTCTGCAGCACTTCTGCCTACAAGATTTCTTCTTGTCAATCTGCCACGACCTTCTCGCTTCACAGGCATAAGGTACATTCAGTAAGGATTTACTTTGATGAACTGTTTAAATTCTAACTCTAATATCTGCAAATATAGACTGTCTTTCTTCCACGGTCTAATGCTAACAGCTTACCGTGACGTCACACGCTGTCTGTGTAAACGGATCACATCGAGTAAAGGAAAAACTCCTCCCTCTTGCACTTTAACATCGGCATAACGGCTACAAGTCACAGCAGATCTCTTCCTCTCCACTATCAGTTGAAAACGAACTTTCACTGTCAGTAAGTCTTAACGAAGGTATATTACATCAAGTACTAAACACTGACAACCTTGTTCCTCATTTTCTAGGGGAATTATTATTCATGAGTATTGAACTAAAACAGTGTGGAATCATGTAAGCCTTATAACAGAGTGGTTAATATAAACTTCCTCTGTGTCATATACAGGGAGTGCAGAATTATTAGGCAAATGAGTATTTTGACCACATCATCCTCTTTATGCATGTTGTCTTACTCCAAGCTGTATAGGCTCGAAAGCCTACTACCAATTAAGCATATTAGGTGATGTGCATCTCTGTAATGAGAAGGGGTGTGGTCTAATGACATCAACACCCTATATCAGGTGTGCATAATTATTAGGCAACTTCCTTTCCTTTGGCAAAATGGGTCAAAAGAAGGACTTGACAGGCTCAGAAAAGTCAAAAATAGTGAGATATCTTGCAGAGGGATGCAGCACTCTTAAAATTGCAAAGCTTCCACTTGCCACCAGTTTGGCCATATTTCAGAGCTGCAACATCACTGGAGTGCCCAAAAGCACAAGGTGTGCAATACTCAGAGATATGGCCAAGGTAAGAAAGGCTGAAAGACGACCACCACTGAACAAGACACACAAGCTGAAACGTCAAGACTGGTTTTTCTAAGGTTTTATGGACTGATGAAATGAGAGTGAGTCTTGATGGGCCAGATGGATGGGCCCGTGGCTGGATTGTAAAGGGCAGAGAGCTCCAGTCTGACTCAGACGCCAGCAAGGTGGAGGTGGAGTACTGGTTTGGGCTGGTATCATCAAAGATGAGCTTGTGGGGCCTTTTCGGGTTGAGGATGGAGTCAAGCTCAACTCCCAGTCCTACTGCCAGTTTCTGGAAGACACCTTCTTCAAGCAGTGGTACAGGAAGAAGTCTGCATCCTTCAAGAAAAACATGATTTTCATGCAGGACAATGCTCCATCACACGCGTCCAAGTACTCCACAGCGTGGCTGGCAAGAAAGGGTATAAAAGAAGAAAATCTAATGACATGGCCTCCTTGTTCACCTGATCTGAACCCCATTGAGAACCTGTGGTCCATCATCAAATGTGAGATTTACAAGGAGGGAAAACAGTACACCTCTCTGAACAGTGTCTGGGAGGCTGTGGTTGCTGCTGCACGCAATGTTGATGGTGAACAGATCAAAACACTGACAGAATCCATGGATGGCAGGCTTTTGAGTGTCCTTGCAAAGAAAGGTGGCTATATTGGTCACTGATTTGTTTTTGTTTTGTTTTTGAATGTCAGAAATGTATATTTGTGAATGGTGAGATGTTATATTGGTTTCACTGGTAAAAATAAATAATTGAAATGGGTATATATTTGTTTTTTGTTAAGTTGCCTAATAATTATGCACAGTAATAGTCACCTGCACACACAGATATCCCCCTAAAATAGCTATAACTAAAAACAAACTAAAAACTACTTCCAAAACTATTCAGCTTTGATATTAATGAGTTTTTTGGGTTCATTGAGAACATGGTTGTTGTTCAATAATAAAATTAATCCTAAAAAATACAACTTGCCTAATAATTCTGCACTCCCTGTATATCATTTCGCTACCTGAATTGATAACACTTTACCTCTCATAGTGTCTATCATTCAAGAAGGTGATACAAATAAACTATTTCAACTAAATCTGCAATTGAGATCCACAAGGTTGTATACATTGCATTACAGAGCCAGAACATCGGCTCCCCGCTGGGAAGCCGGCAGAGAATAGAGAGGCGGTGCGGCCTGCAATCCCGGCCGCAGCAAGCCAAAGAGACATCCGCCTGTGAGGTACAGCAGCCGAAGGTGAGACCGCAGGGAGGAGGGACCACTCACCGAATCCGGTATTCCAGCACCTAATCCGGCAGGTCAAATAATGGATATCTCCTGGGAACCGGGTTGCGGCCTTCCTCTAGAAAAGTTGCACCATATGGCCCGGGAGGTCACGTGATGCGAGCGCATCAGGCAGCTTGGTGCTAGCACAGGCCCTAAGTGATCCCTTTCTCAGCCAATAGGCATCCCTGCTGGGCATCCCACAGGCCCAGAACTATAGCATCACCGGCTGCAGCTGGCTGGAAAACGTACACTGTGCCCAGCAGAAACACTGAGATAAATACTGCATATGCACCTGGCCTACAAGCCACTCCTGATAGGTCCTAAGCTCACAGTTATCAAGGAGCCATATTGCTTTGTAGTCGGAAGCAGTGGAGGGGAGAGGGAAACTAGACAGCCTGCAGTTTAAACAGCAAAGCAAAATAAAGACAGCTAAGGTGATATACCTCATCTTACTGAATACAACACCCCCAAAGAACACCCATTTCAAGGGAGACATCACAAAGCACATCATGAGAGCTTAAGTCACAACACTGACCTCCCCAGGATGCCCCTCATAATCTCTACTTCAGTCCGACACGAGAAAACTCTTTTGCTCCAGGCAGATCCCTAGTTCTGCAAGAACCTGTAATCCTTAAAGTGACAGTGCCTGTCAGTGGAAGTCCTGCATGAGAAAATACTACGCGCCCTACAACAAGCAGTCGGATACTATGGCTGTTAAGCAGAGGCAGCATGACAAAAAACCCAAACATCAGACCGAAGTACATGGAGCTGGACCTGCAGAAGCTGCGGATATCTCCCTGCAAGATGCACACCTTATAGTCACCCAACTCTCTGCGTTATTTCTGCCAAAAATAGAGCAACTACAAACGGGGTGGACACTCTGACCTTTGACTTCAAAACCTTCTCCACAAAGCTAACCACGGCTGAACAGAGAATCACGCAGCAGAGAGAGTATTCGGCTAGCATCACTCTCCTACAGAGGCAAAACAATACACTTCAAGAACAGCTGGACAACCTGGAAAACAGGTCCAGGAGAAACAACATAAGAATTGTGGGCCTTCCAGAGTCAGTTCCCAACTCAGAGTTCATAGACTTTGCAGAAAATGTCCTGCCGGCACTGCTGAAGATGCCACAATCCTTGATCCCATGTACAGCAGAGAGAGCCCGCAGAATAGGTGTGTTGCAACAGAGGGACGGACCAACAGTGACACCTAGGCAGCTAATGGTCAAGTACTTAAACTTTAAGGACAAAGCAGCTATATTAAAAGCCTACCATCAGGCCCCAGAACTCATCTTCAATGGGAAAAATATCCTATTATTTCAGAACTGCTCAGCAGAGGTTGCAAATATTTTTCCTCTACTGCAAGGAGCTCCTGGAAAAAGGGGAATTTGTGGCTCTATTGTAGCCACCGCGACTGAAAATCCAGACACCACAAGGGGCGAAAGTCTTTGATTCACCCAAACAGCTGCAGGTATTTCTGCGTGTGGAAGCCCACCGAAATAGGAATCAGGGGAATGGAGATTGCATTGAAGAAGACCCGGATAGCTGACATTGATAATCTTATAAATTGAGATGAGCTGCAGGTTCGACCCATTAAGGTTGAACAAAACTAAACATTCATTGGACTGAAGGCATTCCACTAAAACCATTGTGGACTAAGCAGTGGTTAATGCATATTCTTTGACAAATGGGGGGTAGGGGGGTTATTGTTATTTGTGTTATTATACAGTTAAATTCAATTGCATTGGTTTGATTTGTTTTACCAGTTGACGTTTTGCTCTGTTTTTTTGTTTATTGATACTCTTCTGTCTAACCCTTACATATAGCAGTGAATCAGGTAAGCAGGTGGCGGTGTACATCAACATTCCAGTGGAGCTCCTCAGGGTGCCAGCCTGTGATTACTTTCCTTTTCTCATACAACGCCAACTAATCAATAGCCAAGCCACACAGGGGTCATCTATCGGGAAGCTAGACATTAGGCCTACAACAGAAGATTACCCACACACCACACTGCTTGATTCACGTACTAACATGGGGACCCGAATCATCTCTTGGAATGTGGAAGGCATTATGTCTCCCATTAAGAGAAAATACATACTAAAATAGCTAAACGCCAAAAAGATGGATATAGCTATCCTGGAGGAAACCCACCTAAAGCCAAGTGAGCACCAGAAGCTTCAGAAAGGATGGGTGGGGGAGGTACTATATATGCATTATGAGGCTAGCAGGGCTAGGGGCATCACCATTCTTCTTAGGAAAAACTTAAATTACAAAGTCACATAAATTATTACAGATCCAGAGGGAAGATACATACTCCTAAAAATCACACTAGAAGGAACTCCACTGATTTTGGGTGGGGTGTATGGCCCACACACGCAAAAACAGGAATTCTGGAGTTCGCTGAGAACCAACCTGTTGCAGATTGCAGATGCTCCACTGATTTTGGGGGGGGGGGGTTTAATATAGCGGCACAGTCCCCAGCTGATAGGTACAAAAACCCAAATCTGACACAACAATCGAGCAGCAAACAGTGAAACTTGAATTGGGACTCTCGCACACAAACAAAATTCTTTAATGCCCTCTCGCTAGAGACTACACTTGTGTCACTCCGGCAAAGCACACACTCTCAAGCATAGACCAATTTCTGATCTCACATACACTGTGCACCAAAACCATAGATGCCACTATAGAAGCCCTGCTTCTCTCCGACCATGCCCCGATCACGGTTAGGGTTAAGCTGGGACAGATTAGGAATCCTCCAGGCACATTGACCTTCCCCAGATACCTGTATCACAATGCAAACCTTAAAATATCTCATAGGGGAATGGTTAGAATATAGAAAAGCTAATTGCCAGCATCTAGTAAAACCTATGGCTAGATTACGAGTTTTTGTCGGTAAGGCTTGCGGGGCTAACGAGCAGTTTATGCTCACCGCTCACCTACAAACAACGCTGGTATTATAGGTTTTTTTAAACCCGGCGTTAGCCGCAAAAAAGTGAGCGGAAAGCAAAATTTAGCTCCACATCTCACTGTAATACCAACGCTGCTTACGGTAGCGGTGAGCTGGTAAAACGTGCTCGTGCACGATTTCCCCATAGGAATCCATGGGGCTGATTCGGCTGAAAAAAACCTAACACCTGCAAAAAAGCAGCGTTCAGCTCCTAACGCAGCCCCATTGATTCCTATGGGGAAATACTTTTGATGTCTACACCTAAAACCCTAACATGAACCCCGAGTCTAAACACCCCTAATCTTACACTTATTAACCCCTAATCTGCCGCACCCGACATCTCCGCAACCTACTTTATATGTTTAACCCCTAATCTGCCGCTCCGGACACCGCCGCCACCTACATTAAATTTATGAACCCCTAATCTGTTGCCCCCAACATCGCCGACACCTACATTATAGTTATTAACCCCTAATCTGCCGCCCCCAATGTCGTCGCAACCTACCTGCAATTATTAACCCCTAATCTGCAGCCCCCAACGTCGCCGCCACTATAATAAATTTATTAACCCCTAAACCTAAGTCTAACCCTAACCCCCTAACTTAAATATAATTACAATAAATCTAAATAAAATAACTACAATTAACTAAATTATTCATATTTAAAACTAAATACTTACCTATAAAATAAACCATAAGATAGCTCCAATATAACTAATAGTTACATTGTATCTACCTTAGGGTTTATGTTTATTTTACAGGCAACTTTGTATTTATTTTAACTAGGTAGAATAGTTATTAAATAGTTATTGACTATTTAATAACTTCCTAGTTAAAATAAATACAAATATACCTGTAAAATAAATCCTAACCTAAGTTACAATTACACCTAACACTACACTATCATTAAATAAATTACCTAAATTAACTACAATTAATTACAATTAAATTAAATAAACTAAATTACGAGAGAAAAAAACACTAAATTACAGAAAAAAATAAAATAATTAATTTTTTTTAAAACTAATTACACCTAATCTAATCCCCCTAATAAAATAAAAAAGCCCCCCAAAATAATAAAAATCCCTACCCTATACTAAATTACAAATAGCCCTTAAAAGGGCTTTTTGTGGGGCATTGCCCCAAAAGTAATCAGCTCTTTTACCTGTAAAAAAAAAGACAATACCCCCCAACATTACAACGCACCACACACACCCAACCCTACTGTAAAATCCACCCAATCCCCCCTTAATAAAACCTAACACTACCCCCTTGAAGATCACCCTACCTTGAGACGTCTTCACCCGACCGGGCAGAAGTGGTCCTCCAGACGGTCCAAACTCTTCATCCTATCCGGGCAGAAGAGGTCCTCCAGACGGGCAGAAGTCTTCATCCAGGCAGCATCTTCTATCTTCATCCATCCGGAGTGGAGTGGGTCCATCTTCAAGACATCCGACGCGGAGCATCCTCTTCTTCCGACGACTAACACTAAATGACGGTACCTTTAAGTGACATCATCCAAGATGGCGTCCCTTCAATTTCCGATTGGCTGATCTTCAAGGGGTTAGTGTTAGGTTTTATTAAGGGGGGATTGGGTGGGTCTCAAGGTAGGGTGATCTTCAAGGGGTTAGTGTTAGGTTTTATTAAGGGGGGATTGGGTGGGTTTTACAGTAGGGTTGGTTGTGTGGTTGGTGGGTTGTAATGTTGGGGGGGTATTGTCTTTTTTTTTTTACAGGTAAAAGAGCTGATTACTTTGGGGCAATGCCCCGCTAAAAGCCCTTTTAAAGGCTATTTGTAATTTAGTATAGGGTAGGGATTTTTATTATTTTGGGGGGCTTTTTATTTTATTTGGGAGACTAGGTGTAATTAGTTTTAAAAAATTGTAATTATTTTATTTTTTTTCTGTAATTTAGTGTTTTGTTTTGTTTTTGTAATTTAGTTTATTTAATTTAATTGTAATTAATTGTAGTTAATTTAGGTAATTTATTTAATGATTGTGTAGTGTTAGGTGTAATTGTAACTTAGGTTAGGATTTATTTTACAGGTATATTTGTATTTATTTTAACTAGGAAGTTATTAAATAGTTAATAACTATTTAATAATTATTCTACCTAGTTAAAATAAATACAAACTTGCCTGTAAAATAAAAATAAACCCTAAGCTAGATACAATGTAACTATTAGTTATATTGTAGCTATCTTATGGTTTATTTTATAGGTATTTAGTTTTAAATAGGAATAATTTAGTTAATTGTAGTAATTTTGTTTATATTATTTTAAATTATATTTAAGTTAGGGGGGTGTTAGGGTTAGACTTAGGTTTAGGGGGTAATACATTTAATATAGTTGCAGTGACGTTGGGGGTGGCAGATTAGGGGTTAATAAATTTAGGTAGGTGTCGGCGATGTTAGGGACAGCAGATTAGGGGTTAATAAAATGTAACTAATGTTTGCAAGGCGGGAGTGTGGCGGTTTAGGGGTTAATATATTGATTGAAGTGGCGGCGATGTCTGGTCAGCAGATTAGGGGTTAAAAATGTATTTAAGTGTTTTCGATGTGGGGGGCCTCGGTTTAGGGGTTAATAGGTAGTTTATGGGTGTTAGTGTACTTTTTAGCACTTTAGTTAAGAGTTTTATGTTACGGCGTTAGCCCATAAAACTCTTAACTAACGACTTTTAAATGCGGTAGGAGACTTGACAGGAGAGGGTCTACCGCTCACTTTTTCCAAGACTCATAATACCGGCGTTAGGCAAATCCCATTCAAAAGATAGAATATGCAATTTACGTAAGTGGATTTGCGGCATGCTCGAGTCGCGGAAAAAAAGTGAGCGGTACACCTGTACCTGCCAGACTCGTAATACCAGCGGGCGTTAAAAAGCAGCGCTGGGACCTCTCAACGCTGCTTTTTAAGGCTAACGCAAGACTCATAATCTAGGCGCTAGTGTCTATTGGGAAGCAGGGAAAGCGGTGCTCAGGGGGGTCACAATGTCATACATAGCAGGGGCCAGGAAAAAGAAAAAACTCAGAGAGGATTTATTATTGAGGCAATTACTAAATGCAATGAACAAATACCTAAGAAACTCCACAACCACTACGAAAATAGATACAAAGAAATAAAATTGCAGAGAGATATGATTGCGCAAAACGCAGCTAGAGACATTAACATAAACCAATGCGAAATACTACCGTCATGGCAACAAAACCGGACGCTTATTGGCTAGACTCACTAAACTAATCACCACTAACCAGCCCATTGTGACAATCAAGAAAGGAGGACACATCTAAACACTGATATTCAAAAAGTCTTTAAAGACTACTACACGGAGCTATATAACGGGAAGGAAGTGCAAGACACTGACAAACAGGAATTTTGGCATACAGTAGACTTACCCACACTAACAGACAAGCAGTGACTAGCGCTAAATGAACCTATAGAGTCCCCAGAGATAATTAAAATAATAGGGAACCTGCCGCTAGAGAAAACGCCTTGGCCGGATGGCCTACTGGCTGAACTATATACATTTTTCAAACACGAAATAACAGACACACTATTGACGGTTTTTAATGGAATCTTAATGGGCAAGTTCACGTCATCACAAAGGTTTACAGAAGCAAGTGTTTGCTTAATTCCCAAGCCTGATAGAGATCCACTCAACCCGGCCTCCTATTGCCCGATCTCATTGATGAATGAGGACTACAAGCTCTTCACTAAACTCTTAGCCAATAGATCGGCAGGGGTTCTCCTCTCCCTTATACACAGACCAGACAGGTTTTGTTAAGGGTAACCAACATTCAATACAAAAAACAAATGTACAGATGATGTAAGATGGAAAAATACACAATTATCTGTTACAAATGGACTGAGAACTGATACTCTCCTTTAGTTTAGACTGCTGCCTTCTTTCAGTCTCTCCCCAAGGACTGCGATACGATAGAAATATAATGGTAGATAGTGCTGGTCTTTTGGAATTATAGTCCCTCTGATAACAAACAGAGAAAGGCTTGATGTATATGTAAAAGCCAATTAAAAAAAGGTGCAATATACTCACTCCATAAGTTGTATATTGTCTGCTTGTTTGGAGTGTCTCACTCAGGTAATCGTTGCTGTTTATCCCAAGGGATTCAACAAAGCTGAGAGTGGAATAGAAACTTCAATGAGAAGTATGCATAGATGTAATGATAAAATAAATAGTAACTTACTCCATTAGAATAAGATTTCCGGCCGTCACAGCAAAAACGGAAGATGTTCCAGTTAGAATAAAAAATATTTCACTTGTTTTAACTGATTTTATACCTGCTCTTGAAAAAGACGTTTTTTAGACATTGAAACGCGTAGAGCTAATAAATCTTTTTTATTTTAACTGGAACATCTTCCTTTTTTGCTGTGATGGCCGGAAATCTTATTCTAATGGAGTAAGTTACTATTTATTTTATCATAACATGTATGCATACTTCTCATTGGAGTTTCCATTCCACTCTCAGCTTTACTGAATCCCTTGGGATAAACAGCAACGATTACCTGAGTGAGACACTCCAAACAAGCAGACAATATACAACTTATGGAGTGAGTATATTGCACCTTTTTTAATTGGCTTTTACGTATACATCAAGTCTTTCTTTCTTTGTTATCAGAGGGACTATAATTCCAAAAGACCAGCGCCATCTACCATTATATTCCTAACCAACATTTGCACACTACAGTTCGTGTTAACATATTATTGGAGATGTAAGAGATCTAAGAAAGATCCACAGCCCCTGGATGCCTGCATGCTTTTGGTGGACGCTGAAAAGGCTTTTGATAAGGTCCTCTGGCAGCACCTCTTTTCCACCCTAGAGCAATTCGGAATAGCAGGGAACTCTTTACATGCTTTAAAATCTTTATACACTGTGCCACAAGTGTCAATTCTGGTCAATAGAGTGCCCTCCCAACCCTTTGCCCTAGAAAGAGGCACAAGTCAGGGTTGCCCTCTGTCACCCCTCCTCTTTGATTTAACGCTGGAGCCTCTGGCCATTAAACTTAGGAAAGCGACAGTAGGTCTCACAATAGGTAAAGAAATAAAACATATATCCCTCTTTGCAGATGACATGGTATTATACACTGAAAACCCAAGAGAAAACATAGGCAAAATAATGACCATCATAGAAAATTTTGCTGCAAAATCTGGCTACAAAATCAGTACTGACAAAACAGAGTATGACTTCGCAAGTTAATACCGAACACATACCATATGACTTCAGAATAGTAAGTAATACATTCAAACATGTAAAACAAGAGAAGAGACCACACAAATCAGTGCAGTCCTAAAGTCTAGGAACAATCAGCACCTATAAGATTATATAATTATGTATAGAAAAGAGACATAAAAGCGCAACCTGTGCAAAAATACAAAAAGTACATTTATTAGTGAAAACATCTATACATAAATCATTAAAACCACATGTAAGTCGGGGATCCCCATAAATACTAATATGCAAAAAGATGGCCAGCAACTAATTAGAGTGGTGCACCACTATAAAAGAGTATGAATGTCCCAAAGTATGGCATGAGAAAGATATGCAAGGCAGAGAAGCATAGATGCACAGATGTTAGTAAAGCTCAGTCCATTAGTACCATCCTAAGATATCCCAGGTAAGCTGTTAATCGTTTAGTCATCTTTAGTCAAAAACAAGCATAAGCAGATGTAAAATCTTCAGACACTTGACATATCCATGCATAATCACAATTGCTATCCCTTTGTATATGGCATAGGTACAATAACTTCATTCATAATATGAGTATGCCAAAAGCGTAGAGCGCTGCACATACAGACAGTATGAAAAGACACATCTCCAGCGTGTATTTCTAGAAACAGTCAGTGAGATACTTATCCACATGCAGACATCATGCTTAACGGTAATTCTCCAGGTCAACAAAGGTAGACAAAGAGGTAGGGGATCTCCCAGACAAACAGAGGTAGCGACAAACCAACGCATCCCTATGCGCGTTTCACTCCATTCTCGTGGTCGCTCGGAGCTTCTTCCGGGTGATGACGTCATTATGGCATGGATGGCTTTTTATTGGATGCTACTGTCACATGGTTCCTATCACAGATCCAAAGGTCTTAAAGAGTCATTTTGTTATCGCTTCATTATGATAAATCGTGCTGTAAGGTTACTGAGCTTATTCAATTCTCAAATTGCAACCATATTCCACCAAACATTAAAATTAAAACATACACAAACAACCAACAAAAATAATCGAAAATAATAACATAATAAAAGAATATGTCACTATATCACTGTTGGGCGAACCTCCCACTAAACAGTTATCTAATATTGTTAACCTATCTTCCTTTCCCCTTAATCAGAAACATACTAAACTTTTAGAAAAATGTTTAAGCTTCTGTCCCTCTAATAGATTAGACCTTTTTGAGGTTTTGCCTGAAAATTAGCATTAAAGAAAATAATGACCCCGCGGACCACTGTTGATCTTAGTAGCGGGAGTGACAGGGAAGCCTTACATAATTTGGAAACCTTGGATTATGAACAGTCTGTTGAGCAATTTGATATTTGTCCTAGATCTAATCTCAAGAAAAAATCCACGTGTATGCCTACATATGTTATAAAGAAATTTGAAGAATCAAGACAGGTCAAGAACAAAAAAGGACTGGAAGGTCAAGAAAACTTTCAAAATCTGATGAGAAGTTTCCCAGAGTTGTTTTTTTGAGAGATCAGAAGTCCAGCAAGGACCTGGCTAAGCATCTGGCAGCTTCATCGGGATGCCAAGTTGATCCTTCTACAGTTCAAAGAAGCTTGAACAAGAATGATCTTTGTGGAAGCAACCAAGAAACCACTTTTTTGGAAGGAAAACGGGGTTAAAAGGCTAAAATATGCTAAAGCTCACAAAGATTGGAATGAAGATTAGTGGACAAGAGAATTATGGAGTGATGAATCCAAGTTTAAAATTTCTGTGTTCAATTGTCAAAAATAAGTGTGAAGAAGAGTTGGAAAGAGATGGAAGAATGAGTGCTTGCGGCCTTCAGAGAAACATGGTGGACTGTCCTGGTTTGGGGCTGCATTTATGCCAGTGGTGTTGGTGATATTGTCCGTACTGATGGGGTCATGAATGCTGAAAAGTACAGTCAGCTTTTAATTCATCATGCCATTCTTTCTGGAAAGCGCCTGATTGGGAATGTTTTTTTCAGCATGATAATGATCCTAAGCACACTGCTAATGCAGTAAACTCATATATGGATAGAAAAACAGCTGATAAAACACAGACAGTCATGCGCTGGCCTCCACAGAGTCCAGACCTGAATATTATAGAGACAGTATGGGATCACCAGGACAGAGAAATAAATAAAAGACAAGCTAAATCTAAAGAAGAACTCTGGGAAGTGCAGAAAGAAGCCTATTATATACCAGAAGATTACTTCAGAAAATGTCATGAGAGTCTCTCCAAAAGTATTCAAGATGTGCTTAGTGCCAAGAAGAACACACTAAATACTGACTTTTGCCTAAAGAAGTCATTATGTTCTGAAAATTGTGTTTTTTTACATGTTGTGTACATATTTCCCGTATTTCTGTCTGTATCTTAATTAAGAGACTGAAAAATAAATATGGATGGTCATTAAAATTTTGATAAAACAACAACAAAAAAAAAGCTGGTGATGTCTTAAGACTTTTGCACAGTACTGTATATATATAAAAAAAAAAACATTGTTCTATGATGAAGAACATTGGAATAGGAAATATGAATAATTTCTGTTTGGTTAGAGAGCGAGCAATAGGTTTTAGTTTTTTATCTACTCTCAAAAGTCCTTTGGTTAGCGTGCATTGGGTTTTCACTCGCACATAAAGATTTTTTCAAACTTGTAATACAATCGAGCAAGAGAGATAAATAGAGTGCCCCTTGTAATCTGGCCCTTAAAACAGAATTATCTTGAGAATCTTTTAAGTTTCCATAATGTAATAGGTGCCTCCATGGTTTTACCTAGCTTTCCATAGGTTTAAAAGCCATTGAGGCCAGATAGAGATAGTTTTAAATGAGTTTCTAAAATTAGTAAACAATTACTGTATATACTATAGCTTTTGCAATCTAACAGTAATTAAAGGAAAGGAGGCAAAACAAACAACCCACCTTCTTTTTTAAATATGTATAACTAAAAAATGTATATTAAAATCTCAAAGTGTTTAATGCCACTTTCAATACTGGTTGTTATGTAAAGGTTTCAATGAATGCAGGTTCTGTTTTTAACTGCATTACTGCATGCTATAATTACAGCCCTAATATATTCTGTAGTTATTTAAAAAGTTAAAGTAGTTATGTGACACTTTGAATTGGTTCACTTAAAATAAATTAACCATCCCTGCAGTTATCCTACAGCCAAATGCTTTATAACCATTAAACATTTTTAGAAAGCTAAAATTCAGCTCTGGCGAGTTGTCAAAATAAATAAAAGTTGCAGACAAGTAAATGGTGTTGTGTAAACAGGTATTGAATATTCATGTAGTAAAAACAATTAACACTGTAATAGGCAAAAAGCGAAATAAAAATATTTTGGTAAGACTTAAAGGGACAGTCTACACCAAAAATTTTATTGTTTAAAAATAATAATCCCTTTATTACCCATTCCCCAGTTTTGCACAACCAATACTATTCTGTTAATACACTTTTTACCTCTGGGATTACCTTGTATCTAAGCCTCTCCAGACTGCCCCCTTATCTCTTTTGACAGACTTGCATTTTAGCCTATCAGTGCTGACTCATAAATAACTCTGTGAGCGTGAGCACAATGGTATCAATATTGCACACATTAACTAGAAATGTTCTAACTGTGAAAAACCGTCAAAAGGCACTGAGATAAGAGGTGGCCTTCAAGTACTTAGAAATTAGCATATGAGCCTATCTAGGTTAAGCTTTCAGCAAAGAATACCAAGAGAGCAAAGTAAATTTGATGATAAAAGTAAATTAGAAAGTTGTTTAAAATTGCATGCCTTATCTGAATCATGCCAGTTTAATTTTGACTTGACTGTCCCTTTAAAGCTTTTAAAACCTATTACATTTAACATTTGACAAAGAAAGTACATACACACATACACTTATAATTATATTTAAAAAATATTGTTGTTAATATTCTGATTTGACTGGAGAGAGAATATTGATGTTGCTGAGCAGAGATTTAAACAAGGGAGATCTGAGGACATAATGCAGAAACAAAATGTGCTTTATGATGATATTAGGTTACTAAAAGCTATCACTATTTATTAAAGAACCATTCACTCAAAACAGACAGAAAATGTTTTCTGTAAAGAGGAATAATTCTGTAGACTAAACAGCAAAACATCTAAAGAATTGGGAATCTAAGAAACAGGAAACCAAAAATCATCACCTGGTGATGATATTTTCGCACAGCTTTGTCCAATAGATTGGCATGGAGGTCACTTTATACAAAATAATAAAAACTTAGGTCAGCAAATTTCTTAATATTACCTTTTTTTTCAGCTGCATTATAATCCTCAAAGAAAAACAACCTCAAAAGAGAGAGAAAAACAAGTCTCATAAACCTCAGAAGGGAGCAATGAGGAAAAAGCTACATTCCAGCGGTGAAACTTGCATTGGAGACTGGAGACTATGGGATAGATTACGAATAGAGTGCTAACTAGCACTCCAAAAAAATTGGGTTCAGTGTCCCTTTAACAAAAATAATTACATTACTTAAAAAAAAACACCATTATAAAAAAAATAAAAAATAATACCATTACTAAAAAAACAAACAACTAACATTACAAAATATAACAAAGCCTAACATTACAAAAAATAGCAAAGAAATTGCCCCAAAATAATAAAAAAAAAACAGAAATTGACCCAGCTTTTTTATAAAAAGAAAACCCTACAACCCTCTAACAATAACCCCCCCCCAAAAAAAATAATCTAAAAAATGCCTTGAAAAGGGCATTTATCTCTTTTGCTGCCCATAATAATAATAATAATAATAATAATAATAATAATAATAATAATAAAATAATCTTAAAAAAAAAAATCTACCACTAAACCTCAAGATGGTAATCACCAAATTTGTGGCTGCGGCAATCCGTCTTTATCACTGCGGTGGTCCTTGTTCATCTATTCTCTTATCCAATGGCGATCCATTTTCTTATCTTCATCCCGGCGGTGGGGCCGGCGGTGGTCTTCAACTTCTGACTTTGAATTTCTTCATGTGGTCCCAAGAAGCACACTGAATTGTGAATGCGACGTATCCCTTTTATGTAGGGGTAGCCTTGCATTCCTATTGGCTGATTTGAATGTTCAAATTCAAATCAGCCAATAGAATCAAATTAAAGCTTTGTTGCAAACTTTAACTTTCAACTTATAATACCAGTGGAAGCTAGCATGTTTGCAATATCTATTGAAAGTATAGGCTGTGCATGTGCGAACCCACACTAATCCTTCTCTGGTTAACAAGCTTTACCATGGACTCGTAATATCAGTCGCACACTAATGTTAGCTATTGCTATTATTAGTGCACCACTTTAGCTCTATATTGTTTACAATCGGCTAGATTTAGAGTTCTGCGGCCAAAGGGGTGCGTTAGCTACGCATGCTTTTTTTCTCCCGCACCTTTTAAATACCGCTGGTATTTAGAGTTCACAGAAGGGCTGCGTTAGGCTCCAAAAAGGGAGCGTAGAGCATAATTTACCGCCACTGCAACTCTCAATACCAGCGGTGCTTACGGACGCGGCCAGCTTCAAAAACGTGCTTGTGCATGATTCCCCCATAGGAAACAATGGGGCAGTTTGAGCTGAAAAAAAACAGCGTTCAGCTCCTAACGCAGCCCCATTGTTTCCTATGGGGAAACAATTCCTACGTCTGCACCTAACACCCTAACATGTACCCTGAGTCTAAACACCCCTAACCTTACACTTATTAACCCCTAATCTGCAGCCCCCGCTATCGCTGACCCCTGCATATTTTTTTAACCCCTAATCTGCCGCTCCGTACACTGCCGCCACCTACGTTATCCCTATGTACCCCTAATCTGCTGCCCCTAACACCACCGTCCCCTATATTATATTTATTAACCCCTAATCTGCCCCCCCCCAACGTCGCCGCCACCTGCCTACACTTATTAACCCCTAATCTGCCGACCGGACCTCACCGCTACTATAATAAAGTTATTAACCCCTAATCCGCCTTACTAACCCTATAATAAATAGCATTCACCCCTAATCTGCCCTCCCTAACATCACCGACACCTAACTTCAAGTATTAACCCCTAATCTGCCGACCGGACCTCACCGCTACTTTATTAAATGTATTAACCCCTAAAGCTAAGTCTAACCCTAACACTAACACCCCCCTAAATTAAATATAATTTTTATCTAACAAAATAAATTAACTCTTATTAAATAAATTATTCCTAATTAAAGATAGATACTTACCGGTAAAATAAACCCTAATATAGCTACAATATAAATAATAATTATATTGTAGCTATTTTAGGATTAATATTTATTTTACAGGCAACTTTGTATTTATTTTAACCAGGTACAATAGCTATTAAATAGTTAATAACTATTTAATAGCTACCTAGTTAAAATAATTACAAAATTACCTGTAAAATAAATCCTAACCTAAGTTACAATTAAACCTAACACTACACTATCAATAAATTAATTAAATAAAATACCTACAATTATCTACAATTAAACCTAACACTACACTATCAATAAATTAATTAAATAAAATACCTACAAATAAATACAATGAAATAAACTAACTAAAGTACAAAAAATAAAAAAAGAACTAAGTTACAAAAAATAAAAAAATAATTTACAAACATTAGAAAAAGATTACAACAATTTTAAGCTAATTACACCTACTCTAAGCCCCCTAATAAAATAACAAAGCCCCACAAAATAAAAAAATGCCCTACCCTATTCTAAAATACAAATAGAAAAGCTCTTTTACCTTACCAGCCCTTAAAAGGGCCTTTTGCGGGGCATGCCTCAAAGAATTCAGCTCTTTTGCCTGTAAAAAAAAAACATACAATACCCCCCCAACATTACAACCCACCACCCACATACCCCTAATCTAACCCAAACCCCCCTTAAATAAACCTAACACTAAGCCCCTGAAGATCTCCCTACCTTATCTTCACCACGCCGGGTATCACCGATCTGTCCAGAGGAGCCTCCGAAGTCTTCATCCAAGCCCAAGCAGGGGCTGAAGAAGTCCATCATCGGGCTGAAGAGGTCCATCATCGGGCTGAAGTCTTGATCCAAGCGGGCGCTGAAGAGGTCCATCATTGGGCTGAAGTCTTGATCCAAGCGGGCGCTGAAGAGGTCCATCATCGGGCTGAAGTCTTCTATCAAGCGGCATCTTCAATCTTCATCCATCCGGAGTGGAGCGGAGCCATCTTCTTCCAGCCGACGCAGATCCATCCTCTTTTACCGACGCCTACTCGCCGAATGACGTTTCCTTTAAAGGACGTCATCCAAGATGGCATCCTTCAAATTCCAATTGGCTGATAGGATTCTATCAGCCAATTGGAATTAAGGTAGAAAAATTCTGATTGGCTGATAGAATCCTATCATCCATTTCGGAATTCGAGGGACGCCATCTTGGATGATGTCATTTAAAGGAACGTCATTCGGCGTCGGTAAAAGAGGATGGATCCGCCTCAGCTGGAAGAAGATGGCTCCGCTCCGGATGGATTAAGATTGAAGATACCGCTTGATAGAAGACTTCAGCCCGATGATGGACCTCTTCAGCGCCCGCTTGGATCAAGACTTCAGCCGGATGATGGACCTCTTCAGCGCCCGCTTGGATCAAGACTTCAGTCAGATGATGGACCTCTTCAGCCCGATGATGGACTTCTTCAGCCCCCGCTTGGGCTTGGATGAAGACTTCGGAGGCTCCTCTGGACGGATCGGTGATACTCGGCGTGGTGAAGATAAGGTAGGGAGATCTTCAGGGGCTTAGTGTTAGGTTTATTTAAGGGGGGTTTGGGTTAGATTAGGGGTATGTGGGTGGTGGGTTGTAATGTTGGGGGGGTATTGTATGTTTTTTTTTACAGGCAAAAGAGCTGAATTGTTTGGGGCATGCCCCGCAAAAGGCTCTTTTAAGGGCTGGTAAGGTAAAATAGCTTTTCTATTTGTATTTTAGAATAGGGTAGGGCATTTTTTTATTTTGGGGGGCTTTGTTATTTTATTAGGGGGCTTAGAGTAGGTGTAATTAGCTTAAAATTGTCGTAATCTTTTTCTAATGTTTGTAAATTATTTTTTTATTTTTTGTAACTTAGTTCTTTTTTTATATTTTGTACTTTAGTTAGTTTATTTAATTGTATTTATTTGTAGGTATTTTATGTAATTAATTTATTGATAGTGTAGTGTTAGGTTTAATTGTAGATAATTGTAGGTATTTTATTTAATTAATTTATTGATAGTGAAGTATTTAGCTTTAAATTGGAATAATTTATTTAATAAGAGTTAATTTATTTTGTTAGATAAAAATTATATTTAACTTAGGGGGGTGTTAGTGTTAGGGTTAGACTTAGCTTTAGGGGTTAATAAATTTAATAGAGTAGCGGTGAGGTCCGGTCGGCGGATTAGGGGTTAATACTTGAAGTTTGGTGTCGGTGATGTTAGGGAGGGCAGATTAGGGGTTAATACTATTTATTATAGGGTTATTGAGGCGGGAGTGAGGAGGATTAGAGGTTAATAACTTTATTATAGAAGCGGTGAGGTCGGTCGGCAGATTAGGGGTTAATAAATATAATACAGGGGTGGGCGGTGTTAGGAGCAGCAGATTAGGGGTACATAGGGATAACGTAGGTTGCGGCGGTGTGCGGTTGGCAGATTAGGGGTTAAAAAAAATTATTATAGTGGCGGCGATGTGGGGGGACCTCGGTTTAGGGGTACATAGGTAGTTTATGGGTGTTAGTGTACTTTAGAGCTCTTAACTCCTGGCTTTTTGCTGCGGCTGGAGTTTTGTCGTTAGAGTTCTAACGCTCACTTCAGCCAAGACTCTAAATACCGGCGTTAGGAAGATCCCATTGAAAAGATAGGATAAGCAATTGGCGTAGGGGGATCTGCGGTATGGAAAAGTCGCGGCTGCAAAGTGAGGGTTAGACCCTTTCCTGACTGACTCTAAATACCAGCGGGCGGCCAAAACCAGCGTTAGGAGCCCCTAACGCTGGTTTTGATGGCTAACGCCACACATAAATCTAGGCGTTAGTCTTTTAAATGTGAAAAAAATAACACAGATGATATTACAAGTACAGTATAACAACACTTAAATGAGAATTAGAAAACATTATGTATATAACATTGTTTTCTAACACTAATTTTTTATTTTATTTCATAATTATAGAATTTCTTTTTATTTGCATCAGATGGAAACTAATGCACATAATGAGCTGTTAGGCCTTTTATACCTCCCCAGAGATAGTGCAAACCCTGCTATTTGAAATACATGATGTGTTAACAGCTAGTCTATCTCTGCTCTCAGCAACATTTGCTAATTTGCTAATGTATTATTTGCATTTTTTTTTATTGAAAAATAAAAAATATTGTGACAGTGTAGAAAAATGTTGACTTTTACATTAAATATAAAGAAATGTTTTTGCTAACCAATGTGTTTCTGGTACATTTACATATTAATATAAGATAATAATTTTTTTCTTCTGGTAGTCAAATGAGATTAAAAGAAATACAAAATAAATATTCCCTATTGACACAGACCTTTTAATTATCTTTAAAACAAAAAACAAAAAAAGAATAAGAAAGGAAAGTGTAAATAAAGCTTTAGGTAGATCTTAAACTATGTTTCATTGTTTTTAATATGAAAAAGGACTAGTTCCTAAACTTGCTTCAACTGATAATGACAAGGTCACTGCAAGCCCAATAGGTCTCAAGTAATAGATACAACTGTTAATTTAAATGGTAACCAATAAAAAAACAAAAAAAACAACAACAATCTTTATGGTTGGCTTGACATTATTCACCAACTACAAGGCAGAATATAAGATCGTAATTAAATGACCTCTCATATTAAGTTAACACTAGTTGTTATTTAGGTACTAGTGATTTAAATAGCATCAGAGAATCCTATAATCACCCACCCTCTCCATTACTTTAAATTCTAACCACAACCCACACACTCCGGTAAACTCTGACTGACCTGGCTCACAAACCTCAGTTAATCATAATTAAATGTATCTTTAACCACAATAAACACTAACTGACAAACACACAAATGAAATAAGACTAAGCCAGGACCAATAAATGACCATCTCCACACCAAAGTTATAACAGTGACCCCCTCACAAGACTAATCCCTCATTACAAACTAAGAGAAGGCCTTTCTACTGAAATACCCCCAACACACTCAATCTTCTCAACACTTAATAATCCCATTGATCACCAAATCTGACTGCCATAAATAAAATCCCATGTAAAATAAAATTAAAAAACACTAATTTAAAATCCATAATCTCTGTTCTTGCAAAATCCATCTCCAGACTCTTATGACCAGTAGTACTATTTGTATTGCCATATAATTGGACCTGCTCAGAGGAATTTTCATATGTATAATTATTTATACTGTACTGGAAAACCTTTGGCTAGATTATGAGTTTTGCGCTATGAGTGAAAAAGCTTCATAACGATGCTTTTTCACTACCGCTGCTATTACAAGTTTTGCAGGTATAGCTGTACCGCACACTTTTTTGGCCGTAACACAACGTAACTACCGTAGCTTTCAAAAAGTCCTTTTCAATGGGACTTCCATAGTGCCGGTATTACGAATTTGCCTGTCCGGCCAAACAGTCGATAACTACAAGATCCGTACTGTAAACTGAAAGTCAGTAGTTATGGCTTTTATGTTATAAACCCGTAACATAAAACTCATAACTAAAGTACTAAAAAGTACACTAACACCCATAAACTACCTATTAACCCCTAAACCGAGGCCCTCACGTTTCGCAAACACTAAAATAAATTATTAACCCCTAATCTGCCGCTGCCACTATAATAAACAAATTAACCGCCATACTGCCGCATCGCAAACAATAGTTAAATATTATTAACCCCTAAACTGCTGTCCCTAACATCATCGCAACATACATTACTGTTATTAACCCCTAATCTGCTGCCCCCAAAATCTCCGCCACTATACTAAAGTTATTAACCCCTAAACCTAACCCTAAATGTAACCCTAACACCCACTAACTTTAATATAATTAAAATAAATCTAAATAAAAATTACTATCATTAACTAAATAATTCCTATTTAAAACTAAATACTTACCTATAAGATAAACCCTAAGCTAACTACAATATAACTAATAGTTACATTGTAGCTATCTTAGGTTTTATTTTTATTTCACAGGCCAGTTATTTATTTTAACTAGGCAAATTAGTTAGTAAATTGTCATTAAATATGTACTAGCTACCTAGTTAAAATAAATACAAATTTACCTGTAAAATAAAACCTAACCTGTCTTACACTAACACCTAACCTTACACTACAATTAAATAAATTAAATTAATTTAATACAATTAACTAAATTACAAAAACAAACACTAAATTACATAAAATAAAAAAGAAATTATCAAATATTTAAACTAATTACACCTAATCTAATAGCCCTATCAAACTAAAAAAGCCCCCCCAAAATAAAAAAAACCCTAGCCTAATTCAAGGGACGCCATCTTGGATTACGTCCCTTAAAGGAACCTTCATTCTTCAATAGCCGTCAAAAGGAGAGGATGCTCCACGCCGGATGTCTTGAAGATGGAGCCACTCCGCGACGGAACGATGAAGATAGAAGATGCCGTCTGGATGAAGACTTCTGCCCGCCTGGAGGACCACTTCTTGCCGCTTGGATGAAGACTTCTCCCGGCTTTGTTGAAGACTTCTCCCAGCTTCGTTGAGGATGGATTTCCGGTCTTCAAAAACTGTAAGTGGATCTTCGGGGTTAGTGTTAGTTTTTTTTAAGGCTTTATTGGGTGGATTTTATTTTTAATTTAGGATTTGGGCTGAAAAACAGCTAAATGCCCTTTAAAGGGCAATGCCCATCCAAATGCCCTTTTCAGGGTAATGGGGAGCTTAGGTTTTTTAGATAGGATTTTATTTGGGTGGTTTGGTTGTGTGGGTGTTGGGTTTTACTGTTGGGGGGTTGTTTTATATTTTTTTTACAGGTAAAAGAGCTGATTTCTTTGGGGTAAAGCCCCGCAAAAGGCCCTTTTAAGGGCTATTGGCAGTTTGGTTTAGGCTAGGGTTTTTTATTTGGGGGGGGGTTATTTTGATAGGGCTATTAGATTAGGTGTAATTAGTATAAATATTTGATCATTTATTTTTTATTTTGTGTAATTTAGTGTGTTTTTTGTAATTTAGTGCATTGTATTTAATTAATGTAATTTATTTAATTGTAGTGTAAGGTTAGGTGTTAGTGTAAGACAGGTTAGGTTTTATTTTACAGGTAAATATGTATTTATTTTAACTAGGTAGCTAGTAAATAGTTAATAACTATTTAGTAACTAGTCTACCTAATTAAAATAAATACAAACTTGCCTGTGTATAACTATTAGTTATATTGTAGCTAGCTTAGGGTTTATTTTATAGATAAGTATTTAGTTTTAAATAGGAATTATTTAGTTAATGATAGTAATTTTTATTTAGATTTATTTTAATTATATTAAAGTTAGTGGGTGTTAGGGTTACACTTAGGGTTAGGTTTAGGGGTTAATAACTTTAGTATAGTGGCGGCAACATTGGGGGCAGCAGATTAGGGGTTAATAAGTGTAGGTAGGTAGCGACAACATTGGGGGCGGCAGATTAGGGGTTAATAATTGTAATGTAGGTGGCGGCGATGTCGGGGGTGGCAGATTAGGGGTTAATAAATATAATGTAGCTGTCAGCGATGTCAGGGGCGGCAGATTAGGGGTTAATAAGTGTAATGTAGGTTTCGGCAATGTCGGGGGTGGCAGATTAGGGGTGTTTAGACTCGGGTTTATGTTAGGGTGTTAGGTGAAAACATACATTTTCTTTCCCCATAGGAATCAATGGGGATGCGTTACGGAGCTTTACGCTCCTTTATTGCAGGTGTTAGGCTATTTTTTAGCTGGCTCTCCCCATTGATGTCTATGGGGGAATCGTGCACAAGCACGTAAACCCAGCTCAAAGCAGTGCTGGTATTTGTGTGCGGTATGGAGCTCAACACTGCCATATTGCCTGCTAACGCCGGGTTTTTGAAAACCTATAATAGCAGCGCTATAGGGAGGTGAGCAGTGGAAATAACTTGCAAGTTAGTAGCGAGCCGCTCATAATGCAAAACTCGTAATCTAGCCGCATGTTAGTTAATGTGAATTTTAGCTAAATTTGTAAATAAAATTATTTTCTTTAACCCCTTAACGCACGATCACTGTTATAGCTATGGGAGAGGGAGGAGGGGAAATATTCCTTCGGAAAGGGGATCAGCGGAACAGGGGATCTGGGAGGGGAGTACGGTATTGAGGGGGCGCAGCTACACTACGGAAACATGGGGTTACATTAAAAAATTGTTTTAAAAAGGAATTTTTTTGTTACCTAATATGGCCACAAATAGGAAGAGGGGGGAGGTTAAGAGAGCTGTTTGGGGGGGTCGTTGAGGTTGGGGGGTTAGGGGGGAACCTACACTGCAGAAACTATAAATGTATTTAAAAAAAAGGACTTTTAGTTTAGTACTGGCAGACTTTCTGCCAGTACTTAAGATGGCGGTGACAATTGTTGGATAGGGGAGGGAATAGAGCTGTTTGTGAGGGGCCAGGGAGGAATCAGGGGGTGGGATGTGTCAGGTGGGAGACTGATCTCTACACTAAAGCTAAATTTAACCCTACAAGGTCCCTACAAGCAACCTAATTAACACCTTCACTGCTGGGCATAATTCAAGTGTGATGCGCAGCGACATTTAGCTGCCTTCTAATTATCAAAAAGCAATGCAAAGCCATATATGTATGCTATTTCTGAACAAAGGGGATCCCACAGAAGCATTTACAACCATTTGTGCCATAATTGCACAAGCTAATTGTAAATAATTTCAGTGAGAAACCTAAAGTTAGTGAAAAAGTTAGCGATTTTTTTTATTTGATCGCATTTGGCATGAAATGGTGGCATGAAATATACCAAAATGGGCCTAGATCAATAGTTTGGGTTGTCTACTACACTACACTAAAGTTAAAAATACCACTACAAGCTCCCTAATTAACCCCTTTACTGATGGGCATAATACAAGTGTGGTGCGCAGCGGCATTTAGCAGCCTTCTAATTACCAAAAAGCAACGCCAAAGCCATATTAGTCTGCTATTTCTGAACAAAGGGTATCCCGGAGAATAATTTACAACCATTTGTGCCGTAATTGCACATGCTGTTTGTAAATAATTTCAGTGAGAAACCTAAAGTTTGTGAGAAAGTTTGAGAAAAAGTTAGCGATTTTTTTTATTTGATCGCATTTAGCGGTGAAATGCTGGCATGAAATATACTAAAAATGGCCTAGATCAATACTTTGGGTTGTCTACTAAAAAAAAATATATACATGTAAAGGGATATTCAGGGATTCCTGACAGATATCAGTGATCCAATGTAACCATTGCTAATTTTGAAAAAATATGGTTTGGAAATAGCAAAGTGCTACTTGTATTTATTGCCCTATAACTTGTAAAAAAAAAAAAACAAAGAACATGTAAACATTGGGTATTTCTAAACTCAGTACAAAATGTGGAAACTATTTAGCATGGGTGTTTTTTGGTGGTTGTAGATGTGTAACAGATTTTGGGGGTCAAAGTTAGAAAAAGTGTGTTTTTTTCCATTTCTTTATTCATAATTTATATTTTTTTATATAGTAAATGATAAGATATGATGAAAATAATGATATATTTAGAAATGTAATTTAATTGCGAGAAAAAAAATGGTATCTAATATGTGTGGGTACAGTAAATGAGTAAGAGGAAAATTACAAATTTAGAAATGTAAAAATAGCTCTGGTCCTTAAGGGAAAGAAATTGAAAAATGGCCTTGTCCTTAAGGGGTTAAATGGACACAAAACCCAATTTTTCTTTCATGATTTAAACTATTTTCTAATTTACTTATGTTATCAAATTTGCTGCTTTCTCTTGTTATACTTTATTTAAAGAGGACAATGCACTACTACGATCTAGCTGAAAACACTGGGTGAACAAATGAAAAAAAGGCATATATGTCCCGCCACCAATCATTAGCTAGTTCCCAGTAGTGCATTGCTACTCATAAGCCTACATAGTTATGCTCTTCAGAAAAGGATGCAAATAAACAATGCAATTTAGATAATAGAAACAAAGTAGAAAATTGTTTAAAATTGCATCTTCTTTCTGAATCATGAACATTTAATTTTGACTTTACTATCCATTGAATTCTTTTTATTCAGTTTATTTCCACAAGAGAGAGTCTAGACCATTTTTATACACATAAAACCTTTTTATGTTTACATAGGGACTTTGGGTGTTTGCTTAATTAGTAGAGCTTAACTGAGTATTTTTTTGTGACTGGTTTCAGCAAAAACAAAACTCTACTGAAGATACTTCGTATAGATAGTTGATTTCATTTATGTCTTATGGAACGACTAATGAATATGCTGTGTGGATAAACAGAGCAGAAGATAGAGAGACCTTGCTCTGAACTTTTGGCAGAGCTCAGACAAAAATGTGCTTAACTTACACTCAAATTTGCAACTTATCGTTACCATAATATGAGAATAAACCAGTACAAGGGTGTGATGTGCATATGTTTTCTTATAGATATTTTTAACCTTTGTCCATGAGAATCTGCTCACTGTGTTTTCATTTGAGAATGTAAAATTCCTAAAGAGTCTAATAAGAGTGAAAAAAGCCAATTTTATAGAGTTTCTTGCTGTTATGTTAAAACTCACATGTTTAATTGTCACTCAGGGGAATTAATGGACATTTTTTGAATAATAATGATTATTATTATTTATATCATTATTATTATCATTTATTTGTAGAGCGCCAACAGATTCAACAGCACTGTTTTAAAACTTAAAACAAACTTGGATTTAATTTACATTAGGTTTTATGATGTATATAAAGAAAAATGTTGGCTTGATTCATAGTAATGCATTTTATCCAAGTAGTTATGGAGTTTTTATTTATACAACATATTGATAAACCATCTAAGCTATGTTTTATTCTTGCCCCTAAGTCAGTCAGTCTATCTAGTCTAGTGTGGCCAGGTTAGGACCAAGAACCATCTCCAAAAATAATAAACAAAAACAACAACAAAAACTGTGGTTAAGGAAATATAATAATATATAATAATATAAGTGTGATGCTGTGACAATCTGAATCATTAATAAAAAAAAGTTACATGAATATTAATATAAACATGACAATTAATCTGTACTGAAATCTACCAACATGCCAAGCATGTGTGCATGCATAAAAAATACAGATGACTATCTTTGAATAAAAGCCAAGCTAAAACTCTTGATATGAAGTAGTGATTAGAGGATAAGTATTTTAGGACGTATGTGTACAAAAATTGGGAAAACACTTAAACACTGGCATTAATATATATTTTCTCATATATATATATATATATATATATATATATAATGATTTTGAACTGCATATTATGACTTCTTGGATTACACAGCAATAGTGTCAAATAGGAGCAACAGAATAATTACCACTTTATATTCACATGGTTTTAGTTCAGCTGGCAGGCAGAAAAAGTTCTAAACTAGGGAACCTGTCCGCCAAGATATATTATTGCACAAGCATATGCTTGACTGTGCAATGCCAACCACTGCTCTTACACGGCCAGTTGTGTGTAGTCAGGACCTGTCAATCACCCCGGAAAAACAAATTTGAGGTGATTTAATTCCACCCCTTCTGAGGTAAAAAAAAAGCTCAGGAAGCATTTTTCAAACTATTTCAAATATTTGTTTTTTTAACTATTCTCTATAAACAGTAATATGTTATATTTAAAATAGTGTTAAATTCATACTCAGAGAGCCTAATCAATGTGTTCTCAAAAATTTCCCCCAGTAAATACAGGCTATTTCTGAAATGACTGAAATTTGTGTAATAATACTGACATTTCTCAAATGCCTTTAACATTTCAAGATATATTACTGGTAACATATACATTAAAGATAAATAAAATAAAAAAATAGCTGAAAGTATGCAATAAAACAACAACAAAAAAATAAAAATAAAAAACCCTCTCAATGATAATTGTGTCTTGAATTCCTACATGAGGGCTGTGATACAACCCAGGTTTTATATCACTGCCCTAATTCATTTTGCACTATAGACAATTTATTTTACTATTCTGCTGGAAAAGATTTTAAAGCATAACATATTGTGTTAATTCTTTACTCTGTCCTAGGGAGATATTCACATAGACATAACAGTGTTATTTCAACCTCTTGAGTAAAAAAAAAAAAATGCGCTCCACAGCGAGTAGGCAATGCCTGCTGCTGCAAAATTATATTTTATTACCAGTAATTCATATATATATTTAATCATCAGTAACAAAATCAAAAATGTTTTATTTTAAAATAAGTTTAGACGTAATATTTATGAACTACAGCTTTTCAAAGGGACATAAAACTATTATTTTCCATTCATGATTCAGACAGAACATACCATTTTAAACAACTTTCTAATTTAATTCTATTATCATATTTTCTTTGTTTTCTTGTTATCCTTATTTGAAAAGCAGAAATGTAAGCTCAAGAGTGTGCTCTATTTCCTGTCATATAGGGCTTCAGGCATGTGCACGCTAGGTATCTCTTCAACAAAGAATAACATGAAAAGAAAATACATTTGATAATAGAAGTAAATTGGAAACTTTTTAAAAATAGTAATCTCTATCTGAATCATGAAAGAACATTTTTGGGTTTAATGTCCCTTGAAGCACAAATAGAATTTAATAATGTTGACTATATGTGAATCACCTATCTCTAAAATACAGCATACAACACACCCATAGAGGGGATTTCCCTCTTTTTAATGAGGGGCCTCATGTCCCTCTAGGTTACAGGCTTTTGGCCTAGGAATCACCTGTCCATTATATGACTTTTAAGGTTATCTGTGTTCATAAAGGGATGTTAGTACCAACCTATGAAAGCAACAAACTTGTGTTAGTTACACCTCTTTTGAAACATCAGAGACTCCTCTTTCAAAGAAGGTGTCACATGACTTGGTGGCTTTAGGGGATCGTACAGAATGGAGAGAGAGTATATTCACTCTCCTTCTCAACCTACAGCTCCAATCATGAATGGACAGTTCCTACACTCAGATAAGTAACATTAATATAGTTATTGAATTTAACTTTTTTGTTTGCTTTTTTTGCTATTATAACATTTGCTTTGTCCTCTTGGTATCCTTTGTTGAAAAGAATACCTAGATAGGCTCAGGAGCAGGTGTATAGCTGCTGATTGGAAGCTGCGCTTACATGCCTCTTGTGATTGGCTAACAGATGTGTTTAGTTATCTCCCAGTAGTGCATTGCTGCTCATTCAATACATAAAACAAACAAATAAAACAACATTGAAAAAGGAAGTAAATTAGAAAGCTGTATTCTAACTGAACCATGAAATATATTTTTGGGATTCCATGGCTCTTTAAGATCACAGTAGTGTAATGGCTTAGCAGCAAAATGATAAAATTCCCACTTTAATATACACCCAATACCCAGAGGTATTAAACTTTTCCCTGCATCATGAATATCCCCCTGGTCTAGAACAAACCACCAGGAAGAAATTCAAGTATTAAATTCCTATGGATACCAACATTAAACCTTTCGCTACTGCAGACCACGTCTATACCACAGCCCATCAACAGAATTAACCGTTCCTTAATGATCCATAGCGTCACTCAAAATTAAAGACATTGCTGAATAAAGATAAGAAGCTATGTCTGGGTGGATAGTCATGCGTGGGGTCTTTTTTTTATCGTGTAAAGGGTCTATTAAGGTGAGGACATTTTAGGATATTCCTTTAATATAAAACTTCTTTCAAAATAAAGAATCTTTTTGGTAGAGGGTCCATTTTTTATGGTGGGAGTTCTATTGGGCTAATGTAGTCTTAAGGGCTGGGTTCCCTTTAAGGGCAGATTTTTTAGTTGAAGTATCTTTTAGGGATCCAGGGTCACATGTGTTGGATTGTGGATTTATAGGAGGGGCTGGTATAATGGAAAGGAATATAAGACTTGTTCAGATCCCATAAGTCCAGGGAGTCATGCATAGAGGGGCTTGTATTTCTTACCAATGGTGGGAGCAGAGGGTATTTGCAATTGCAGCAGATTAAAGGATTGTTTTCAGCTGCAATATGATTAGACAACAAACAGAAAGAAAAACCTTGTATTTCCACATTCAAATAATCAAGCATATCATCTTGAAAATGTACAGTATATATTTTAATTATTTTGTTTAATTTTATTGCTTGAACATGTGGAGTATTATAGGGGAAAGGCATATTAGCAGGAATGGACTGAGACTAACCAGGGCCACAGGAAAAAAAAGGAAGGACCCCTCACTGTCTCACACTCACCCACCTACATCAGAGTGAGTGGTTATATTGTCCTCAACAAGGATATTTTATTAACTGGTAATAGTATCTTAAGCTTTTCCTTGCTTTTTATTTTTTAAACTACAGGTATTAAGCAAATTGAAGCTGCTGTCCTATTTGAAAAATATGCCTCTGTTCTGTGATTGTTTTAGTGCACACAACATCAATACAACAATAAAGTGTGTTATTTAAAATGATAGCTGATTAAAGGTTAATATTGATGGGTTTATGGTGGTTAAATTTAGTTGTAGTGATAGACTTACAGTCTTTATATTATTTTCAAAAATCTCTATATCTATATGTAAACAACGTATTTTGGAGGAACTCATCTCATAAGTAAAATATAATCCAAAATTATTCTTTTTTACATCCTCAATGAACAATTAAAGAAGTTCAGCGTCCCCTTTCCAGATTTTGAATATATCATCTATGAAACGACGATAGAGCACCAAGTTCCCTTCCCAAGGTGAACCATGTATCATGTTTTCTTCAAGATAACCCGTAAATAGGTTAGCATAACTTGGAGCGATTTGATATATAGATTTTGAAAATAATATAAAAACTAAAACTCACTTCAAAATAGTGGACTCTAATAATTATATCCATAATAATAGATGCCATTTTAGGAAATGGTTTAAAAGTATCCCCAGAAACCAATTCTTAAGAGTGAGAAAAAATTGTTCAAAACTAGAGGATTTTGAAATACAATAAGAGATTCTACAAAAAAGTTTGAAAAAAAGGGGCTTTGACCAAACCTTTGTAAATGAAGCAATAAGTGAGGCAAGAAAAAAGGAGTTACCTTACTGGAAATGAAAATAAAAAATAGAAATGAAGATTGTTTGGAAGTACTGTTCATCATTGAATATAAAGTACAGCATAGGGAATTAAGAGCAATTCTTAATAAAAATTGATATTTGCTTCAGAGGGATTCATATATAGGGGAAATGCTAACAGATAAACCAAAAGTAGTTTTCAAGAATAAAAAATAAAATAAAAAGCTTTTTAGCACCTAGCACTTTTAAAAATAATCAATATTTGGATTAAAAGGGGAATTTGCTGCAAGGCTTTTTTTCTGTGTATCAATTGCAAATCTTGTAGTTTTAGTAACAAAACTCCAAGTACAACCTCAACAGTAACAAAAAAGGAATATACAATTAGAGATGTAATAGGATGCACGGACAAGAATGTAGTGTACTTAATACAGTGTCTGTGCAAAAAACAATACTTAGGTGAGACCATACGTCCACTAAGAGACAGAATTAGGAAACACTTATTCAACATTGAACATGGATTTGAGGGTCACTTGCTATCTAGACACTTCAAAGAAACCCATAATCAAAGCACAAAAGGATTTAAATACTGGGGGGGTAAGAAAGATTCTAGGGGATTAGTGAAGAGGAAATCTGACTAATAAATGATAAAAAGGCAGAGGCAGAATTAATTTTTTAGTTTTAAAATGTGCTCTTTAAATTAACAAGTGCACTAATTAATAGCACCTTCCCCCAATCATCTGCGAGTACGGGGAAACCTGAAACGCATCCTGTGGCTTGGGATGTGGCTGCTCTAAGTTTACTTTTAGCATGTTGTTATGCCAACGCTGCTTGTGTGTTTTTGTATTTTTTTAACCATGCACTAATAAATTCTTTTGGTTTTTACGGAGTCGCTCTAGCATTATGTGTACTTTAAACCTGGCTACTAGGTTTGTTATAACCTAGTGAGACACTGAAGGCTACTTCAAACCGGAAGTATCACCTGTCCGGAAAACTGTTGGTGATTGATTCCTGGGATTGTTTGGTGGAGAAGGAAAAAACGGGTAGTGTTATCCTCACAGAGGTTGTGCGGCCCTGCATCCATTCACCATCGAAGGATTTCAGCGAGTGGATGTCTGCTGGACCAGCGGAGCTAGTAAAACACTGAGTGTTATCCCTATCGAGGGTTTTGTGGCTGGCAGTCTCTATCTTTATTTCATCTATAGAAGACTATGTAAGTGATTTTATTATTATACAGCTATGCATCATATCCTTGAAATAGCTTTGTGAATCATTACCTACTGGACTGTATATGAATATTGGGTGCTACGATTCATATGCAAATCTTCTTCTGGTGCTATATATACACTACATTGGTCCTTTGTGTGCTGCTTTTCTCTCTGTTCAGGAGAAGTGCATCTGCACAGTTTGTGTATTCATCATATGATTACCCTTCAAGAGTGTGTCTCTTTAAATAAATTAATGTTACAAATTTTCTTTTATGAGTATGCAGTGTTTGACTATTAATATGTGGTTATTTTAACACATTAAACCCTGATAACAACATACAGGTTAACATTTTGGTGCTATACATGTGTACTTGGTATATATTTTTTGAGCCTTAAACATACACTATAAAATAAAAATAATTTTTTTGGAGTATATATATATATATATATATATATATATATATATATTGTGTATGACATACAACATGGAATCTGAAAATGAAACCCCTAGATATTATTCAATGGACAGAGCTTTTGACAGAGAGCTTGAGACTTCAGAATTTGAAAAAAAAAATTCTACTAGTAGAACACAGTCTGCTTTGGGGGATCTATTCTTTGATATGGAGAGCCTGAAAATCAAAGAGGCAAGATTTAAAATTGATAAATGGACATTAGAACGGTACCATAATTTAAAAATAATACCTAGGGGATTACATTTAAACAAATACCCCACCTTTGAGGTCACTGATGAGGATTATATTAAAGAATGGAACAGTGTCCTAGCAGAGTGTTCTATGAAATTACTTCTGTTGGTAATTAAATTTAAAGCAATGGAACTTACAAAGACAAGAGATAAAATCATCAATTTACAACTGTCCTTGGATAACTTTACACAAGATCTTGACTACATGGAGATGGATATGATCCTACAAACTACTGTGGAGGAAACTAAGAAAAATAGAATTGAAGTAAAACACTCCAAGTATCTGAGAGATAATGATGATTATACCAACAACTCAGTTTTTGTATGGAGGAAAAAAGATAGATTCCTACAGAACAGAATGGGAGACGAACAAGAAGATAGAGATCCAGGTCTCGTTCGAGACAGTGGGACAATAAAGAAGAAAATCAATCATCAAAAAGAGTATATTTTTCTGATACTGAGGCTGAATCTGGTGAAGATGAACAAACATCACAAAGTAACCTGGAATATGATCATGGGGCATATATTACTAAGGACTCTGTGACTTATAATCAAGGCAGTGCTATGAATTCAGTTAGTAATAGGCCATTTATTCTTAAGAAACAGGGTAATTTCAGCAATGTCACTGATAGCAATAGATCAATTGTAGGGCATGAGCATAGACAATATACTTATGCAAAGGATAAGGAAAACAAAAAAAAAATGCTAACCCTAATACTTCAAATAAATTACAGCCAATAGGTAGAGGAAGAGGTCAGAATAAAAGAGGTATGATAGATCAAGCAAAGAAATATTCCAATGTAGGTAATAGATCAGATAGCTCCAAACTTCAGGTAGCAATGGGAGGTGCATATGAAGATCAGGGAAATCAGTCTAGTATGGAACAGGTTTTTTACTTGCCCCAAGAAAAAACAGAAGCAGGGGGACAAGGAAAAACTTGCAAGGCAGGGAGCGTTATCAACTCAGAGCCAGCAAGAATTGACAAGGGAAAGGTTTTTCAATAAATATGGAAAAGCCATAGACATTGTTGGTAATGTCATCAATGTATCTGGCTTTGATCTTACTGATGCTCAATATTCTGTATTGAATTTAGGTTTAGGCTTTTCTCCATCATGTAAGTTTAACTTGTTTAATACTGTGATTGACCTAAATGGGTTTGTGAGGAATTTAACATTGAGATGTCATTTTTGTACTAGTTACTAGTGTTGAAAATACTGAAAACATTGAAAATGTAGAACTGGCTTCTGAAATGAGACATATTAATAACATTGAGGGTTCTGATAAATTAAGGTTTGAAGAATTTTGCAGTATACAAGATCTAGAGGATTTACTTGGATCTGACAATAATGATTTTACTGCTAACCTAATTCCAGAAACCCAAACGTTAACCCAGACTATGGCGACTAAGTCACGCTTTTACCCTATTCAGAGCAGAGGCAGAGTCCTAGAGATGTTTCATAGGTAGGAGTGTTGAAAAAGAATTTACTAATTTACATCGACAAGATGATACCCATAGAAACAATCTTAAGAAAATTTAAAAGCAAGCTGTGCATGAACTCAGAAGGAACAATAATCTAGTGATAAAAAAGTCTGACAAGGGGGGTACAACTGTTTTACACAGATATGATTAATCATTGATTATGTCTCTGAGGCTCATCGACAGCTTAATGATCCTATTACATATAGTCAGATACCCAGTAATCCCACAAATACTATTCAACTACAAATTCATTCTTTGGTAGATGAAGGAGTAGAAAAGGGATATATAGAAAACATCTGAATTTTTGTGTGTACAATTCCCTAAAACTCCTGCCTTTCACTTATTACCCAAAGTACATAAGTCCCTAGAGGACATTAAAGGGAGACCGATAGTGTCAGGCATCGATTCAGTGTTGGAACCACTTTCAGAATGGGTGGATAGTGTACTGCAGCCTATGGTGGCTCAGCTATGAAGCTATTTATGAGATACCAAACACTTGTTAAACCTACTTGTTGATTTCAAATGAGAGGATTGTCATAGCTGGGTCACCATAGATGTAGTTTCATTATATTCCTCTATCCCCCATAGGTGGGGTCTTATGGCTATTGAGTTCTTTTTTTACTTCTGCTACAGGCTTTGATTGTGATCAAATAATTTTTTTATCAGGATAGTTCGGTATTTACTTGAGCATAATTATCTTGAGTTTGATGGACTATTCTATCTCCAGAGATGTGGGACAGCCATGGGCGCAAAACGTGCACCATAGTATGCCAACCTATTTCTCGGTTGGTGGGAGGCGTCCCACATCTTTGGAGATAGGAATCGGTTCAGATCATCGGCTGTCTTTTATAAAAGATTTATCAATGACCTGGTATTGATATGGAAAGGTACCCAGGAAGAAGCCACACAGTTTCTTGAAAGTTTAAATTCAAATGAGATAGGGATCCAGTTCACCATGGAATGGCATAAAACAACCATTAATTATTTAGACATCACTTTAATGTCAGACATTTCCACTAATAAGATTGAAACTAAGATCTATCGAAAACCCATTGCCAAAAACAACTTGTTGCATTCCTCAAGTAGTCATCCTAAGAATACTGCTAGAGCAATTGCCAAAGGCCAGTTCATTAGAATGAAACGCAATTGCTCTAGAGATGATGACTACAGAGAAGAATGCAGGAAACTGAGTAATGATCTATTACAGAGAGGTTATCATAAAAAGACCATACTGTGTCCCCTAAAAGAAGTAAATTTTATTCCTAGAACAGATCTTTTGAAGGATAAAATAAGTAAATCAAGTAAAAATGGTGCTATGTCTAATATGAGAGACAAGTCTCAGGTCACTTTCCTCACAAGTTATAATGACCAATATTCACAAATTTGCAACATTGTGAAGAAACATATTCCGATTCTTTTGGCTGATACTAAGCTGAAAGATGTTGCCAATCTAGGCTGTAGATTTTCATATAGACATAGTATGACACTGGGAAATATGTTATCCCCTACAGTTCTTCCGAAAAAGGAAACAGGTAGTAGCTGGCTAACACATAAAGGTACCTACAAATGTAGTAGCCCGAGGTGCAAAGCTTGTGACTATATATCTGTAAGCCCCTGTTTTGAATCATATTGGACAGGGAAGAGATTTGAAACCTCTCAGTGCATAAATTGCAGTATGGGCTATATTGTTTATCTTATCTCTTGTGATCAATGTAGACTTCAATACATGTGCCCCACCACTAGGGAGGTGAGGTCCAGAATACGTGAACATATTAGTAACATTAATTGCAAAAAAGAATGCTCTCTTTTGGCAACACATTTTATATAACAGCACCAACAGTCGACAGATACATTGAAATGGCAGGCTATAGAGTTAGTGCGAACCCCTAGAAGAGGTGGAGATAGGGTGAAGGAATTATATCGCAGAGAGGCATTCTGGATATTTAAATTGGAGACCAGATACCCTAAGGGCCTTAATTCCACCTTTGATATCATGAATCACTGGGAATCATAGTTTATGATGGTAACGACGAAGTTTCAACAATTTATCCAAGTGCTCTATATATATGTTAATATAAAAATATATAACATGTACCAATCTTACTGTTAATTTGATATTACTGATGTGGCAAATTGAGTAGTGCTCCAATATCCATTGAAGATTTCATACTAACTAGCAAATATGTATTTCCTGTGGTTTAATGATTTTGTTTACAGAATAATGTTGTTTTCATTTTGATTGCATTAGTATGTAAATTAAAATATGTCCATACGTTTGAAAAAAGATCTATGCAGATACATATTGAATATCTGTAATATTTAGGTAAGTGAATTATATATGGTATTGGTTATAATTTGCAACTATTATTCAGATTGTTCTCTGTAAATTAACAAGTGCACTAATTAATAGCACCAAGTGCATTTGAAATATTTTCCTATATAGGTGTGTGAGGCACCTTCCCCCAATCATCTGTGAGTACGGGGAAACCCGAAACGTGTCCTGTGGCTGCTCTAAGTTTACTTTTAGCCATTTAGTATGTTGTTATCCCAGTTCTGCTTGGGTGTTTTTGTATTTTTAAACATACACTAATAAATTCTTTTGGGTTTTACGGAGCCGCTCTAGCATTATCCTTTCTTTTTTGAGTGTGTACTGTAACTCCCGTAACTGCCTGAAAATATTAACAAAAACCTAACGCATGCGCAATATCTATCTACCTGTCAACCCAACCCCTAATCCGCCATTGACCCACATCACAATAAACCTAATAAATGTATTAACCCTAATTTGCCATTGAGCCCCATCGCAATCTACCTAATAAATGTATTAACCCCTAATCTGCCATTAACCCACATCACAATAAAACTAATAAAACTATTAACCCGTAATCCCCCATTAACCCACATCACAATAAACCTAATAAAACTATTAACCCATAATCCGCCAAACACACGCAACACAATAATAATATAAAATCTATTAACCCCTAATCCGCCAAACCCCCACAACGCAAATAACTAATTAAATTACTAGGCCCCCTAACCTAACAGACCCTAAATCAACCCCAATTACCTCAATTAAAAAATACTGTTACAATTAAAATAAAAAAGCTAACATTAATTAAAAATAAAAAAATATGATTAAATTAATCTAAGATTTCAAAAATAAAAAAGTCTAACATTACATAAAATAATAAACCAAAATATCAAAAATAAAAAAATTAAACCTAATCCCTATGAAAATAAAAATGCCCCCAAAAAATATAAACACCCCCTAATCTAATACTATACTACCAATAGCCCGTAAAAAAAAGGCCTTTTGTAGGGCATTGCCTTAAGTTAAACAGCTCTTTTACCTTAAAAATTACAAAAAAAAAGTCCCCCCTCTAACAGTAAAACCCCCCAAAATAAAAGAACCTAACAGTAAACAAAACCTTATCTACCAATTGCCCCTAAAGGGGCATTTGTTGGGGCATTACCCTTAAAAGGGCATTCAGCTCTTTTACTGACCTTAAAAGGGTATTCAGCTCTTTTAAGAGTGACCAATAAATCCATAATCTAAAGACCCCAAACCCCCTTTCCCCCCAAAAAAAAGCCTAGGTCTAACCCCCAAATAGGTACTCACCGTTCCTGAAGTCTGGCGGAGAAGGTTCTGTTCCAGGAGGTAAAGTCTTCTTCCAAGCGGCCAACATCTTCTTCCAAGCGGGACCCTCTTCCTTCTTCATCCAGGACCAAGCCGGTGCGGAGTGGAGATGAGCGTGGAGCAGGACCAGCAACCGTGGAGCCATGGAGCGTGGAGGATCCTCTTCATACGATCGCCGCCGTACACTGAATAATGAATTCAAAGTACTTGATTAAATATGGCGTCCCTTGCATATTGGTTGATTTGATTCTTCCCTCATATCCCAGTCATTCTGCCAAGGGAACAAGGAACAGTAGGAGGAATATCAGGGTATAAATAGTGGCAGAAGAACAAAACAAAATTTGAGTTTGCCCTCCGGAGAATACGGGCGGGGGTCGCAGACTCTCGTCATACAGAAGAAAAGCAAATTATCTGGTAAGCATAATTTATGTTTTCCTTCTTAATATAAGGAGAGTCCACAGCTTCATTCCTTACTTGTGGGAAACATATACCCAAGCTCCAGAGGACACTGAATGAACGGGAGGGCAAAAAAGGAGGTGGACCCTATTCTGAGGGCACCACAGCCTGCAAAACCTTTCTCCCAAAAGCTGCTTCAGCTGAAGCAAAGACGTCAAACTTGTAAAATTTAGAAAAGGTATGTAAGGAGAACCAGGTAGTCGCCCTACAAATCTGATGAGCCTTAATCCTCTGAGGAGGCGTATGTCCCGCTGTCTCATAGGCTAAGCAAATAATGCTCCTCAACCAAAAAGATAAGGAAGTGGACAAGGCCTTCTGCCCCCCAAGCTTCGCAGAATAGACAACAAACAAAGAAGAAGTCTGTCTAAACTCCTTCGTAGCCTGATTTAAACTCCAAGGAGGAGCGCTAGATCTAAACACAGGCCTGATTCTAGCCAGAGCCTGTATTTGTAACTTAGGTTAGGATTTATTTTACAGGTAAATTTGTATTTATTTTAGCTAGGTAGCTATTAAATACTTAATAACTATTTAATAACTATTCTACCTAGTTAAAATAAATACAAAGTTGCCTGTAAAATAAAAATAAATCCTAAAATAGCTACAATGTAACTATTAGTTATATTGTAGCTATATTAGAGTTTATTTTATAGGTAAGTACTTAGTTTTAAATAGGAATTATTTAGTTAATAATTGTAATTTTCATTAGATTTATTTAAATTAGATTTAAGTTAGGGCGGGTTAGGGTTAGGCTTAGGTTTAGGGGTTAATAAATTTAGTATAGTAGCGGCAACGTTGGGTGCGGCAGATTAGGAGTTAATAAATGTAGGTAGGTGTCGGTGATGTTAGGGACGGCAGATTAGGGGTTAATAAAATTTAACTAGTGTTTGCGAAGCGGGAGTGCGGGGGCCTCGGTTTAGGGGTTAATAGGTCATTTATGGGTGTTAGTGTACTTTTTAGCACTTTAGTTAAGAGCTTTATGTTCCGGAGCCCATAAAATTCTTAACTACTGACTTTCAAATGCGGTAGGAGACTTGACAGGAGAGGGTCTACCGCTCACTTCTTCCAAGACTTGTAATACCAGCATTAGGCAAATCACATAAAAAGATAGGATACGCAATTGACATAAGGGGATTTGCCGTAGCCTCAAGTCGCGGAAGAAAAGTGAGCGGTACACCTGTACCTGCCTGACTCGTAATACCAACGGGCGTTAAAAAGCAGCGTTGGGACCTCTCAATGCTGCTTTTTAAGGCTAACGCAGAACTCATGATCTAGCCGTATCCTAATATTTGTGCTCCACTTGTAATCTAGGCCTTAGTGTTTAATGACTCTTTAATAAAAAGGTGAAAACTATAAATCAAGAAACACAATTAATTAAAAGTGTACACTATTAATATTTAAATTCAGAATGGATATTTATGATGGAAACAAAGATGTATGAACATATGAACTGAAATAAATGATTATATAAAATATAACAAAAAGTAATCAAACTACTCAGATGAAACATCATCAATACTTAAACAATTAGTTTCCATGCTTTACTTTCACATGAAGAACATGAAAAGCCATGCAAAACTCCTATTAAAGTCTTTAATTTGCTGTTGTGTTTAGCCACATTTTTCTGTGGATTGAAATTTCTTTAAAAAAAAGGAGCAAAAAATAAAAATCATATGAACATATGCAAAATGTTATTGCCCAGTCTAATGGCTTGAAATAGGGTCTAACACACATACTAATGGAAGGGCCTCAGAAACAAGGGAAGTACTAGAGGTAATTCAAGATCAAGGAGAGGCAGGTAATGTAGTAGACACACTACAGATTAGGGAGCTAGAAAAATCAATAGAAATTGATACTCCAAATGTTCAGGGAGAACTGGTAGTGAGAAAGAAAACACTAGGTACATCCAAGACAAACTTTATACAAGATAAGAAGGCAAATAGTGAGCATCAGGATTTTCAATGTGCAGTGACAAAACAGAGAATAGGGGTTGAACAAGAAAAAGGAGAGGAAAGCGGCCAAGCAACCAAGAGAGATGGGCTAAGAACAGCCAAAGCAAGGAACAGGTAAAAAGTCTCGCAATAATTAATCTCACTACAGAGGTGTTTAATAAATCTGAGACGGATGTCCTTAGCTTAGGTTTAAGTTTTGTTCCAAGTTGTAACTTTAACCTTTTCAATACTATCATTGATTTAAACTGTTTTGTTAGAAAGTTAACATTAAAAAAGTATTTTGCAAATCAAAGTGAGAAGTCCATTAAAAATATGTCATATGTCTCCTTTAACAATGGGTGAACAGTGTGATGTAGCCTTTAATGAGGCAAAATATTATCTGTCCCTGCTTGAGTTAGAAATGGGAAGTATAAGGAAATGGGACGTATAAGGGAAATTTTGGTCTGATAAAAGGAAGTGTGGGTTTCAAGCCTCCATCTATTTTTTACCCTATAAAATCTAGGGGGGGGAGTTTTAGAAACCTTAAGGATACTACACAGCCAGAATCAGACCAAAAAGATTACAAGTAATCTTACCTTTGCACAGAGAAAGGCCCTGAAGTCTTTGGGAGATAGAAGTGACCTAGTTTACAGAAAGGCAGATAAGGGAGGGAATATAGTGGTTATGTGGAGGAAGGATTATATAAAGGAGGCTGAGAGGCAGCTTGTGGATGGTAAAGTAAATTGTAGGCTATTTGACAATCCCACTGGGGTTTTCCAGGGGCTTGTGTATGGAATATTGGATGATGGCAAAGAAGAGGTTCTTATAGACGATTCAACTTTTGAATTTTTGTTTGTATCTGACCCGGTGGTGCCAATCTTTCACCACTTGTCAAAAGTACACAAGTCCCTGGAACAAGTACAGGGGAGGCCCATAGTCTCTGGAATATGGTCCCCTTTTGAGAACCTTTCATCTTGGATTGATTCCTTCCTGCAGCCACTTTTCAAACGTATTCCCAGCTATCTCAGAGATACCAAGCACCTTTTGAGATTATTGGAAGATGAAATTTGGCAAGATCGATATATATATGGTTAGTGCTGCGGAATCTGTTGGCACTCTACAAATAACCAATAATAATAATAATAATAATAATAATAATAGGTGACAGTAGATGTGGCAGGGCTTTATTCTTGCATTCCACACAGTAAATGTCTTACTGCAGTCAGATTCTTTTTAGACAAATATACCAATTTTGATGAGTCATTTAAGGATTATGTTATCAGAATAACAAGGTTTCTGCTAAACCACAATTATTTTTTGTTTGATGGGAATTACTATCTCAAGAAGCATGTAACAGCTATGGGGGCTAAGTTTGGCCCCCCCTATGCCAACCTGTTCATGGGTTGGTGGGAGCTGTTCCACGTTTATGGAGATAGTAACCCATATATAAACTGGATTAAGTTTTATCATAGATACATAGATGATTTGATTTTTATATGTAGTGGTTGTGTCTCAGGGATAGAAGACTTCATAAAGTATTTACATTTTAATACTGTAGGCTTAAAGTTTACATATACAGTTAGATATCATTTCTGGATGTATCATTGAGTGGTGATGTTGCAGAAGGCAATATCAAAAGCAAGCTATATCATAAGCCGCTGCGGTCCAATACAATTTTACATGCTAACAGCCTGCATCCCAAGCATACAGGCTTTGGGATAATTAAAGGGGAATGCATAAGACTGAAAATAAATTGTTCAAAGGCTAATGTTTTTCATAAGGAATGTCAGGAGCTTAAACAAAGGTTTCTAGACAAAGGTTATAATGGTAAAGTCGTAGACAGAGCCATAGCACAAGTGGTGGATTTGGATAGGACGGCTAGATTTAGAGTTCGGCGGTAGCCGTGAAAACCAGCGTTAGAGGCTCCTAACGCTGGTTTTAGGCTACCGCCGGTATTTAGAGTCACTCAAAATAGGGTCTAACGCTCACTTTTCAGCCGCGACTTTTCCATACCGCAGATCCCCTTACGTCAATTGCGTATCCTATCTTTTCAATGGGATCTTTCTAACGCCGGTATTTAGAGTCGTTTCTGAAGTGAGCGTTAGAGCTCTAACGACAAAACTCCAGCCGCCGGAAAATAGCAGGAGTTAAGAGCTTTCTGGGCTAACGCCGGTTCATAAAGCTCTTAACTACTGTGCTCTAAAGTACACTAACACCCATAAACTACCTATGTACCCCTAAACCGAGGCCCCCCCACATCGCCGCCACTCGATTAAATTTTTTTAACCCCTAATCTGCCGACCGCCACCTACGTTATACTTATGTACCCCTAATCTGCTGCCCCTAACCCCGCCGACCCCTGTATTATATTTATTAACCCCTAACCTGCCCCCCACAACGTCGCCAACACCTGCCTACACTTATTAACCCCTAATCTGCCGAGCGGACCTGAGCGCTACTATAATAAAGTTATTAACCCCTAATCCGCCTCACTAACCCTATCATAAATAGTATTAACCCCTAATCTGCCCTATTCTTATTTAAAGCTAAATACTTACCTGTAAAATAAACCCTAATATAGCTACAATATAAATTATAATTATATTGTAGCTATTTTAGGATTAATATTTATTTTACAGGCAACTTGGTAATTATTTTAACCAGGTACAATAGCTATTAAATAGTTAAGAACTATTTAATAGTTACCTAGTTAAAATAATAACAAAATTACCTGTAAAATAAATCCTAACCTAAGTTATAATTAAACCTAACACTACCCTATCAATAAATTAATTAAATAAAATACCTACAATTACCTACAATTAACCTAACACTACACTATCAATAAATAAATTAAATACAATTGCTACAAATAACTACAATTACATAAACTAACTAAAGTACATAAAATAAAAAAGAACTAAGTTACAAAAAATAAAAAAATATTTACAAACATAAGAAAAATATTACAACAATTTTAAACTAATTACACCTACTCTAAGCCCCCTAATAAAATAACAAAGACCCCCAAAATAAAAAAATGCCCTACCCTATTCTAAATTAATAGAGTTAAAAGCTCTTTTACCTTACCAGCCCTGAACAGGGCCCTTTGCGGGTCATGCCCCAAGAAGTTCAGCTCTTTTGCCTGTAAAAAAAAACATACAATACCCCCCCCAACATTACAACCCACCACCCACATACCCCTAATCTAACCCAAACCCCCCTTAAATAAACCTAACACTAAGCCCCTGAAGATCTTCCTACCTTGTCTTCACCATCCAGGTATCACCGATCCGTCCTGGCATCCGGTGCTGAAGAGGTCCAGAAGAGGCTCCAAAGTCTTCCTCCTATCCGGCAAGAAGAGGACATCCGGACCGGCAAACATCTTCTCCAAGCGGCATCTTCGATCTTCTTCCATCCGGTGCGGAGCGGGTCCATCTTGAATCAGCCGACGCGGATCCATCCTCTTCTTTCTGTGTCTCCCGACGAATGACGGTTCCTTTAAGGGACGTCATCCAAGATGGCGTCCCTCGAATTCCGATTGGCTGATAGGATTCTATCAGCCAATCGGAATTAAGGTAGGAATATTCTGATTGGCTGATGGAATCAGCCAATCAGAATCAAGTTCAATCCGATTGGCTGATCCAATCAGCCAATCAGATTGAGCTCGCATTCTATTGGCTGATCGGAACAGCCCCATAGGAAATAATGGGGCTGCGTTAGGAGCTGAACGCTGCTTTTTTGCAGGTGTTAGGTTTTTTTACAGCTCAAACAGCCCCATTGTTTCCTATGGGAGAATCGTGCACGAGCACGTTTTTGAGGCTGGCCGCGTCCGTAAGCAACTCTGGTATCGAGAGTTGCATTTGCGGTAAAAATGCTCTACGCTCCTTTTTTGGAGCCTAACGCAGCATTTTTTTGAACTCTCGATACCAGAGTTAATTTTATGCTGCAGCCAGAAAAAAGCCTGCGTAGCGTTAACAGCCCATCTACCGCCAAACTCCAAATCTAGGCCGGAAAGAGTTACTCTCTGATAACAGAAAGTGTAAAAGAAAACATAATAAAGATAAACCGACCTTTATTACTAGCTACAGTAGTCAGTATGGGGATATTGTTAAGCTAGTGAAAAGCATTTTTCTATTCTCAAAGGGGACAATGATTTACATGATATTGTGATAGAAGGATGCTGTTTTGTTTCCAAACGCAACCGCACTTTAGGTAATTATCTTTCACTAAGTGTTGTCAACACTAAAACACCCAATAGGAGCAGTTGGCTTCTGTGTAAAGGGCATTATAAATGCATCAATATAAATTGCAAAGCCTGTGGGCATGCTGTAGTTTCAAAACAGTTCCAATCACATGTGTTACAAAGAGTTTAAGAAGCTGTGAGCTGTACTAATTGTCGGTCTAAATATGTGATCTATATGGTTCAATGCACAGAATGCAGGATGCATTCATGCAGGATAACATAATATTTTTCCTCTTTCCCCCCAAATAATTCTGTAATACCCTATGGAAGCTGCAAAGTTTACATTCTGATATATGTAGTCATAGTAAACACATTCTAATAAGTCAGGATTATAGCTTAACCCCTTAATGACAATAGACGTACCTGGTACGTCAGTTGTCTGAGTGCTGGAAGTGATTGCGATCGATTCCAGCAGCTCTCAGGGTATTGCAGTGATGCCTCGATATTGAGGCATCCTGCAATACCCTTTTACAAGCAACCGATGCAGAGAGAGACACTCTGTGGCCCTCTCTGCACCGGTAGCAATGGTGCTGTTCGTTGGTGGGTGGGAGCTTAGCAGGGAGGCGGGTGGGCGGCCCATCGCTATCTGGCATCAGGTTCCTGTAAGTGCAATGTGCATGCCGGGTGCCGGGAGTGTGCGGGGGGGGGGGGCTGCGGGGGCGCACGCGCAGCATCCACTGCCACCAATGATTCATACATTTAAAGGGAGAGGGGGAAAACACGTTAGAAAAAAATTAAATATAAAAGGATCTTGGAGGATCTTGGAGGATGGGGGTATTGAGAGGGGGCAGCTACACTACAGAAAAAGCTTGGATAAAAAAACTAACAAAAAAACAACGTTTTTGGGGGCAAACTGGGTACTGGCAGACAGCTTCCAGTACCCAAGATGGCGGCAAATAGGTAGCGGGGAGGGTTAGAGAGCTGTTTGGGGTGGATCAGGGAGGTTGGGGGCTAAGGCGGGGGTCCATCACAGCTGAATAAATATTTTTTTTAGAAATAATAAAAACATAAATTAAAAAACACCTTTTATTTTAGTACTGGCAGACTTTCTGCCAGTACTTAAGATGGCGGGGGCAATTGTGGGGTGGGGGAGGGAAGAGAGCTGTTTGGGAGGGATCAGGGGGTGTGATGTGTCAGGTAGGAGGCTGATCTCTACACTAAAGCTAAAATTAACCCTGCAAGCTCCCTACAAACTAACTAATTAACCCCTTCACTGCTAGACATAATACACGTGTGATGCGCAGCGGCATTTAGCGGCCTTCTAATTACCAAAAAGCAACGCCACAGCCATATATGTCTGCTATTTCTGAACAAAGGGGATCACAGAGAAGCATTTAAAACCATTTGTGTCATAATTGCACAAGTTGTTTGTAAATAATTTCAGTGAGAAACCTAAAGGTTGTGAAAAAATTAGTAAAAAAATAAACAATTTTATTTTTTGATCGCTTTTGGCAGTGAAATGGTGGCATGAGATATACCAAAATTGGCCTAGATCAATACTTTGGGTTGTCTACTACACTAAAGCTAAAATTAACCCTACAAGCTCCCTAAAAGCTCCCTTATTAACCCCTTCACTGCTGGGCATAATACACGTGTGGTGCACAGCGGCATTTAGCGGCCTTTTAATTACCAAAAAGCAACACCAAAGCCATATAAGTCTGCTATTTCTGAACAAAGGGAATCCCAGAGAAGCATTTACAACAATTTGTGCCATAATTGCACAAGCTGTTTGTAAATAATTTTAGTGAGAAACCTAAAATTGTGAAAAATTTAAAGTTTTTTTTATTTGCTCGCATTTGGCGGTGAAATGGTGGCATGAAATATACAAAAATGGGCCTAGATCAATACATTGGGTTGTCTACTACACTACACTAAAGCTAAAATTAACTATACAAGCTCCCTACAAGCTCCCTAATTAACCCCTTAACTGCTAGGCATAATACACGTGTGGTGCACAGCGGCATTTAGCGGCCTTCTAATTACCAAAAAGCAACGCCAAAGCCATATAAGTCTGCTATTTCTGAACAAAGGGGATCCCAGAGAAGCATTTACAACCATTTATGTCATAATTGCACAAGCTATTTGTAAATAATTTCAGTGAGAAACCTAAAGTTTGTGACAAAATTTGTAAAAAAGTGAACTTTTTTTTTATTTGATTGCATTTGGCGGTGAAATGGTGGCATGAAATACAACAAAATGGCTGGTGGCATGAAATACAACAAAATGGCCTAGATCAATACCTTGGGATGTCTTCTAAAAAGAAAATATATACATGTCAAGGGATACTCAGGGATTCCTGAAAGATATCAGTGTTCCAATGTAACTAGCGCTAATTTTGAGAAAAAGTGGTTTTGAAATAGCAAAGTGCTACTTGTACTTATTGCCCCATAACTTGAAAAAAAAGCAAAGAACATGTAAACATTGGGTATTTCTAAACTCAGGACAAAATTTAGAAACATGGCATGGGTGTTTTTTGGTGGTTGTAGATGTGTGACAGATTTTGGGGGTCAAAAAGTTAGAAAAGGTGTGTTTTTTCCATTTTTTTTCATCATATTTTATAAAAGAAATGTATAGTTAATTATAAAATATGATGAAAATAATGTTATCTTTAGAAAGTTCATTTAATGGCGAGAAAAACGGTATGCAATATGTGTGGGTACAGTAAATTAGTAAAAGGAAAATTACAGCTAAACACAAACACAAACAGAAATGTAAAAATAGCCCTGGTCCTTAAGGGTAAGAAAATTGAAAAATGGTCTGGTCATTAAGGGGTTAATATGTTTTTTTTTATATATTATCCTGAAGCACCGCACCCCAAGTTTTTACTAAGTCTAACACACATACTATTGGGAATGCAAACAGTGGTAATAAAACCAACTAATCAGATTAATAGCTGAGCTAAACTTGGACATTAGTCCACCCATGTCCAGCCCCCTCTATAAACAAAGCAGCTGTGATAAGGATGAACAAGATTGTGCCAGGGGATTAATTAAAGAGGACCCTTTTCCTGTACTTTGAAGACAGTGTGTAAAGGTTTTTATTTAACTTAAATTAAACATACTATTTTATTTTATTTTTAAACTTATTTCTTTATTTAATTTAATTGAAAGGGTTTTAGACATGGATAGGCTTGAAAATAGGAATTCACATTGACTTTTCAGAGCCACATTTATTCTTGTAAAAGTGCAACACTAATATCTGGGCATATCTAAATCTTAGTGTGTGGAACTTTCACAATAATAAATTTGTCTCACAGGCTCAGAAAACCAGGAAGTGCTGGGTTGCTGCAGAAAGTTTAAGGGAGTTGGATGAAGAGGGTAAGTATCTAAACCCTAAGGGCTCCATTTATTAAGCAGCGGATGCTGTTTCGGAGCCTCATCATTTCAGGTATGCCTCAAACAGAAGTTAAGAAGCAGTGGTTGTAAGACCGCTGCTCCTTAATTTCTCTGCCACCTTTTAGGTGGTGTAATGAAATCATCCCGATCGATGGATTTTTCCCTGTCAGACCAAACTGGTCAGTAGTCTTCTTATCCCGGTGTCAAGTGGAAAGATAAGGAAATATCCCAGAACAAAGTGAGTGTAAGAAATGAGGTAAGGAGTATTCCTGGTAGACAGTGCAGTCCTTCACGGCAATAAGATTAAGGCAGATAATAGTCAGAGGCAGGCAGAGTTCAGCAACAGAAAGGCAATCCAGTAGTTTAGCAGCTCAGGGGTAAACCAGTAGAATGGTCAGGAACAGACAGAGGTCAGCAACAAAAGGTAATCCAGCAGTTCAGGGGTAAACCACTAGAATGGTCAGGAACAGGCAGATGTCAGCAACAAAAGGTAATCCATCAGTTTAGCAGGTCATGGGTAAACCAGTAGAATGGTCAGACGAGCAGAGTTCAGTAACAATAAGACAATCCAGCAATTTAAGGGTTAAGCAGCAGAGTGGTCAGACAAGCAGAGTTCAATAACAATAAAGCAATCCAGCAATTCAAGGGTTAAGCAGCAGAGTGATCAGACAAGCAGGGTTCAGTAACAATAAGGCGATCAAAGTAAAAGCAGTTCAGAATAATAGCACCCAGGGAAACACAAGACTAACCTATACTTGGGCACTGAAGGTAAGTAACGCAGGTACTTACATAGGTGCAGATTCATGCCAAGAGGACTCACAGACCGGCATCAGAGAGAAATGGCTTGCGGCAATGACATCATCGCTGAGCGCCCACAGGAACCACCACGTCCATGGCAACAGGACGGAGCGACATGAGGAGCCGAGGAGCGCAGAGGAGCGGCCTGACATATACGATTGGGATGATTGATGGCCCCTGCTAGGGCACCATTAGATTTGTTGTTTTAGCAAAGTTTTAGTGACCATCCATATTTAGTTTTTGGTCTCTTTGTTAAGATACAAACAGAAAATACAGGAAATATGTAAACAAAATTTTAAAAAACATAATTTTCAGAACAAAATGGCTTCTTCAGGCAAAAGCCATTATGTAATGTGATCTCCCTTGGCACTAAGCACATCTTGAACTCTTTTGGGGAGACTGTCCTGAAGTTTTCTGAAGTAATCTTATGGTATATTATATCAGACTTCTTTCAGCACTTCCCAGAGTTCTTCTTTAGATTTAGGTCTAATCTAATGGTGGCCTAAGACTATATATATATATATATATATATATATATATATATATATATATATATATATATATATATGTGTGTGTGTGTGTGTGTGTGTGTGTGTTTGTTAAACGTGGCTAGCTTTACTTTGTTCTTTTGAATTCAACGAAGTAGTAGTGAATTGTTATCTAGGCACCATATCTATTATGCATAAGTATGATGCATTTTTTGCTTCTGCTATATTTATAGAATGATATGCAAATAAAGCCCATATTGAGCTCAGATAGAACTGATTTAAATTGTTCATTTGTTTGTAAGGGATGAAAAAGGTGAACATTCAAGTAATTTCACAATTCAGTTTGATCCACTGCAGATAATGGCCCATACATAGGGTTATCATACTTCTACTTCTAAAATAGGATACTGATGAAAAATGTATTAAGAATAAATGCACTATAGAATTTTTATAAGCATGTTCTTAAAAAAGAAGTATGGTACAGGCCTTGTATATTTTACACATATCTAGCACTCTGTTAAATGCAGAATGTGCATACACATTAACATTTTCTTTCATTTGTCCGCCATATTCAATAATAATGACTAATTATATCAGTAGTTTCCAATATTGGATATCTACACAAGCATCCCTCATTTAAATTATTCATCATACTTTTTCATAGGGAAAGCAAAAAATCTTTCAGGTAGCACGAGAGCAATACATAATGGATTATCCTATGTGGGTTATGAACAAATGTATGTGTGCTTTGAGCAAGAAATGAGGCTTATGATCATCCTGTAGATATGTAGCTGCTCTATACTGTAGCCGTACACATCAAATACTCCAGCAGGTTTAAATTTTGTGTTCAGCTGCTTTGCTGTTTGTTTTGAATAAGGTATGTTTAAGACTAAAACTGTCTTCTTCTTCTTCTTATTATTATTATTACTATTATTATAACCTGATATATTACTTGTAAACATACATATGATACTGTACATGCTTTGAAAAAATGTGCAGCATGGCTTGATGAGAAAAAAAAATTGACTGACAATGATTACTCAATCAGACAATATTACGAGTTTATATATAAGTCCATTATACAATGTTTGCTCTGTCAAGACCTAAGTGAGTAAAATTGATTAAAAAGAAATATTATCTACAGGAACTCTGGCAAAACATTTGCATTTACAGTAGGTTGCATGAGTATATATATTCTCCAAGATCTTTGATTTTTTTTTTTTATGTAACAAAAAAAAGCACACATTCAAAATATTTCTACATAGCAATTGTTTGGTAAATAAATACTTGGTAGAAATGTTTAAATAAGTTTCCACCAGATTTGTGTTTCTGTAATCTTTAGCCATAATATTTGGCATACTTGTTCAAGCTCCCTAAAGTTAAAATGACAATTTTTAAGTCTTCCCCGATTTTTTCAATTTGATTGAGGTATAGGATTTGGCACATTTATTCTTCAACAATCAGCATCTTGCTTACAAACTACTCTAGCATTGTATTGGCTGTGTTTCAAAAATTCTTGTCATGTTGAAAGTTGAACTTCCACCACAGTCCAAGGTCACATACCTGTTTTAGTTCCATTGATGTGTCCTTACTGATGACAAGTTCCAACTCCCTACCAATTAGAAGACTGCATGCCACCATCATGCTCTTCAATGTGTTAACTCTTCCTAGGGTATATATATATATATATATATATATATATATATATATTTATTTTACTATGCCCCATGAGTAACAATTTTTTTGCCCCATCTTTGCTGAGTGTTCTACATAGCAGTATTTTGTTTAGCATTCATTCTTTATCAATCAGCATAGGTGTTGTGGTGTTTAACTTCTGATCAGTAGCTTCCTTGCTTGGACAATTTATTTCATGGTGCATTCTTGCCAAATTGCTGTAAAAATAGCTTCTATGATGATTTTTTTAGTCCAACCCTCTTTGGTGATTTTCTAGAAATTCCTTCTATAGGCCTATTTTAAGAGCTTATTTGTATTATTGCATAGCTATACTCTCTGAATAACAGAATAAGGGTGGGCTCTTTTCAAATAATCACACGCATTTTAGCCTGTAGCGCGACGTCCATTCCGCACTCAAAAAAATGACGTTTGAGTGTGGGATTTTCATAGCGCCGGTATTAAAGGTTATGCGGTCCGGCTAAAATGCTTGCGTTACAGCTCCGTGCCACTGGGATGAAGATAGAAGACGTCCCCGAGATGGATAAAGGTGTTGCCGCCTGCATGAAGACTTCTCGCCGCCTGGGTGAAGATGTCCAGACTTCAGGAACCGTGAGTAGATTTTATGGGGTTAGTGTTAGGGTTTTTTTTTTTCATTTTTTGGGGTGGATTTTTTTTAGATTAGGGCTTTGGGCAATTGTAAAATAGCTGAATGCCCTTTTAAGGGCAATGCCCATACAAATGCCCCTTTAGGGGCAGTGGGTAGCTTAGTTTTTTTTTAGAGTTAGGCTTTTTTATTTTGGGGGGTTGGTTGGGTGGTGGGTTTTACTGTTGGGGCACTTTGTATTTTTTTTACAGGTAAAAAAGCTGTTTAACTTAGGGCAATGCCCTACAAAAGGCCCTTTTAAGGGCTATTGGTAGTTTATTGTAGGCTAGGGGGTATTTTTATTTTTGGGGGGAAGGGGTTATTTTTATAGCGCTATTAGATTAGGTGTAATTGTTTTTATTTTTGATAATTTCCTTTATTATTTTTTATAATCCTAGTGTTTTTTATTTTTCGGAATTTTAGTGTTTATTTTTTTTGTAATGTTAAATTTTTTAATTTTTTTTCGTAGGATTAGTTTTTTTTTAAATTTGTCCGCAGGTCCAAGCTATATATAAGCTTTGTAAACACAGCCAGCAGAAGAGATTATCCCAGTGGGATATAGCAGAGATGAGATAATAAAATGTTGATTTTCCATTGTTCTCTCCAAGTACTGGTGATTGTTTTATGGACAGATATAAAATAAAGAAGAATGTATATGTACACAATGTGATACAGTAATGAGATCTGATTATACCTACAAACTCAACCCATTTTATTAGGTTGTGGCTTCAAAACACAAAATCAGAGCTTTAATATACACAAATAAACCTTAAAAAGCTAATTTTCATTTTTTTTTTACTCTGCAGTTGGTAAAAAAAGCAATTGTAAACACATTAAGGGAAAAACTATTTTACAGTATACTGTCCCTTTAACTCCAGTTTAAATCAAAGCACATTTAGTTGCTACTGCCTTTCTGTAAAATTGTGTTTAAGAAATGAGGTAGATCAAATTAACATCATTTGAAAAGAAGATTAAAAGCACAGGTGTTAGGTCTGAAAAAGCAAATGAAAAATGTCATGGTTAAAAGTAGCATAAATGCTTATTTACAATGGGCTCCTTATTCATTCAAATACCAACAATTTTATTTATTTTTCATTTGATTTTAATGGATGCATTTGTCTTCATGCAGGCAGTATATTATTGCAGCACTGATCTGTTACTTGGGACAAAATTTATCACCATGGCTACCAAATGGTAAATTAAATTTGTCTTCCTAACTACATGAATAATACCCCAATAGGGGAAAATGCTGGTCTGTAGGAAAAAAAGGCTCATCTTTAATCAAAACATACCAGATAAAAGGTGGTTTATTTTAAATGTTTTTTTGCTTATAATAAATGAATATTAAGGTAATGAACGAATGGGAAAAAGAGTTATTAAGTGATAGAAAACTAACATAACAAGATCCTACCAAACTGTATTATTCTTGCAAAATATAGATTCAGCCAAATGAAAGAAGATGAGTCCAAACAAAGCATTTTTACATGCATTATATTTATAATCTGTATAATATTTAAAAGAGAGGAAGAATGCATATATAACATGCCAGGTAAAATGAAATCAGTGGATGCATTTTATTAGGTTTTTTTGTGCTGCAAAAAAAACAAAAAAACAGTTTATTACAATTTTATTTTTTACTAATAAAAAAGAAATATTAGTTAAATATTCTTCTTTGTTTAGAAAAATAAAAATATAACTGCAGGAAGCAAGATCTGTTCTGGTTCATGCTAAGATTATCTCTTGACACGCAATTGAGATCTCTCTCTATCCTAGATATATAACAATTAATATATAGATTTTATATATATATATATATATATATATATATATATATATATAGTTTTTTTTTTTTTTTTTTTAGATTAGGGCTTTTATATTTTAATGGGCACAAAAGAGCTGATTGCAATGCTCATACAAATGCCCCTTTTGGGGCAATTGGTAGCCTAGGTTTTTTTAGACTTAGGTTTTTTGGGGGGGTTGGTTGGGTGGGCGGTTTACTTTAAGGGGTGACATTGTAATTTTATTATGTATAAGAACTGTTTAACTTAGGGCAATGCCCTTAAAAAAAAGTTATTTTAAGGGCTATTGGTAGTTTATTGATAGATTAGGGGATGTTTTTATTTGGGGGTGGCTTTTTATTTTTATAGAGCTATTAGATTAGGTTTAATTTGTATTATCTTGGATAATTTCGTTTATTTTTTTTTAATCTTAGTGTTTTTTTATTTTTCGTGTTTTTTGTTAGATTATTTTTAATTTTTGTAATTTAGTGGGGGGTTTTTGTAATGTTAGTTTTTTTTTTTTTGTAGTGTTAGGATTTTATAATATTGTAATATAGGTTTTTTATTTTTAGCTTATTTTTTTTTTAAATAGTAATGTTAAGTTAATTTATACTTTAATCTTAGGTTCTTTAATTTCACAGGTAAGTTTTTATTTATTTTAAGGTAGTTATATTGTAATTTTAATTTAAAGTTAGGGGGGGTTTAGGTTTAGGGGTTAATAGTTTAATTTACTGTTTTGCGATGTTGGGAGACGGTGGTTTATGGGTTAATAGTTTTAGTTTAGTATTATCGATGTGGGGGTGGCGGTTTAGGGGTTAATAGATTTATTTTAGTAGTATTGATGAGGGGGGCCAGCGGTTTAGAGATTCATTTTTTTATAGTAGTAGCAATGTGGGGGGCTGGCAGTTTAGGGGTTAATAGGTTTATTTAGTGTTGGTGATAAGGGTGGTCGGCAGTTTAGGAGTTAATATGTTTATTTAGTGTTGGCTATGTGGGTGGGTGGCATTTTAGGGGTTAATAGTGTAGTTTATGGGTGTTAGTGTACTTTGTAACATTTTTGCTATGAGTTTTGTGAAACATTTTTCTTTAGCAAAATCCATAACTACTGGTCTCAGATAGCCGAATGGATTGTGGCGGTACAACCTATAATGCTAGCGTAATAGCCTGACCGAGCAACTTGTAATACAGGCGCAATGAAAATCCCGCACTCAAAATTCATTTTCTGAGTGCAGAATGGAGAGTTGTGTAAAGGCTAAAACGCTAGCGATATAGCTGTATCGCCGCAACTTGTAATACGGGAGACCTGCATATTCCGTGTGTAATGGCCAATTTTTACAAATGAGGCTAAAGGACTTAATTGCAATTATAAAAAAAATAAAAAATAAAAATATTTTCATGTTATATTTGTATTTTAAATTAAATTTTTATTGAGGTTTTCAACAGGTACAACAACATGCTAATGTACATCAAAGTAGGCATAACAGTTTGCCAAATGTACCTAGGCAAAAGCATCTTATATTACCTCATAACAATAAAAGCGTAAAACAGCAAGAATGTAGTAGTACAATATAGAAATAAAACCTCTTTTTGTAATAGGTGTAGTATTCTCTAATAACAGAAAGGGCCGCTCTCGGACCCTGAAAAGACTGAGATGCTATGAAAGATGAGTTCTTATCTGTGTATAAGTAATATGAGAAAACATATAGATATAATGCGATGGATTCATTGTCTGCAAAAAAGCTGGTGATAAAAAATTGTTAGACAATCTTGCCAAGCTGAAAATAGAAAAAAGATGGTCAATCCTATGTTGTATTGCAAGATGTGCATATGGAGGGGGTATTCAAGGGTGCGGTATGGACAAGAGAAACCGCAAAGTTAACCCTCCTAAAGTAGGAGGTATATTATATATTGGGGGGGTAGGAGGTGGTAAATAAAATATAGTAAACAGGATACGTCAAAGAATCTTATATCCCTGGGGGGATAACATATGCCACAGCTATCTGACACATGATGAACGAACTGTAAATAGGTAAAACATAATGGCCACATGGATGGGTTAATTACACGGGGACTGATGTTGTCTTTGCCATGATAAAGTCTAAGAAACCAAAGCTATATGTACCTGGGTAATGCAGCTCCATTATGATATCTTGAGGGTAAAGGCTATATAATATGGCATTGGTGCAGGTCCAGCCCGCAGTGAGAGGTAACTCAGGCGTTTAAAAGGAGGTTACCCGCCCCAGCAATGAGGGCAGCCCACAGCGACACATCAGGGGGGACATTGCAAAGCAGTTTACACTAAACTTAGACCGCTGCTGGGCAAAAACAAGGTAGAGGGGGACCAGGAGGAACAAAATACAGGCAACAGTCAGCAAAATTATGTGTCTTCAGATGCAGTGAGGGACAAAATAACAAACAGAGTGCGAAATATAAATAGGGCAGTGCATGGACATCTAGTAAACATGAGAATACATTTGAATGCCTCCCCTCCAGAAAAAAAAATACATCTGCTCCCTCCCCCGGGAAGCGGGCCCTGCATCCAGGAACAGGAAGACAGATCATCAAACATACATAACTGTTAGAGGAGGAAAACGTAATACACACTGTCCAACATTAGCCTAAAATAAAATGTGCATAAATGACCCCTCTCTACACCTGACAGAAATAAAAGATCATTTTAAGTGCTGAATATTATTGCTTTCTCAGTTATCAAGAGACCCCTCATCAATTAAAATGCAAACAATGCCAGTTTATCTAATAACCTCTCTAATATTTTCCACTTGGCTATTAGATGAAATGATGCATGTTCGTGGTCTTGTTGACTATTGAATGGGTCTGAATACAGAGATGATTGCCATAGGCATAGAATTAGCATAACAACTGTCTATAGGAGCTGTCAGTGATAAACAGGATCATTAACAGATTATTTATATTTACATTGATATACAGGCTCTCAAGCTGCCCTATGTAAACAATAACACTTTAGCTACCAACTGAAGCCGGCAAGTCCATAATAATGCAGAGAATAACTTATATATGAATAGCCATTAAGTTTCTATAGGAATGCTAACAGGGGGTGGCAAGAGACATATGAACAATGCAAGTGAGTGATATAAATTATAGTATCTCAGCCCTTCAGCGTGAATTATTAAATAAAAAAACTGCATCAGCAATTTTTGTGCGAGGTCTCCACTTACCACCCCTTATACATATAAAGCAATTATTGCACATAGTTTTAAACTTTTTGCCAGTATATCATTAATCAAGCAAGCAAATTCAACAGGTAACGAAAAGCAAGTCCAGAACAGTATGTTTGATATTGTGCTGTAAAATGTTCTGTAGCTACTGGGGCTGGTTTAACCAATACCAGATCTAGAGGTCGGATAGAGAGTTATCAAATGTCTGGTCACTTGGGTGCGATCTAGCCGGCCTCCCGCTGTGGACCTTAACCAGCCCTTGCATATATTTAGGGATGCCGAAGTGTTTTCTGGCGCCTGCCCCCTGTAGATTTGCGCAATTGACATACCGGCCAGACCGGCCGTCGCCGGCCGAGACGGTAGATGTAAGTGAGTCAGAACAGTGTGAGGAACAGGCGCCATAATCTCAAGCGTTACCTTCTTTATCATGTCCAAAGACATAGGACCCAGTCCTCCATTCCTTTCAACAGGGGCCGGCTCCTGTATAGGCTGTTCAGATCCCAGACAGGTTGCATCGCGATCTCTATTTGTAGGATGCCTGAGTCCTGCCTCGCTAGTATGTTCTCCCTGCCCGAGATCTGACTGAGCTAGCAGCTGGACATCTCCGGAGTCGCTCCCATGTAGCGCCGTGTGTAGGGCCCCTTCAAGTGCAGCGTGGTGCCTCGCAAGTATGCGGGCCAATTCTGCAACAACGTCTCAGGCAGTCAACTGGTGAGCCATATATTTAGTGATCGGGTCCTTTGGGTTGATATCTGTTATGTCGCTGGCTTCGTTTTCTTGCCCACGTGGAAAAGCTAAAAGGCTGGGCCTCTGCAATCCGCATGCAACTTCTGTTTAGGACTTTTCTTCACCATATACGTATACTTAATTATGCAGCTTCAGTATATATTTCAGGTAGAGTAACCGATTTAGTGTCAGATCCTCTCCTGGTTGCATTATATGGAAGACAGCAGTTTGAGCCAAGAGTTTTAGCAAAGGGAAGGTACGGTAGCCCAGGCCTGTAGGTAGAGTAGTGGTTCTTACCACATGGCGGTTTTAAAAGGTGTATGTCGGCCAAGCATATCCAAAGTAAGGCATCTCTGTATCCCTTAGTGTCTTTAGAGGTCTTTTAGTGTAGTTGTGTAGATTTAGATCATATATTGATGAATTAGTTCAGGATTTTATGAGGAGCTCCACAAAAACACGTCTGGATGCCTCAATAGCTGGCTCCGCCCCCCATATTTGTATACACTTTTAATACTTTGAAAGCATGTTTCAAAATATATTCTTCTTTTTTTTTTTATGGATCTTCCTATGGTGAATAAACAAATGTTTATATGGGAGTTGTTTTATCCGCTAGTAAGCAATATTGCCACACAACTCAGCAGCAGTCAATCATTCACTTCCTGTTAGTTTCAGTTTATATTTAAACAGTTTTTACCTGTCCTTTTTCTTGCAAAAAATATGTTTTGACATGTTTAACAGCTGATTTTTTTTACATATATGACAAACATTTTCAGTATTATGTCTCTTTAAACTATGAAAAAAAGCACAAATACAGCAAAACATGTGTAAAAAATTTGAACTTGAGTGGTTAAAGGTACTGAATAAGAAAGCAAACTTATAAATAAATAATGTGAAAACTTTTGCGAAAAGCTTTCTCAGATGTACAAAAGAGTCAAATCAAATGGACAGTCAACACCGATGAAAACATTATCCCATACCTTAGATCAAGCAAAAAAAAAGAGCCGGCACACCATCCTATCTTCAATAACACTAACGTTAGATGGCTAATCTTGAATGAACATTTAGTTAACAACGGCAGATATGGCCGCCAAACTCCTCCCCCTGTTACGTAGGAGGCTTCTTCTCTAACTCTTCATCCAATGCGAATTACATCCTCGGCTAGATTCTTTAGCCACGTTCACGAAGACACTGCTCTATTTCTAATAGAACAGTGTCCCTGTGAACGAGTATGGGTTTAAACAAGAAGCCTCCTATGTAACAGGGGGCGGAGTTTGGCGGCCATATCTGCCGTTGTTAACTAAATGTTCATTCAAGATTAGCCACCTAACGTTAGTGTTATTGAAGATAGGATGCGGTGCAGGCTCTTTTTTTTTTTGCTTGATCTAAGGTATGGGATAATCTTTTCATCGGTGTTGAATGTCCCTTTAACATTGGTAGATGTCTTGAGAAAGCCACAAGAAAAGCATATTTGTAATAGAGAGAAAGAAAGAAAGAAGGGGTGCCTCTTAACATAGCAATGTTTCAAATATAGAATGGAATACAAGATGTGGAAAATCACTCACATTTGTTGTTGGCACCAGACATTAAGGTGCAAAAAGGCAGGCTGATGATCACAGCAGTTGGCTAACTGTTTTACAAGTGCTGGCATCACTGGACACCACAATGAAGAGATAGGATTGGTACAATAAAACAAATAAAACAAATGTTTTATTGTACCAATTTCATCTCTTTATTGTGGTTTCCACAATACACACATTTCACATTGGAGAGATTGTCTATTAGGATCGTGTCACCTCGCCAATCCTTTGTGCTACACTATCGAGTGAACTATATAGCACCTCAGGAGAATCACGTCACTGGGAAGGAGACAATAACAGGAAAGGGTCTGAATCCAGTGCCACCAGCACTTGTATACAACCAATCATGAGAATGGGCAGTGTTTAAAATTTGAGGCTTCAAGATGTCTTGAGAAAGCCTTGTAGGGTGAAATGAGTTGATTGTGAGAAGCCTATGCTCATTAACAGCTAAACTGTATAGTAAGGATATCTCTGGAGCTATCCACTAGAACCTTTTCCCTGGTTAAGCTACAATATACACAAGGAGCAAAGGGATTGAAGCAAAGCTGGGAGGAACAAGAAACTCTTACAAGACTGTAATCTATCCATGAAGGAATTGATTCATAGGACAGCAAAGAAGCTTAAAGGATTATAAAGGATTAAAGGACAAAAACTGCAGCACAAATAGAATCTTGAGCATTCTAAAGTAACATCAACATGAGGGAGGCATGGCTGAGTAATCTACTCAGTTGCCTTGTGTATTGAGTTAAGACCCTTCTCCTCCGTGATGTATCACCAAACATTGGTGACTTGAAATGTGAGGACAATGGGATGAGTGGGTTCTCCTTTTCCTAATTTGCTAACATTTTATAATTTACAGAAAACACTTACCAGAAACAATATCTCAATTAACTATATACTAACACTAGCATGTGTTTGGGGAACTCAATAAAGAACAAACAAAGAAAGATGCGCTAGAAACAGCAACACATCGGCCAGTACAGAGATATATAAAAAATGTAATTGTAACCAATACTAAAACAATGCATACAGAGAAATTTATTTAATCTCAACCATCGGTGGTATATGACACTAGTATTACCTAAAAAAAATGTCTATTAAGTACATATACTAAAGTAAAATTAAGCAGAAATGAATTAGGCAGAAATGCATATAAAATACATAAAATACATCATATGGATAAAACAACCCTCTTCTATATAAAATGCTTATAATTGCTGAAAAAAGGCCAATACAGCTGATATTCCTATGCAAAAGCATTTTTTCAGTTCATCCAAATGATTGAAAAATCTTCTGGTATAAGACACAGTGTGCCACTCGTATCAGTTCTCAATAAATAAGTGGGGCCCCAATTAGTCTTCAAATCTGTACGTCTTATGTAAACATTACTTGCCTTTCTTCACGTCGTATGAAGCTTTAGGGGCTACAGGTAATCTTACCCCACAAATAAAATTGCTTCTTTCCACCTCCCAGTACCTTTCACGAACCGATGTGACAACGTCCGCCTTGTGTGTATCGTCTCTAATTCGATACTCTCACTTCCGGGTTCTGGTATCACCTGGGCAGGGTAAGCCAATCAGGGAGTATTTTTCGATTGTAGACTTTCTGTGGGTGCCTGAGCAGTGTTCAAATGTCCAAGAACTCAATATTCTCATTTGAGATTATAGCTGCTTCACAAGTGCCATATGCTACAGAAGAAAGAGAATTGCCTGCCCATTCCAGTGTGGTGGTCTTGAAATGCACCCACAATAAGACACAAAACATAAGGATGTACTGGGGAGGGGATCTTTAGGGACAAAACAAATAAGGGAAAATTTAAAATGTTTATAGATTTCCAATAATTCCCACTATTGTTTATAAACACCCACTATTTTATAGTGTACAAGTCCATATATATATATATATATATATATATATATATATATATATATATATATATATATATATGTATATGTACACTTGTCAGAATAGCTAGATGAGTAATGTAGTGACAGTGATCACCTAGCAAAAAAATAAATATACAGCACTCTAGTTTTTATTATATCCCCTAAAAACATGTATTGGCGCCTCCATCAAGTTTGGATAGCATTTATAACAATTTAATAAGGTGATCACAGAAGCAACAGTTGTCACCTGGCTGTTTTCATTGTTATTTACTAAAAAACTAATAAAAATATTAAAAAATTAACCCTTTTTTGTTGCAGCACTCTAACAGGCAATGAATTATAAATATAATTATGGTATATTTTGTATCTGCTGGGCCTGCTGAAAAAACCCCCACAATGTATAATTTATGTTGGTCAGTCAGTGACATATAAGAGGATTTAAATTAAAGCAGAAAAAAGCTCAATATTGACTGAGCAGAGGGGCGTAAAAAAGGTATAAACACCTTTTTCATGTAAAAAAAAATTTGTCCCATGTTCATCAAAAATAATTATCCACTTGTTTTCACTTGGATGCATCTGAACTGTTGTTCACTGAGTGACATATTTAGTTCATGTGCTGCTCTAGGCATTGGAAACATTTTTACCCCCACCCAAATAATTTAAGACCATATATGGCTCATAAAAAAGCATATGGAGAGCATAGAAGTGAAATTGTGTCATGCATAGAACTACCTCTCAAAACATACTGCTCCATACTGCTGCCTTAGACATAGGCAAAAGTTGCAGAAAACATATTGACAATGTTTTTATATTGACTGTTATGCAAGTGGAAAATTATTTACATGCCTTTGAAAACATTGTAATAAATGTGTTATCATTGGGGTTTTCAAATGAATTGAAGACCCCACAAAAACACACACAATACAAATGGGAATTCTGATAGATGGGAATAAATAAATTGAGCACAAAATATCGATTCTGCGAAAGCTATATTTGCGCTACACTTAGTAATACCAGCAAATGCAAATGTGCGCTGGTATTACAAGTTAGGTGCAATGTGAACGTGACCTCACATTCACAGTTCACGGAAGCTTTGTGCTCACAAGAGCGCGCTTCCATAGGCTCCAATGGGAACCTCATTCTCATGCTGTGATACACGGCATGAGAACCTAGCGCAGCGAAGGGGGTAAGTCATGCAGCGATGGGCAGCAGATTATAAATATATACAGTATGTACTTGAATATAGATATATATATATATATGTGTGTATAAATATATATGTATATCCTTATATTCATATATATTTATGTGTTAATATGTGTATATACATATACATATCTATTTACAGGGAACACACAGTTCTCATAGACCGCTATGTAAAGGCGTTTTTTCAGTGACTTTTTTTTTTCTTCTAAAACCCATGCTTATTTTTCTTTTTGGGGTGGGGGGCACTTGGGGGTTATTTTGAAAATGAACCTGAGACCTGGCATATAGTTAGTTTTCTGAGCGCTAATTGCTACAGTGAGCTTGCGGTACAATCAACAGCATTTCTATATTACAAGACCAAAATTATGTTTTTATTGCTCAAGCAGTAGACTATAGCTCACTAACATCTGCATATCGGATATTGCAGATGTGCTAAATCTCTCACATAGTAGGCTTCTATTGGGGAGTGAAGTAAAGTTTGGTGCCACCTGGTGGCTATTTATAGATTAGATATTTGGAATGTGGTGGGGCATTATTGGAACCCTAATAGAGGGGTTTATCACAATACTTTAGAAAAAAGGTATAATGATTTATCTACACAAATAAAAGTTAAAAATAAATGTTACACAATAAATATACATGTCATGCAATTATCGGCAATATAGTCCATCCGTTGGAGATTATAAAAGTGGGAATGCATTATGCAATTGAACTACTTCTTAGAATCTTATTGCCCAAGGCACATGTCTAGTTGGTAAATGCCCAAATATGCCCCTGGGTATTACCCTTAGTTGAACATATGGCCAATGTACAAAGCTGGGGCGGACAAGGTTTCAAACCTGGGAACCTGTAAATTCAAGTTTCCAGCGGATGTATCGTTACACAAAGACCTTGCATGTGTAATGTCACCCCTTCTCGTGCATGACTAATAACACGAGAGAAGGGCCTGCCAATCACTTTGAACAAACGTGGTAAGGGTGTTTTATGTCCGCCACCTCAGAGCTGGCTAAGAGGGTCTGAAGCAGCAGTGAGGTGCGTGAGCCTGCTCCACAAGGACTCACAAGCACCATACGTTGCACAATTTGAAAGATACAAGAGGGGACAAGACCACAGCCTTATGGTGTATGCCAATTGAATTTGGCAGCGTTTTACAAATAAAGGTAATAAAATTCTAATAATAATAGTACACAAACCAATTAATCTAATATCTTATCTAACTAGTTTCACCTTAGTCTCGGATACTGTGTATTTTGTCCAGACCCTTGGGGTTATACCTTATATTGTCTCCTCTATGTCCCTCAGAAATAAACCTTTTTTGACATGAATATAAGACTGAATGTTGCCTTGTCAATTCTAAAAGGATGACAAGCACATACATTGCTAATTTATCATATGGGTACTGTACTGCAGCCTAATAAATAAACAAATAAGTAAATAAATAACCAGATTATAAAAGATAGGAATCATAATACATTGATGAGTTAAAACTTAATACATACTTTCATAGCAAAAAAATACTTTTTTCCTGCCCAAGTTAAAGTCAAATGTATTCTGGTCACGGAATATCCAGGCAGAGGCAGTTCACTGTCATTACTAATGCCTTTGAGCTATTTTCTATGATTCTATTTATTTCTCTGGAGGACTTCATATATGTCATACATGATATTTATCAACTGGTATATATGTCATGCTTTTTTTAACATTTCCCTTGAAAAAGATAAAGACATCAAAAGTCTGCCACAATATGTATCTAATAACTTTATCAAAATCATATAATTGCCTACGCTATAACAAAAAGGCGCGATGCATCAATAGAACATATCTAAGTTTGCCATAAATAGATAAAAAACATATCTCAGTTGCTATCTTTACATCACATTGCTTTTTTAATGGTATATTGCTTTTAACTTATGCATGTACATCATAATGTATGCTGGTTAAATTATATCTTAAACATTGTCTTTCTATACGTTAACAGTAAAAAAAAATGGATTTCAGAGCTAGTAATTATTTTAACCCTCCTAAAAGGGTGCATGGAAATTCACTTCTCCCCTCCTACTTTCTTTTTCTATTTCTCTTCCTTTATCTCTGTTCCATCCTAATTTCTGTTCATCAACAGATATGGGGCTCCATGTACGAAGCAGCGAAAGCTGCTCCGGAGCCTTTGCGGGGCAGGTTCGCATATGCGAGCCTGCTTCCCGCATTGTAAGAAGCAGCGGTCATTAGACCGCTGCTTCCTACACCCTACGCCACCTCTTAGGTGGAGAAGCAAAATCACTGAGAGCACGCTCGCTCTCGGTGATTGACAGCCCCTTCAGTCGCGTGATTGGTCGCGCGATTGAAGGGGCGGGCATTACACACTCCGATGAGTGTGTAATGATACATACAGGCAAGCGGATCAATAGATCCGCTGCCCGTGTGTAGCGAAGGCGGGCGGACAGCTTCACGAGTTAAGAAGCTGTCCGCCTGCCATTTAGTACATGGCACCCATGGCCTCTCAGTTTCTTTGACTGTGATTACAATTTCTTACTCTCTACTGTACTATCTGTAAACAATGTGAACATACATGAATAACATAAGACTTGTATAAATAGCCAGAAATCTTGCTAATGTTAAAATTACCAGCTAATAAAACCTACAGTACATGCTATAGGCATGACAGCATTACTAGAAAGTCCTAATCTTGTATATGGATTGCAACACAATGACATTGTTTATTGCGTGCATGCACTGTATATGCCCTTAATTAGAAGTTGGGTAATAAAGAATAAGAGTTACAAGTAGAGGTGATAGATTAAAGGGACAGTCTACACTAACATTGTTATTATTTAAAAAGATAGATAAAACTTTTGCTAAACATTCCCCAGCTTTAAACAACCAACATTGTTAGATTAATATTCTTTATAACATTTCAACCTCTAAATGGCTGCCTGTTTCTAGTCCACTAAAGACAGCCTCTTATCAAATGCTTTTTATTAGTTTTTCACAACAGGAGACTGCTAGTTCATGTGGGCCATATAGAAACCATTTTGTTCACGCCCGGAGAGTAATTTAAGAGTTAGCACAACACAGTACTAAATGCAAGCCAATGAATAATAAATAAAAAGTCATGTGGTCAGGGGGCTGTCAGAAGTTGCTTAGATACAAGGTAATCACAGAGGTAAAACGTATATTAATATAACTGTGTTGGTTATGCAAAACTGGGGAATGAGTAATAAAGGGATTAAGTATCTTTTAAAACAATAAAAAATATTTTGTAGACTGTCCCTTAAAGAAAGCTGTGGTCTACAGAAAAGAGATTTAATAAGCTGCAAATGCAGCTATGCAGTGCCTTCCCTACTTCTTTATGTACTACACAAACTCTTAAGTGGTGTTTCTCAACCAGGGTGATTGACAGCTTCTGCTCACGCTAGATTGGCCAAGCAGGGGATGGAGTTGCAAAAGCAATGATAAATACAGGTGGCATAGTGAGATGTCTGCCCTTGTCAGCCTGGCCTTTATGAAATCTAGCCCATTGCCTTCAAAAATCTTTATTTTAGATATAATAAAAATGTGCATGCAACAGTAACTAAACATAATAATGATCATAAGTACTGTTTGCCTACAAAATATATTTCATTTAATGTACTTGAATACACTGAAGACACAGAGACCCACATTTATAAACTTTATATTATAAAATATATAATATGTGTGTAAACAATGTTCCCAGTCAGGTAACCTGAATATCGACATTCAGGGCAAAATTTGTGCAGCCTTTTCCCCTTCTGTTGCACAGTCGAATACATAGGAGCAGGATTTGTCAATCATACTGAATGTATAAGAAGGTGAAGATTTAAAGGGACACTGAATGCAATTTTTTTCTTTCGTGATTCAGATAGAACATGCAATTTTAAGCAACTTTCTAATTTACTCCTATTATCAAATTTTCTTCATTCTCTTGGTATCTTTATTCTAACTGCAAGAATGTAAGTTTAGATGCCGGACCATTTTTAGTGAACAACCTGGGTTGTCCTTGCTTATTGGTAGATAAATTCATCCACCAATAAAAAACTGCTGTCCACAGTGCTGAAACAAAAAAAAATCTTAGATGCCTTCTTTTTCAAATAAAGATAGCAAGCGAACAAAGAAAAATTGATAATGGGAGTACATTAGAAAGTTGCTTAAAATTGCATGCTCTATCTGAATCACAAAAGACAAAAATTGGGTTCAGTGTCCCTTTAAATCCATCACCTCTGAGGTGGCTGAGGACTTTTAAGCTTGCAGGTGCACTGCAGGGCTAAATAGTTGCTTTTGTAGCTTTACTTGATTAATTATAAAATGAGAATTATAAAATGCATTTAAAGTGGAATTAAACACCTCAATATATTAATATAAATTGTTTAATTACATGTAGTAAAACAACTTTGCATTATACTTTCATGATTTCTTTTGTTTTCCTTTTCTGTAATTTAATTCTGAATATTGTGGGCTTTCCAATTCCTGTTAAACATGGAACTGCAGATACAGCTATATTCCACATTGTTGCACAATCTAGTAAGCAATTTATAACCACTCTTGATTGGCCCCAGCAGAGCAGGTAACCTACGTTACAATATGGTGGGCGCCCACTGCTTTAAAATTATTAATTTGACCCTTATTTATTCAATTTTTTAACAATATAATTCTTAAAAATACATTTACAAATTATTCTCAGGTTATTCCTTGATCTGAATACATCATTTAAGCAAGTATTTATTTAGGGCCAGATTACAAGCGGAGCGCTAAATTATCACTGGTATGCACTCAAGCAATATTTAGCGCTCCACATGTAATCTAGTCCTTAGTGTTTAATGTCCCTTTAAGAGTAGCATTGCTAACTTCATGAATGTACAAAACTTAAACTCAATGGAGTCAGAGGTATTTCAAAAGGGGTATATAGGGGTGCAAAAGCTCTCCAGTCTGTTAGGGTGCATCCCCATTTTGTGACTGTGCTACTTACACTAATGGGGAGGGTAAAAAATGTGCCCCCATTGTACCTTTCCTCTCCCTAGGACCATCCATCTCAGCCAATCATTAACAACTTCACCTCCACCCTTCTGACTCCACCCATGGAACACTTGAGATTCCACCAACAGTCCTTAATGACCCAGCTCCTCAGGGTGTTTGTTTTCCCAAAAATGTTGTTTTCTAGAACCATGCCTTGTGTAGCTCCCATGCACTGTATGTACATTTCACAGTTTGTTCATTTTTATTATTATTTTTTTATATTTGATTGAAAAGTAAAAATAACATATTTGCAATTTAATTTGTCTGATTGTTAAATATAAACATATGAAGAGTAACATTGTAATAATATCCAAAGCAAACAACTATCCAATATGTTCACCTAAAAATATAAAACCAAAATTAATATCAATGCTTTCCTTTCTGTTTCAAACAAAAATAATCTTCATTTATTAGCCCGCTACTTAATAAAGAAAGCTCCCTTGCTTTTACTGTGACCACATAATAAAAGCTAAATAATTTGTACAACCACAGATCTTTACAACGTGCATTAAACATGTTGCTATACTATCTGTAGTACAATATAATCAATATGCTTTTAATTATTTAAGACACTTTATTTTATTATACTACCTAAAATACACAAATTTTTATGAAGGCATTATATTACTACAAAGTGGCAAAACAAATAAAATTGATTTATATTAAATTGGCCTGTTGTTTAAATGGGAATAAACTTTGCAATTTAAAACTAAGTTTTCAGATCTTTGAAGTAGCTGGTAAACCACAATATGTAAGCTAATGATCACATGCTGTTTGACAATTGTTATTATTTTTTTTAACATTGATTTTGTGAACACCTTAAAATTTTAATCTTTTTAATCTTTCTACAGTAAACTGAAAAATACATTATACTGTGTAACTAATTTTGTTGATTTAATCTATTACTTTTGAGTTAGATTTGAGGTTACATTTCCATGTGCTGCTTTTTAAACCATTAGCCCATAAATCGCTATAGAGATTAATATTTCTCTGTGAACAGGTGCAACATATCAATGTTTTAACATGTTGTACATTGACAAACATTTCACATAATATGTATATCATACAAGCTATTAAATAACTATTCCATGTACACGTTTGATAGATACATGGGTCCTTAGAAATATCGGTGCTAGGCCATTTTATAGGTACTCAATAAAACAAATATTCTCAGAAAGTAAGCTGGTTATTTTCCTGCATCTATCTTTAGCAATGCTTTAAGAACTGCCTTTTAAATATTATAAGTATACCTTTTGTAATTGTTTTACCCTGGCAGGATTTACTCCATTAACCCTAGGTAGAATTTGCTGCTTTAACCTGTGACAGAAATTAACTTTTCATTTATCATATCAACTGGTTCAAAGCAATCTGTCCAACATTTGTTTTTTCACTTGCAGCCTCAACAACGTTTAATCTCTTCACTAGGCTAAAAAGTTTATCAAGAAATATGATACTGATATGATTTAATGGAACACTTGTTAACTGTGCAGAGGAATACATATTTTTTAGAAAAAAAGACAACTCCTTTAACTCAAATTAAACTTTCATGATTTAGATAGGGCATGTAATTTCAAACAACTTTATAATTTACTTTTATCATCAAATTTGCTTAGTTGAAAGCTAAACCTAGGTAGGCTCATATGCTAATTTCTAAACCCTTGAAGACTGCCTCTTATGTAATTGCATTTGACAGTTTTTCACAGCTAGAGGGCATTATTTCTTGTGTTTCATATAGATAGCATTGTGCTCATGTGTGTGGAGTAATTTAAGAGTCAGCATAAATTGCCTGAAATGCAAGTGTGTCAAAAGATCTGAGATAAGGAGACAGTCAGCAGAAGATAATTACAGAGGTAAAAAGTATATTTCTATAACAGTGTTGGTTATGCAAAACTGGGGAATGGAAAATAAAGGGATTATCTATCTTTTTAAACAATAACATTTTTGGTGTTTACTATCCCTTTAAATATGTACATTTATTCGAAAAATTTATAAAAAAAAGGCAAACATTCAGGGGTACATGAAGTGGCTCCCGGACATGTGTGCTGCTCTAGGACTTAATCATAGGTAATATCATGTCACTGTTGTTCCTTTTTTAAACTAAACTTAGCCAATCAGAAACTTTGACTTGTCTCTGATGGTAACAACCCTTTGATTTCTTAAGGTGGTATTAACAGATAATATACATGCATAACATATTTAAAAAACTACTGAAATAAAATATGCAATTGTTTTGACATATCAATTATGACAAAAAATCCATGATACTTCTTTTAGTTCATGGGATCCTTGCAAACTCAAATCTAATTAAATTAAATTTATATTATTTTAAATTTGTGTTATTTTATTTTATTAAGTTTAATTAAAGGGACAGTCTAGGTCAAAATAAACTTTCATGATTCAGATAGAGCATGTCATTTTAAACAATTTTCCAATTTACTTTTATCACCAATTTTTCTTTGTTCTCTTGGTATTCTTAGTTGAAAGCTTAACCTAGGAGGTTCATATGCCACTATGGTGGCCATTATTCGCTTGGGATGCAAAGCCACCCTCTTGTGGAGGTGTTGCCTTGTTATTTTTGTGCTTCACTTTATTATTCTTTTGTGCTTTAGGTAATCTGAATAACTCTTCACTGAGTGCGATTTATAATATTATTAATGGTATATTTGTCCATACTATACATTTGTAGATTTATTCTCATGATTTGTATCCATGATTTGAGAGGCACTGTATCTAAACATTTATGTTGGTGGGTCTATGATAATTATTGACTAATAAAATGAGTGTGCTGAAATCCCTGTCTTGTGTGTAGTAACTTATTGAGTTCCTACTTTCTCTCTCTTTTTTGAATTCTAATATGCTACTTTAAAGTGAAAGTCAATCCTAGCGTTGTACAAATGCTAGGATTGACTATTGAAACAAATAAAGGGGACTTTCATTCATGAAGTATAAGATACTTCATGTAGAAAGCTCCTTTATTTGTTTCAATCGATTGCCGTTCTTAGCTGCTACAGAAGCCTACGGCTTAAAAATGTTTTTGCTAAGAGGTGACATTTTCACCTCTTAGCCAATACCTGTGCGGTAAATCCGGCTTGGCGCCCATGGGAGCTGGATTTACCGCACAGGTACCAGGGGTTTATTTATGTCCTTGTGAAACCTTGGGTACATGATGAAATATGGGAACAATTGGATAGATATGTATTATTTGATCTAAATTATTTTTAGTCAGTATGCTCAATGGAACTCTGTCATGTAATAGGCTTACTAGATCATTTCTAAATGTATTAGTTGGATCATAAGATAAACTTTGATAGGTATTATCATCTGAAAGTTGTCTGTCTGCCTCCAAGATGTAATCTTTCTTGATAAGGACAACTATAGAACCACCAATAATAAATATTTTACACTGCTCAGTTTGCAAACACAGTCACAGTGACACAATTAAAGTAATGGTGCACATTTATCCTGTAGTAGGTAATTTTAGAAAAATTGATAGTTACTAGATGTAAAAAGGTTACCAATTAGAATTAAAAGAAAATAAAAAAAAACAACAACAAAGAAACATGTTAGTTGCTACAAGGTTTGTAATTTAATAACTACGTGCTAAGGAATCCCCTGTAAGAGACCATCAACTCTAAGGTGAACCACATCTTAAGATTTTTTCTACCTTAAAGGGAAGGTCAAGTCCAAAAATAACTTTCATGATTTAAATAGGAAATGTAATTTTTAAACAGCTTTTCAATTTACTTTTATCACCAATTTTGCTTTGTTCTCTTGGTATTCTTAGTTGAAAGCTAAACCTAGGAGGTTCATGTGCTAATTTGTTAGACCTTGAAGACTGCCTCTAATCTGAATGCATTTTGACCACTAGAGGTCATTAATTCATGTGTTTCATATCGATAACATTGAGATTATGCACGTGAAGTTACCCTGGAGTGAGCACTGATTGGCTAAAATGCAAGTCTGTCAAAAGATCTGAAATAAGGGGGCAGTTTACAGAAGCTTAGATACAATGTAATTACAGAGGTAAAACGTGTATTATTATGTGTTGGTTTTGCAAAACTGGGGAATTGGTAATAAAGGGATTATCTTTCTTTTTAAACAACAACAATTCTGGTGTTGACTGTCCCTTTAATAGACATGTGACTGCAGTTCCACTGGCAATCAGTTGTTATCCAAAGGGGCATAAGACCCCTCATTTTCCATATGGGCATGAGACCCCTTAATGCAAGAACTTATTTATTTCCAAAAGTGTGTCTTTTAGAGACAGGAAAAAAAAAATACATTAAATGAGCAAATGGAAAAACACATGGCTAAACTCCAGCTGCAATGCAATTCCAGAGCAGTATGCAGTCAGTAAATGGTCATTGCAAATGTATTACACTACTGCTTGGGACCTGCAATCTGTTGGGGTCACTCACATTTAGGGTTATTATATTGGCACTTTAAGGGGGAACACATGAAAAATACATATGTCAGGGTTCTTAGAATGAAACATTATTCAATGATGTGCATTTTTTTATAAGTATCCTCCCTTAAAGTGGAAATATTGTAACCCTGCCCACATAGCAAAACACACCAATAACATGTTCTAAAGAATTGTACCTTTTTTATTTTTTCCTTAAAATGCAAGAAGAAAATTCTCTATGTTAGTGCTTTGTATTATTGCTCTGCTTCTTACATATAACATTATGTTTAACCACTAGAAAGAGGTTAAACTCATAGTTATAGTAAGCTGCAGAGCAGCAATTCATTACTGGGAGCTAGCTGGAGACATCTGGTAAGTCAGTGGCACCAAAGACAAGAGACATATATGTTAAGTCACCAATCGCTTGCTACCTCCAAGTAGTGCATTGCTGCCCCTGAGCCTTCCTAGATATGATTTTCAACAATGGATATCAACAGAAGTAAAATTTTGAATCACAAAAGTGTAATGTTAACCTTCACAACCCCTTAATTTCCAACATGTATTTCACATAATTTATTCCTTCAGAAACAGGAAGCAAAAATATTAAATGATACAATGACTTAGTGCAACTGAGGCAGTATGACTTTTTGAGAATAAAATAACTAATAAGGACACCTATAAAATACAAATAATTTATGAATATTTAATATATATGTCCATTTAACTGTATTTTCTAGCAAAAAAACAAAACAAAAGAAAACAAAAAACCTAAACAGAAATATAACATTTTAATAGCTTACATTGATGTCTTCTAAATCAAGGTTATTCAGAATCACATTGTTACGCTTCCAGATAATAGGAGGTCTGATATTTCCTTGGATTGCACAGATAAGGACAACACTCTGTCCAACTGTTACCGTTGTCGTGCTTAGCTTTTGGTCGTCTGGAAGGTTTAGCTCAACAATCTCTGTAATGAGAACAATTATTTGGAATTAATTTAGTACATACTGACAACCCAAAGTTAATTACAAAAGTTTTGTGCAGAAATTTAGGGAACAAAATATTTTAAAACATTTGAAATAAAAGGTCATCCTGACATTTTTATTAAGGTGACTGACAACCATCACCTATGAGAAAACAATGCATTTCACTTGACAGAGTTGCAGGGGAACCGTTACAATAAGCATGACAGATTTTACCTCGAGGTAGATACATTATTTAAATGCCAAACAATGCTATCTGCATAATAACATAAGTGTTTAGGGAATTTTCAATATGTTATGTATGGATATTGTACTTTGAAATAAAGTTAAATCTTTTATTCAGTGATTTTTTTTTTTAAATATTAAGCTCTTAAGAGCCACTATCTTCACTTTTTGATATAATGCTTTTTATTAATGTCATTTCTTCTGTCTTCCATTTTTTGTATTTCCATGCTCGTTACATTAAATGTTATAAATCTTATTTTAGAAACATTTATTAACACTATGCTTTTAAAGAGCAAGAACACGTTGTGTGTTTAGAAGAATCTTATGGGTTTATGCATTGTATAGGTTGAAAGTTTAAATAAAAAAATAAATAAAAACAAATATTACAATATCTTCAGGACAGCACTGCTTACACTTAAAATGAAAATGAAAGGTAGTTCTACTGCTTCAAGCACATAGCAGAAGAAAAGGAAGATTATTCCTTTAATATTTTAATATGTACAAAAAAAAATAATGGGGTCAGTGTTGTTAATAACAAAATTAAAGCTTACATACTTATTGGCTGACACTGAAATCAATCAACTGATACATTTTTTTTGTTGCATTTTTGCATTCCTCCAAATCTAATGCAATATTGTGACCCCACTAACTAGCGCATATTACAAATTAAAAGTAAAAGGTTGCACTTGAGCAAAAACAGAAAATGGGCTAAAAGAATTAGGGCAACTGGAGAACTAGTACAAACTGTAAAAAAAAGTTCTCAAAACATATCTAAGAAAAGTCTAAATAAACTATTACACTCATATATACCCCTTTTAATAAAAATATCAATTAAATATTAAACAAAATGTTAAAAGGGATATGGAATATGATGAGGTGTTTAACTGGAAAAAAGGTATTATAAATATATGTGTAGCACAATTGTTGGCACCCCATGAATTCATATGAGAAAAATATATTTGGAGTGTATTCCCATTGATGTTTTACATGTTTTAATACACCTGGGTGACTAGGAACAGGAAATTGTTTAACCATGACCTCCTGTTTCACAGGGGTATAAATATGAGGTAACACATAGGCCAAATTCCCTTACTCATTCATCACAATGGGTAAGACCAAGGAATATAGCTGTGAAGTGCGACAAAAGGTTGTTGAGCTTCACAAAATGGTAAGTGGTTATAAGAAAATAGCAAATAAATTGAAAAATCCCATTTCCACCATCAGGGCAATAATTAAGAAGTTCCAGTCAACTGGAAATGTTATGAATCGTGTCTATATTGACTCAACGCACTGTAAAAAAGGGATGGTTCGAGTGGCCAAAATATCTCCAAGGATCACAGATGGAGAATATCAGACATTATTTGCGTCTTGAGGTCAGAAAGTCTCCAAAACTACAATCCAACGTCACCTACATCACAAATTGTTTGAAAGGGTTTCAATAAAAAATCCTCTACTCTCATCCAATAACAAATTTAAGCATCTTCAGTTTGCCAGACACTACTGCAACTTTAAATGGGATCAAGTTCTATGGTCAGATGGAACCAAAATAGATATTTTTGCCAAAAAAACACCAGAGGTGGGCTTGGTCCACCCAGAGAGTTAGTCAGCAGATATTAAATGAAAACCTGACTGCTTCTGCCAGAAAGCTTACAAATGATCCAAAACATACATCAAAATCAACACAGAAATGCTCTACTGATTATCCCAATCCGCTGACTTGAACCCCATAGAAAACCTGTGGGGTAAACTGAAGAGTCCAGCAGCATTGACCTCAAAATTTGAAGGCACTGGAGAGATTCTATATGAAGGAATGGTCTCAGATCCCTTGCCATGTATTCTTCAACCTTATCAGGCAATATAGGGGAAGACTCAGAGCTGTTATCTTGGCAAGGAGAGGTAGCACAAAGAACTGACTAAAAGGGTGCCAATAATTAAGCCATACATATATTTAACAAATATTTATTTATTATTTTGATTAAACCTGTGTTGTGTTTTCAATTGATATCCATGAGAGTAGAGTATTTTTGTGTATTTTTTTAACAAAAGATCTAAAGGCTAAACAATAATGACAATTTTCACAGCTTGCTTTGCTCATACATATATTTGTGTGTGTATGTGTATATTTGGAGCTTCTTCTAAATTTTATCCACCTACATCCAACCCATCTTTTAAAAACTTTTCAAGACTTATACGTTCAGATTGTGACACTAATTCTAACACTAGGGTATATTCTAATATCTCTGAGCAGGAATGGGAGGCACTTTCTACTCTCATGAATGACGCTACAATCACAATACGCCCTGCCTATAAGGGGGGCGCTATAATGATACAAGACTACAATGACTATAGACTAGAGGCTTTACGCCAACTATCTGATGTGTCTACATATAAGAGATTACCCTTAAATCCCACTATTCAATATAAAAAATAATTGAAAAAAACAATCAGTTTTGCTTTGCAGATGAACTATATCATGACATAAGAAAGATAATTTCTCACTACAGATTTTCCCAAAACACCGATATTATATCTTTTACCAAAGATACACAAGTCAATCACTTCTCCCCCTGGTAGGCCAATAGCCAGAGAATCTATTTTATCATGAGTAGTCAAATACATAAACTTTTATCTCCAACCTGTTGTACGAAAAGCTTTTTCATACTTACAGGACTCCACTGCTATTATCAGTAAATTAAGGGACTTTGGTTCCCTTGAGGAAGGTGACATTCTAGTGAATATGGACGTCGACAGCCTAGGTATATACTGTTATTCCCTATCAAGAGGGATTGGAAGTTGTCAGGTCCATAGTTACTAATAATCATGATTATAAAGGCCCGCCTTTGGAATTCCTCTTGGAACTTATTGAACACTGCTTGACAAAAAATTACTTCAGCATTAAGAACAGTTATCTTCAGATGGCAGGAACTGCCATAGGGTCAAATATGGCCCCAGTAAATGCAAACATTTTCATGCTGTGGTATGAGCTGGAAGTAATGAAACCCTTACAACATACAAAGATAACTTTTTTACACAAGATATATTGATGATTTGTTCCTTTTATGGAGGGGCAGCCCTGAGACCCTTATAGATTGGGTACAGAGTTTGAATCATAGAGACTCGCCCATTAGGTTTAAGATGGAATATGATCAAAATGAAATACATTTCCTTGATCTCAATATTTTAAAATTCAGACAAGACAAGGGAGTTAGGTTTGGTACCTCTTTATACTCCAAGACAACAGATATAAATTCCCTATTATTAACATCCAGTTACCAAACCCAGGCATCAGAAAATGGGGGTAATCTCCTCACAGCTCACCAGAGTGGTTAGAAATGAATTTGAAGCAAAGCTACTCACAACCCAGCTTGATTGCAGAATACTATCATTGCTGAATTTTTGTCACTCTGTGGTTTTACTGTGGATTGGATGTTAATAAACTCTACAATTACGTTTTACCTAGCAGTGCCCAGATATTCTTTTGTGAATTTGTACTTACTGGATGCTGAAGACGAGCGGTATCCTTCCTGGAGCACTCACAGTGTGTAAAACGTGTGACGTCTTCACTCCACGCTCCATTGTGCCGGCGCAGAGTGCAGGGTAAGGCAGAGTGCGACGCTGCATACAGTGTGTTTGGGAGACCGGAGATCTCGTCAAGTAGCGTGTGCAGCCTACCTGTTACCCTTAACGGAGAGTATTCAGATTGCACCGAAGAACGGCTGAAGAGGAGGTGGAGGCAAGTAAAGATTTCAACTGTAACAAACTGTGACAAATGACTTATTAAAATCCACAGTAGAGTGACCCTACAAAATGCCACTAGCATATGAAGTGACTCCGAGCACACACGTCTGTTAGTTTTATACAGATGAAGCACTGAGCACTTTAATTTAAATTCCTTTTTCTATTCCACCCCAACATGATCAACTATTACACTATTTGCACAACAGCATAAGAAGCACTTTATGTATGTAGCACATCATAATTATATTATTTGGTACTGAGGAACTGTTTAGAAGGAGTACAGACATTGTGTTCTTTGTATTACCACGCTATTTGCACAACAGCATACAAAGTACTTTATGGTACTGTGGTATTGCTCAGAAAGAATACAGACATTGTGTTTTTTGAATGCTCTGAGAAACTTATCTGTATAACAACAGGAAGGAAAACTGATCTTGCAACATATATTGTTTCATTTATGAATTGGTATTACCATCAAGCCACAATCAATTGTTGTGCCATTTTTGTGATGCTGTTTGCACATGAAACATATGAAGCACATTAAGCATTTATTTATGCAGTACATTTGAAGCTACACAATCTAGTATTTTATTGTTGGAAAAAACTCCTTTAACCATATAGTTGGAGAATTATCCTTATGACTTCTGGAAGGAAACTGCTTTCAATCGTGTTTACATATTTTGTCTTATTTATGAATTGACATTGACATCTGGAAGGAAACTGTGTTCAAACTTGCCATTTATGAATTGATATTATTATCTGGCTATAATGAATTGTTAAAGTATTTGCTATGCTATTTGCACAATAAGCAAATTAAGCACTTTATGTATGCAGTGTATTTAAACTACACAATTTGGCACCTTGGATTTACTTTATGTTTTTGGAATAGCTTGGAAAAATCTGGTTACCGTCATGAAGGATTATTGTACTTTCTTTTGAGATATAAGCTTTATTAGGTATTATCATTTTTGCATTTTTTGGAATAATACCATATAAATTGTAAGATAAAACATGGATAACAGCGATGAGGAATCATATGTTTTTACAAGATTTGAGGATGAATCTACTAATTATGATACAAATGAGGAAATTTTGCATACTATTGATAGCCTGATAATCTTAGAAAAAAAGATATAACATTAGAATTGGATATAAAATCATTCCTAATATACAAAAATAACAAGAGGATTCCAAGAGGATTCCGTATACGTAAATTTCCCTCATTTAGAGTATTTGAAGCTGACTTTATTGCTAAGTGGAACACCATACTGGACAGCTGTTCATTTGCGTTAATGGAGCTCCTAATAGAATATAAGAAAAAGAGAGCAGATTTGATAAACGAAATGAAAGCAATACAAGAGAAGTTGAAAATAGTTCAGAGAGATCCCAAATTTAAATTATATGATAAACAATTTGAGAAAAATATGATAACATTTCGTCAAGAATTGTGGGAATTTAAATCCAGGAAAATGTCCAGAGACAAATATGATTATGACCATCAAAATGTATACAGATGGGAGAATGATAGTTTTGGCAGAGAACCTAGAAAGCAAAAAAGATGGTTTAAGAACAGAAATAAAAAAGCAAAACAAGTCACGTTTTCAGATAATGAATATGAGGTAGATTCCTCAGAAGGGGGAATTAATAATGAAGAACAAGTACCCACGGTATTACAGTTCTCTTTTGGTGATACAGGCATTAATCAGTCAGAAAACAAACAAGCAGTGACTTTACCTGGGGCAAGGTGAAAAAAATACATAGAGGCAAAAGGGGTAAAGGAAAAAAGAACAGAAACCAGAGAGGAGGAAATGAACCCAACTCAGGACAAGAAACAGTCACAGCAGAAATCTTATGTGACAAGATCAGGGACTCAAAAGAAGAAATAACATGCATGAATAACAATGTATTGAATCTTTCTGGTACTGCTTTAACAGAAATAGAATTGAAAGTCTTATCTAAAGGTCTTAACTTTGTTCCTTTGCAGCATTTTAATCTATTTTGTACAATTTTAGATGTAAATAGATTTGTGAGAAAATTGATATTACGCAAGCATTTTGCAAATGCTGAGGAGGAGCAAGATAAACCCTTGATAACCAAGATTAGATCTAGTGAGGAAGATTTTACATTTTCTGAGAAATGTTCTGTTGTAGATCTACAGGGTCTTCTTGAAGATAATATTGAAGATAAGGAACATTTAATATCCACTCAAGATATTGATCTATCTAGGTTTAGAAAGAAAAGCAATTTCTACCCTGTAAATTCTAGGACACATCCTTTAGAAACATTTCAAAAAGTGGTAGAGGAACAACTAAGAGAATTGAGTGAGAACTCAAAAAAGAGAAAACACAATATGTCTTTAAAAGAGAAAGAAGCTTTAGATAATATCTCCAAAAATACCAACATCATAGTGCGTCCTTCAGATAAAGGAGGTAATGTGGTAATATTAGATAGAACCGCATACATCGCTGAAGCTTTTAGACAATTACATGATACAGAAGTGTATACAAAATTAAAAGAGAATCCCACTAATCTTTATAGGAAAGTACTGGGAGACATTGTTAAAAGAGCAAGGTATAACAATGTAATTTTACAATCAATTGAGGAAATGTTGGTACCAAAAAGTCCAGTTACCCCTATATTTCATTATTTTCCCAAATTCCATAAGGATATGGAGAATCCCCCTGGCCGCCCCATTGTGTCAGGCATAAATTCCCTAAATGAACCCTTATCTGACCCAATGGATTCCTTTTTGCAACCATTAGTAACTAGGCTACTGAGCTATATACAGGATACTACAGATTTATTACTGAAATTGAAACAGATCAAATGGAAGTCTAGTTTTAAATTTTTAGTAGTAGATGTAGCCTCATTATATACATCAATTTCACACTCAATAGGTTTGAAAGCAGTGGAATTTTTCCTGGAGAGCCAAAGTAATTATGATCAATCTACAAAGCAGTTTATTATAGAGTCTATAGAATATCTCCTTACACACAATTTTTTTCTATTTGAGGGTGGTTTCTATCTCCAGAGACGTGGAACCGCTATGGGGACTAAGTTTGCTCCCTGTTACGCCAATCTCTTTATGGGATGGTGGGAGCGGTTCCACGTCTTTGGAGATACAGACCCCCTCAGAAACAATATAATTTTTTATGCCAGATTTATTGATGATTTGATTTTTATCATAGACAGTGACGAACATGATATTGATGAATTCTGTAAATATCTTAATAACAATAACAGTGGTACAAAATTTGTAGGAGAGCAAAATCCTAAAAATATCTGTTTTCTAGATATAACTATCTCAGGTAATGAAATAGAGGGCTGTATAGAGATAGACCTTTACAGGAAACCTACTTCAGGTAACACCATTCTGGAATATAACTCAAATCACCCTAGACACACTATACGAGGCATTCCCAAAGGCCAATATATCAGGGCAAAAAGGAATTGTACTAACATAAAGGATTACGAAAAACAGGCTGACATCATTACGGTTCAATTGATGGAAAGAGGGTATGAACCAAATATACTGAATGCAGCTAGAAAAGAGGTGGACATACTCACTAGGGAGGAATTGTTAAAATATAACATGAAATACAGAAACTCAAACAAAAATAATGGCAAATCAAAACCTAAATTTATAACAACCTATAGTTTGGATTACAGAAATATTTGCACCATTATAAAACAAAACTTACCTATACTTAACACTGATCCTAAACTGAGGGAAATCATAAGTGAGGGGTGTGAATTTATATCAAGGAAGGGGAAAACCATAGGGAACTATGTATCACCCTCAGACTGCTCTAAAAAGATGTCCAATAAATGCTGGCTTAAACAGAGAAAGGGATTCTTCAGATGCAGGAATAATATCTGTAAAACCTGTGAATTTGTACAGGTAGCCCTCAGTTTACGCCGGGGTTAGGTTCCAGAAGGAATGGTTGTAAATCGAAACCGTTGTAAATTGAAACCCAGTTTATAATGTAAGTCAATGGGAAGTGAGGGAGATAGGTTCCAGGCCCCTCTCAAAATGGTCATAAGTAACACCTAAAACATTTTTAAAGCTTTGAAATGAAGACTTTAAATGCTAAACAGTATTATAAATCTAATAAAATAATTACACAACACAGAATATATAATTAAACTAAGTTAAATGAACAAAAACATTTGCTAAACAGCATTATAAACCTAATAAAATCATCACACAACACAGACTTTACTTGCATTTTTCTGCAAACAGTTCTTTCTATGCATTCCAATCTGGACTGATTTATAGACAGGAAGATCTTGTTCCTTTGAAATCTGCTCAATAGCTCAGGTCTGGTTAAACTGATTAATTTCAGCTTGCTTGGCTTTGCTGCAACACAAGCGGACAGCTCCACCTACTGGCTATTTTAATCAATGCACTGTTTCTCATTGCTTTTCAATAGCAGTCACATGACTAGAAAAAAAGGTTGTTATTCTGAAACGGTGTAAATTGAACCGTTTTAAAACGAGGGCCACCTGTACTTGAAGGAGATAACTTTGTTTCAACTAGTACAGGGAAAACACACAATATTAATTTTTTCATAAATTGTAATATCACACATGTTGTGTACTTGTTGACCTGTAGGGCGTGCTCTAAACTAAACTAAAAGGTCCCTAAAAGATAGATTTCTGGCACACGTGCGATCTATAGAGGACCCTGACTCAGATACCCCGATAGCAAGACACTTCAGGGACTACCATAATTCAGATGTAAACTTATTAAGAGTGCAAGCAATTGATCATGTACCCTCATGGAGAAAGGGGGGGGGGGGTGATAGAGAGGAAAAATTGGACCTCAGAGAGGTTTTTTGGATTTTTACCTTAAAAACTACTATACCATTAGGTTTGAATTTTAGGAGAGACATACACTTGTGTGTTTAGTATAGGGACTATGTAATGAATATAAATTAACTGATATGTTATATTGTGTTGCTAGAAAATTAACCTACATTTGAGCAACAAAATATATGAATTGTAACTATGTATTAAATTAAGTAGTTATATAAGGAGTGCAGTGCTTATAACATAATATATAGGTGTTTAGAAATTTATTTGAAAAACTATATGTCCTATAAATGAAGACTAAGATGTATTAGGTTTAGTAATGAAGCATTAACAGCTTAAATATTATCTGTATAATCTTGAGTAATATGAGACAAGAGTATATTTGTGTATACTTTTAGGGGAGCACTATTTAAGGTGGAAGTGAGGCTGGGTCCTGTTAGCAGTGAACAAGTGCTGTGGAAGCACAAAACATGTCTGCTGTACAGGACTCCAGCAGTTCTTGTTTTACTGATTGATGTGTGGGTGCGGGAGTCAGCTGGTGGTATTTGGACTTTGGATATGCTGATTGCAGAATACTATCATTGCTGAATTTTTGTCTATATATATAACAAAAATACTCATATATTTATATAGATATAGAAATATCTTTTTAAAAATAAAAATAACATTTTATTCTATGTAAAAAACACAGGAATGTAAAGTTTCTTACTTTCTTGGTGTTTAGCACTGCGGATCTGGTGCAGTGTCCGATGAGTGCACGAGCAATAACTTATTTTAATTATTTTTTTAGTAGGCCAATACATAGGAGTCAGTGGGGTCACAATATCTGAAGTCTTTAATGTGTCTGATCTTTCACTCATATGCTAACTTTTTACTTTTAATTAAATGCCATTAAAATAAAAAATAAATTAAAAAAAATGTAAATACATTGTAGGTGTCTCATTCCCCTAGACACAACAATAAACAATATACTTAATATGCCTTTCAGTAAATCGGTTCAGTAGCTTTTGAAAGCAAATGACAGTAAAAAAATTAAAGAAATTTTATTCAGGTTTACAACATACATATTAGTGAGTGTAGAAAAAAACATAATTAATTAAAAACCAATAAAAAAAGAAAGCACGGGATAAAGGATTGACCAGCAAGATAATTAGTGACTCTCTCACTGATTACTTCAGGTTTCGCTCCAATTATCCAAGAAAAAAGGTTAAAAACAGAGAAATAGCGATTAAGTGATACAGACTTTTGAAGATAAGCATTCACTAGGGATGAGGGTATCTAATTCCCTGCTGTCAAAACAGGCTCTCCTATGTGCTTAAAGGCAACCTCCTTCCTGTAAGCATCTAGGGGGTTAGCACTTTTTGCTAATTTCTGACTCAATCCCTAAATCATATAACATGGCAAAATGCCTTGGTGGGCGGGGCAATTAGTGTGATACAGTATGTTGAGTACGAGTGCCTAGATACATTTTGAAACAATAGTAATTAACATTATTTAAATTATACATGAATGTTATTTGTATGCAATGCAAACTTTAATTTGATGAGATGAGCATATATGATGATAATGAATAGGGATTAAATCAGAAATGGACAGAAAGGGCTAGGCCCCGGGATGTTTGCATGAATCAGGTAGCTTCAAGCATAGGGGTTGGCTTCAAGCATATGGGTTCCTGTGGAAAAATTTTAGTATTGTTTACTAGTCAGGTAAAAAAAGTTATTAATCTAGAGGGAAAAAGTTACTAGTCCAATCAATGTTAAAGATACAGTAGGAAAATAATTTTCTCTACATTATACATATTTATATATATAATATATATATATGTGTATATATACATTGATTGGAGTAGCCGTGTTAGTCCAGAGATTTAGCTATCAAAAAATCAAGAGTATTGCATTGAGCAATGATACTTTTTTATTGGACTAACTATACATTTATAAGATGACAAGCTTTCGGAAGAGTGTCTTCCTTTTTCAAGTCTGAAGCAATACTGACCAATTTGATGGAATTTACAGATTATATCTTAAAACACAGGCTAAAAAAACAAAGTGTTACAGAGGTCTGAATGCAGGGGGAGGAGGGGTGTCATAAAAATCATGATGGGGGTTTAGGAGACAGGCAGATAGTATCAGTAAAAGATTACAGGCAGGGGAAAAAATATGGTAATACACACAGCATATACTGACATAAAGTTATATATCAACATAGAATCCATATGAGGGCCAGTTTCTGTTTTAGATTGGGTGGTTGTCTGAGTGCCAGGATAGGGGGTTTTGGAAAGATTATTTTGAGTGTGGGATCCTCTAAGAGTAGTGGCTGTAAATCTTTTGTGATTTTTCGTATTCCTTCTACAGCAGGGTTATATTTGACAACTAGTGGGATACGCAATATGTTTTTCTTTCCCCTGTATTGTAGCAAGTGTTCACGTGGGGTATTAAGGTCAGAGTTCATTTGTTTGTTTATAACCCTTGTTTTGTAACTTTTTTCTCTGAATGATTGGGACAGTGTGATGAGGTGTTTGTCTCGGTCCTTGGTGTCTGAGCAAATTCTGTGATATCTGGTGGCCTGACTGTAGATTATGGATTTTTAAATGTGATTGGGGTGGGAGCTGGAGCTGTGGAGGTAGCTGCATCTATCTGTTGGTTTCCTGTATACAGATGAGTGTAGTTTGCCATTTGTGATGGATATTATTGTATCAAGGAAGCTGACAAAGTCTCTAGAAAAGTCAATTTTAAGCTTGATTGATGCATGAAATAGATTAAATGATTTATGAAAATGTTCTAGTTTTTTTTCTCCTTCTGTCCATATGATGAAAATATCATCTATGTAGCAAAAGTATTTGAAGGGTTTGTGAGGGTGAGTAGCTAGAAATCTCTGTTCTAAGTCAGCCATGAAGACGTTTGCATACTGTTGTGCAATTTGTACTGACACTATCTGCCTGTCTCCTAAACCCCCATCATGATTTTTATGACACCCTCCTCCCCCTGCATTCAGAACTCTGTAACACTTTGTCTTTTTAGCCTATTTTTTAAGATATAATATGTAAATTCCATCAAATTGGTCAGTATTGCTTCAGACTTGAAAAAGAAAGACATTCTTCCGAAAGCTTGTCATCCTATAAATGTATAGTTAGTCCAATAAAAAAGTATCATTGCTCAATGCAATACTTGATTTTTTTTATATCTATATGTATATCTATCTACAAAACATGGAAGGGAACTGCACTCCAAGACCGGATCAGGTACACATCCTGTGACTCAGTAACATCCAGCCCTGGGTGCTAAATAGCACTCCAAAAAAGCTGTGATATCACCAGAGCCACAGGCAGTTAACCCCAGTCCGGAATGGGTGCAAGAAACACGGGAAATTACAAATAAAAAGTAATACAACACATAGAAACACCCAGCACTCACCAGCTAGCTCACAGCTAAGATAAAATCACAACTGGAAAGGTTAGTCACCGCATCTGGCCAAATGGGAAAGCTCAGGCACCACGTCAAGGTCCTTTCCTTTGCCTGAGTCCCTAACACAGGCACACCATCATGCGAGCTCACAAAGCCAAACAAACTGAGAACAAAGAAGGGGTGCACAGGTGGCTGTAATCACCCATAGAAAATACAAAACATGGAAGGGAACTGCACTCCAAGACCGGATCAGGTACACATCCTGTGACTCAGTAACATCCAGCCCTGGGTGCTAAATAGCACTCCAAAAAAGCTGTGATGTCACCAGAGCAACAGGCAGTTAACCCCAGTCCGGAATGGGTGCAAGAAACACGGGAGATTACAAATAAAAAGTAATAAAACACATAGAAACAACCAGCACTCACCAGCTAGCTCACAGCTAAGATAAAATCACAACTGGAAAGGTTAGTCACCGCATCTGGCCAAATGGGAAAGCTCAGGCACCACGTCAAGGTCCTTTCCTTTGCCTGAGTCCCTAACACAGGCACACCATCATGCGAGCTCACAAAGCCAAACAAACTGAGAACAAAGAAGGGGTGCACAGGTGGCTGTAATCACCCATAGAAAATACAAAACATGGAAGGGAACTGCACTCCAAGACCGGATCAGGTACACATCCTGTGACTCAGTAACATCCAGCCCTGGGTGCTAAATAGCACTCCAAAAAAGCTGTGATGTCACCAGAGCAACAGGCAGTTAACCCCAGTCCGGAATGGGTGCAAGAAACAAGGGAGATTACAAATAAAAAGTAATACAACACATAGAAACACCCAGCACTCACCAGCTAGCTCACAGCTAAGATAAAATCACAACTGGAAAGGTTAGTCACCGCATCTGGCCTAATGGGAAAGCTCAGGCACCACGTCAAGGTCCTTTCCTTTGCCTGAGTCCCTAACACAGGCACACCATCATGCGAGCTCACAAAGCCAAACAAACTGAGAACAAAGAAGGGGTGCACAGGTGGCTGTAATCACCCATAGAAAATACAAAACATGGAAGGGAACTGCACTCCAAGACCGGATCAGGTACACATCCTGTGACTCAGTAACATCCAGCCCTGGGTGCTAAATAGCACTCCAAAAAAGCTGTGATGTCACCAGAGCCACAGGCAGTTAACCCCAGTCCGGAATGGGTGCAAGAAACAAGGGAGATTACAAATAAAAAGTAATACAACACATAGAAACACCCAGCACTCACCAGCTAGCTCACAGCTAAGATAAAATCACAACTGGAAAGGTTAGTCACCGCATCTGGCCAAATGGGAAAGCTCAGGCACCACGTCAAGGTCCTTTCCTTTGCCTGAGTCCCTAACACAGGCACACCATCATGCGAGCTCACAAAGCCAAACAAACTGAGAACAAAGAAGGGGTGCACAGGTGGCTGTAATCACCCATAGAAAATACAAAACATGGAAGGGAACTGCACTCCAAGACCGGATCAGGTACACATCCTGTGACTCAGTAACATCCAGCCCTGGGTGCTAAATAGCACTCCAAAAAAGCTGTGATGTCACCAGAGCCACAGGCAGTTAACCCCAGTCCGGAATGGGTGCAAGAAACAAGGGAGATTACAAATAAAAAGTAATACAACACATAGAAACACCCAGCACTCACCAGCTAGCTCACAGCTAAGATAAAATCACAACTGAAAAGGTTAGTCACCGCATCTGGCCAAATGGGAAAGCTCAGGCACCACGTCAAGGTCCTTTCCTTTGCCTGAGTCCCTAACATAGGCACACAATCATGCGAGCTCACAAAGCCAAACAAACTGAGAACAAAGAAGGGGTGCACAGGTGGCTGTAATCACCCATAGAAAATACAAAACATGGAAGGGAACTGCACTCCAAGACCGGATCAGGTACATATCCTGTGACTCAGTAACATCCAGCCCTGGGTGCTAAATAGCACTCCAAAAAAGCTGTGATGTCACCAGAGCCACAGGCAGTTAACCCCAGTCCGGAATGGGTGCAAGAAACAAGGGAGATTACAAATAAAAAGTAATACAACACATAGAAACACCCAGCACTCACCAGCTAGCTCACAGCTAAGATAAAATCACAACTGGAAAGGTTAGTCACCGCATCTGGCCAAATGGGAAAGCTCAGGCACCACGTCAAGGTCCTTTCCTTTGCCTGAGTCCCTAACACAGGCACACCATCATGCGAGCTCACAAAGCCAAACAAACTGAGAACAAAGAAGGGGTGCACAGGTGGCTGTAATCACCCATAGAAAATACAAAACATGGAAGGGAACTGCACTCCAAGACCGGATCAGGTACACATCCTGTGACTCAGTAACATCCAGCCCTGGGTGCTAAATAGCACTCCAAAAAAGCTGTGATGTCACCAGAGCCACAGGCAGTTAACCCCAGTCCGGAATGGGTGCAAGAAACAAGGGAGATTACAAATAAAAAGTAATACAACACTTAGAAACACCCAGCACTCACCAGCTAGCTCACAGCTAAGATAAAATCACAACTATATATATATACACAGGTAAAACTGACATTACCCCAGCCGCTTATGTAAGATCATACATGGGGCTTTACCTGGGCAATTCTAGGATTACCCTAACACTTCTGTAAAATGCCCGTCTACACTATTTTTTGTCTTTGAACCCCCCAGGCGGAAGCAAAAAATATAGTGAAGATGGGGAATTACAGTGCATCATACATATGTTTGATGCAGTGATTTGCAGAAACAATTGTCTTTAAAGGACAGAAATAGAGCTGTGATTAGCTTTATCCAGAAGCGTTTGGATAATCCTAGGATTACTCTAGGTTTACACAGCCGCTGGGTAATGTCAGTTTTACCCGGGTAATTGTAGGATTACCTGATATCTGACTTTACCTGAAACATATATATATATATATATACACACAACACAGGAATGGACCACACTCACAGACTGGGCTAGGTACACATCCTGAGCAACTGTAAACTCCACAGCCCTGAACACTGACAGACAGCTGCACAGTTCCTAGCAACCCAGGCAGTTAACTCCTGAGCAGCCTTTTGTAATCTACCCTATGTAAATACAAAACACAGGAATGGACCGCACTCACAGACTGACTGGGTACACATCCTAAGCCACTGTAAACTTCACAGCCCTGAACACTGGCAGACAGCTGCACAGTTCCTAGCAACCCAGGCAGTTAACTCCTGAGCAGCCTGGGTGACTGGCCTCAGGGAAGCATGTGTTTTGTATTTACATAGAGGAGATTACAAAAGCCTGTGTCTCCCTGGGAGGTTCCCAGTTGGTTTGTTTGAAAGCATGCATTGTGTGGCTGCTGGTTTAGGGTCCCAGGAAGTTTTGCTTTTAAACATTACTGTGTATCTGCTGGTGAGGGCCAGGTTTTTTGTGTGTTGTGTTGATAATGTTTGTAATGCTTCCCTGCGGCCTGTCACCCAGGATGCTCAGGGGTTAACTGCCTGGGTTGCTGGGAACTGTGCAGCTGCCTGTCAGTGTTCTGGGCTGTGTAGGTTACAGTGGCTTAGGATGTGTACCCAGTCCAGTCTGTGAGTGCGGTCCAATCCTGTGTTTTGTATTTTCATAGGAGAGATTACAAAAGCCTATGTCACACTGGGAGGTCCCCAGTTGGTTTGTTTGAAAGTATGCATTGTGTGGGTGCTGGTTTAGGGTCCCAGGAAGGGGGGCGACCTTGACGTGATCAGTATATAAATTTATATACTGTATATATATATATATATATATATATATATATTCTGTACATATAGTAGAAGGTAGGATAAGTGCACTCCCACAAACTGTATTCAAATGCCAGGGTGCTAAGAAGCAAGCAGATAGTAGATGTAGAACAAAGCACTAACTGGTCTTACAAAGTGTCCAAACTCAGTTTATTTTAAGTGACGTTTCGGGGTGTTCACCCCTTCATCAGACCAACAATAGTGAACAGTGTAGCAAACAATTTATAGGCCTAGACCCCTCCCACTAACAAAAATGACAAACAGTTAACTTGACAACACCCACTCACAGTAATCAACAAAATAAATTAAAAAACAACCAAATTAATAAACAAAACAGGGTCATGGTGACTTACTAACGCCTATGGTGACACGTAAACCAATATATACAGTGAGAACGTTAAAAGTGTGTACTGATCCCATCCTCTGTATCTACTTATAAATGTAATAATTAAAAGAGAATCCCTAGGACACGATTAGCAATTACGTGCAACTGAATATCAGACATCATTAATAGCATACTAATCCTACTGTATCTAATTACAAATGATACAATTTAAAGTGAACCACATGGATGCAATTAGCAGTTAAATATCAGATGTTCATGATAGCATACATAGACACCAATGATAGCAAAAACAGAGCCCATCAGTGTTATCATACATATAAAGTGCACGGTTGCTGTTATAGCCTCTTAAGCTCGTCAAATCACCTAGTATAACCCAAACTTATGCAGTGTATTTACTCTAGTAAGCACAAGAAAACCGCTGGAATGCTACCATGGGCCATGTATCGTGTTGGGCTAACGAAGCGAGTATATCCACCCCCTAGAAAACGTCATCATGACATTGCTGCCATGCCCCTATTGTGATTGTAACATAAACTGTTCATAAAGGGATCAATAAATGTAAGACTGTCAGACTCAATAGTTCATTAGTGGGGAGTTGGTGGAGTCTATGTGACTCTATCCATATGTTATGTGTGCAACACATCATATCTATATATCTGATTAAACAAGGGAAGGACTAGGGGTAGAACTGACCAGTAACTGGTATGTACGCTATATTTGGGAAATGTAGATTATCAGACTAAATAGCAATGTGTTTAATAGAGACTAAGTTATCTGTGCATTCCAAAACACTACAGTAAATGTGTTCATTTAAGGGGAGGGCCAGGGTTAGTATGATGAGAAATAGGCTTACTGACCACTATGTGTCAGGGGGTATAAGATCAGGTCTATCAGTCAGAATGGCAAGTAGAGAGTAGGGGAAGTAAAACGTGCATTATACCTGACTGCCAGATATAATGGCAGGACAATGACAAAGCATCACAACAGGGACGAGGTAGTTAATTACATGACATCTTACAAGATACACAATAAAACAGTAAGAGAACATACAGAGTATAGGCTAGGGGCCCATAGTACCTACAAGACATATGTCATATCAGTACACACTTTTAAGGTTCTCACTGTATATATTGGTTTACGTTTCACCATAGGCGTTAGTAAGTCACCATGACCCTGTTTTGTTTATTAAATTGGTTTCTTTTTTATTTTTTTATTTATTTTTTTGATTATTGTGGATGGGTGCTGCCAAGGTAACCGTTACTAAAAATAAATTGAATTTGGACACTTTGTAAGACCAGTAAGTGCTCTGTTCTACATCTACTATATACACACACACACACACACACATATATATATATATTTATATATATACATACACACTCACACACACATATATATATATGTGTGTGTTATTTACAATATGAGAACTGTTAAAATTATCTTATAGGAGATGTTTTATTAGACAATAAAGGAAAAAATAAATAATTAAAGTAAAAATAACTATACCCCCTTAAGCATTCATGGTAATATGCTTACACTGCGTGTATTGTGTACTAGCTTTAGGCAATGTGTATCTTTTTTTGGAAGACCTATGGAGAGATACCTGCAGTTTTCCAGTCATTAGGGTATGAAACATGAGCAAACCAATGTCAGATGTTTTATTCATTCCATGTTCTTTAAATGCAAAAAAAAAAAAAATACATTTGGATTTGTTATTTTGTAATGTTAAACCAAAATCTAGAGCTACCCCAACATTGTGCACATTTCAACAACTGTCAGCTGTCTCTTTTAAAATTAAAATGAATAATTTTTCAGTCAACTCAAAATGGCTGATGATTAATCCTTTATTTATGGGGCAAAAGACGGTGACATGTACTATTTATGCATCATTAATTAATAATACTATATCCATTTGTGATAACATAAGCTATATAAGAATAGAAAAATCACTAAGCACATGACCCATTAATTTTTTTGTGTGTCTGTAGAAGGAATCCTGACCGCCATTAATCAAAGGTTTTATGAGAGTTGTAGATTACGTTCTAATTGTTTGTTACTATTTTCTCAATTGCATTATCTCAGCTGTGGTGATGGTCATGCTATGATTCCTTCACCACTTAATAAATCTTTATTCAAGAAGAGTTTGCAGTCACGCTGGTTTATTTGGATTACAAGGTTTAAAACAGGTCTGTCATCATTTTCCTTATAGACTGTATTGAAATATTATTATTATTATTATTATTATTTGTATTCTTATTATTATTATTATTAGTAGTAGTAGTAGCAAAAGTAATAATAATCATACTAATAAAAATAATAATTTGCCTTACAATTGCTTCTTTCAATTGCTTGGAAAGAAGCCTGCGTGAAGAGAACTGTTTAATATTTTTTTAAAAACCAAGCTAAGTGCACCAGCACACCATTAAATCTGGTGATTTAGGCATGGGATTTTTCTGAAGTAATCTGAATATGACTGCTTGATAGGGTGTACCATGTTATCTTCTTTAACCTGGACAAAATTAGACCATACGTCTATATTACCCTACCCATATTTATATGAGTAGATTATTTTGATTCCAAATTGCATCATCTTTAGAATACTATCTTTTATATATATATCACAATTAAAGAGATTGTTATATAATCAATGGCAAAAAGTATAACTGCTAATATGTCACCCATGAGTTTAAGTTGAGAGTAGAATTTGGCAATACCTTATATATGGGAGGTATAAAATGGGAGAAAAGATAGTTATAAGGAGGAAAGATGGGATAGAAGAGTAGGAAGAAAGAAAAGGAAAAGAGAGGAAAGAGGAAGAGAGGAGAAGTGAACGATAAAAAAAAAAAAAAATGCTTTTGAGCATGGCAGTGATGAGGGTGTACCGTAAATTAGAAGATCACATCATTGTTACTAATACCAGAGACCCACTATCTATCTCCAAGACTCCCACCCTGGCATTGCCTCCAGGCCTCCCAGCACATACAAAGGGTATTGTTATTGGCGGAAAACATAGTACTTTCCATTGATTCTATATAGGACATTATTGACAGGACCTAGCTCCACCTCGGGCCCTTGGGCTGGCGCCATGTCCTGGAAATTGGTAATTTAACCACCATGAAAATATACACAATCAGATACGGAATATGCCTAGGTAGTTTGTTAGGAATCAAATGGAAAAGCATGGCTTGAGGACGGTCGTAGTTCTCAACCTCCAAATTAGTAAAACAGTAGAAGGCTTTTGCCCAAATGCGTTGTATTTTAGGGAGTGTCTATTCTTCCAGAACCTCTCCAACATAAGGGATAATTGAAGTCAGATATTTGAAATAGGCGCAGGGGGGGTATAGTGCCACTGGGTCAAAATCTTGCAATAAAGTTCATAATGTGTGGTGCAATTAATTGCTTTTTTGGTCAGAATAATCACAGAGTTCCATAGTTTCTCATTTGTTTCAAAGTTTAGAGGCTTTTCCCAATTGTGAATAAAGTGTGCTTGGAGGATATCTGCATAAGCTAGAGACATTCTAGGAGTACGTTTTCCAGATGTCCAACATTTTTCCCATTCAGTTGGTGCTCTCAAGGGAGCTGGCAGAAAGCCCCAGAATTTTAGATTTTTTTTAATCTAAATAATTCAAATTTTAGCAGGAGTGGTGGGGAGAAATGTGATTGAAAGTGAGGTACAGAAAATATCCTTTAATTGGGGAATAGGTCTTTAATATTCCTTAGTCCTAATGCCAACCAGTCTGCCGGGTGAGAGTCCATGAGAGTGTGTAGCAACCCCTGAAAAGATTGGATCAGTGACGGATGCGGAGCTATTCTATTTCTATGTCGAATTTGTCTCAGAATTTAAGGTTAGATGAAATTATATAAATCCGGGATATTTCTAGGTTTCTTGTATTTTTAGGAATCCATATAATATATTTGAGGCTTACTCCCTGGGGAAGTGAGGTATGTTTGATTTTAGACCATTTGCTATTAGGTGAATCTTTGCCCCAAGCTGAAATATGAGCTAAACGAGAAGCTTCATGATATGCGGCCAAATTAGATGCTGCGGCTTCCCCCGCCTCCACTGGGCTTGAGAGAATCTTCATTGCCACTCTAGAGTGTTTATGCTTCCATATGAAATCTTTAAATATTTTCTGAAATTGTGTGATAATGGATTTAGGTATAGGAAGTGGTAAACACCTAAAAAGATAAGTGAGTTTTGGAAGCAAATTCATTTTTATAGCTGCGATTCTATCTCACCAGGATAGGCTTGGAAAATTCCAGCGTGCCATATACTCTTTACATTTACGGATTAAGGGGTCAAAATTAGCTGATATAATAGTATGAATATTATGAGACAAAAACAACCCCAAATGTTTTAGTTTATTTGTTGACCAGTCAAACTGGAATTGACCCTTCAATAATTGGAAATCAGAGTCTGTAATATTTATTACAAAAGCTTCAGTTTTGGTAAAGTTTAATTTATAATAACTAATTTCTTGTTAATTCTGTAAGGAGAGAGAATAGTTTTGGAAGGGACTGCAAAGGGTCCGATACTAACACAATATGATCGTCTGCAAACACTGCAACCTTTTGTACCGTATCATGTATCCATATTCCATGCATGTCTGGTGATCTTCTAATAGCCTCCGCCAGGGGTTCCATCATGAGAGCAAACAAGAGCGGAGATAGAGTACACCCCTGACGGCTGCCATTTGGGATCTTGGACTTGGGCAGAGGGTTCAGAATATAAAGCCATTGTTTTGACACAGATAGAGGGTGTAAACCCAAAATTACCAAGTACTTCTCTCATATAAAGCCAGTCGACTCGTTCAAATGCTTTTTCAGCATCAAGGGAAATTGTCGTAAATTGCTCACCCAGCCGACCGGCTTCAAGAAATACATTGAGCAATCTCCCTGTGTTGTCCGGCCCTTGTCTACCCATTGTACAACCCACTTGGTCTGGGATAACTAGATGTGGGATAATTCTATTTTATATGTCCTGTTAGAATTTCCGCATATAATTTGAAGTCTAGATTCAGTAGAGAAATCGGTCTAAAATGTGGACAAATATCCGGTGTTTTCCCAGGTTTAGGCAAGGTTATTATAGAGGCCTCTAGAAATTCTTCCGGGAAAGATTCCTTGTGTTGTCCGGCCCTTGTCTACCCATTGTACAACCCACTTGGTCTGGGCTAACTAGATGTGGGATAATTCTATTTTATACGTCCTGTTAGAATTTCCGCATATAATTTGAAGTCTAGATTCAGTAGAGAAATCGGTCTAAAATGTGGACAAATATCCGGTGTTTTCCCAGGTTTAGGCAAGGTTATTATAGAGGCCTCTAGAAATTCTTCCGGGAAAGATTCCTTCTCTTCTGCCGCATTAAAGACTTGTGTAAGAAGAGGAGTCAGTTGACTACTGAATGCTTTATAGAATATATCTGTGTAGCCATCTAAGCCTGGGGATTTTCATGTCTTTACTTTGATATATAATTTTTAACATCCTCTTTATAGATTGGGGCCTCCAGGGACTCAACATGTTCCTGAGTAAGGCCTTTTAGGTGTAATGGGGATAAGAATGCTCAAATATGTTCTAACTAGAAGAACTTAATATATACAGGTTCAAATAATAATTTGCAAACCCTACTCCAATATCCTTTGGGTTAGTAACACTTAGTCCCCTAGTAAATAAATAGGGTATTCTTGCCTGGGCTGTCCATTCAAGAAGGCATCTGGCAAGTTAGTAGTCTGGTTTATTGCCTTTGAATAAAATAGGCTTTTATTTTCTCTGAGTCTGTCTTCCACTCTCTGTTTTTCCATCAAATTAAGCGTTTGCCAAATTGAAAGGATTTGTGTTAAAATACTTGGATCCAGAGTGTTTTTTTTTTTGTTTAAATAATTTTTATTGATTTTTTAGAAAAACAAGGAACATTGACATATAATGAACATCAAACATAAATCAATAATAGTTTTTCAGTTACAGTAAGGCATTGTAATATCACAGTGATCATTTCTTCCCCTTATTTGAGGGAAGCAAAAAGCAAATTTAAAGATAAATTCTTTAGGTAGTAGGGAGGAAGGTGGACAGAGGGGGGGTATGGAGAGGGTTAGGGCAGATAATAATAGAAATTAGTGAAAATTAAAAAGGTATGCAACAGGAGGGGGGAGTATAGGGGGCGGAAGGGGGAGAGGAAGGATATATAAATAGGGAAATGAAAAGGGTTAGGGTGTCAGCAATAGAAATCAGTCGGGTGACAATCATCAAAAATAAAAGAGTGCAGGTATATAGGGGTAACAAGTGTCATGGTAAAATACAATATAACGTAATTTCCTAGCGTTCGTCTTTTATTATATTTTTTTACTTTTTAGGTGTCATCTGGATAGATAATTAGACAGCAAAAATCATCAAACATTCTCCAGCTACTTTGAGTCTTTGTCTTGTCTTAAAGTGAGAAGGGGGAGGGAGGTCTGAGGGGGGGTAGGAGGGGGATTCGGGCAGGTGACAGTTAGGGATGTGGGGGAGGGGACAAACATAAAAATAAAAATATGTAGAGATAAATTATAAAATAATATAGTGTATTATAGTGTGGTTCCATGTAAATCCTTTGCAATTAATCCTTGCAGAGAATGAAATACTTATTCCGAAGAATTGTAGAGCCTGTGGTATTTAACTGTGAAGGAGGGTCTGTTTTGTAAAGTTATGGCGTTCTTTGTTCCCATAGGAAGATTATATCTAGAATAAAATCTCTCTTTCCTATAAAACAATAATGTCTCTTCTCTAAAGCTAGTATGTGTGTGACTTCTGATACCCAGTGTTCATAAGTAGGGGGATGAGCTTGTTTCCAATACCGAGGGACAATGCGTCTAGCGCAAGTTAACATTAGTTGAAGGAGTTTCCTTCGGTAGATACATTCCAGTCTAGGGATTTGGTTTAGTAAGATCATGGTTGCCGAAAGGGATATTTGTGTATTTAATGTAAGATTGATGCTACGCTCGATTTGAGCCCAGTAAGTGGACATTTTATTACAGGACCACCATATATGGGAAAGTGTGCCCACTTCCCCACATCGTCTCCAGCAACTTGAGTTAGCACCTGGATATATTTCATTAAATTTTTGGGGTGTAAGATACCAGCGTGAGATGATCTTATAATTAAGTTCAGTCAGAATGAGTGAGGAGGAGGAGGAGTGGATTGTGTTGAAACATTTTAGCCAGGTGTCTTTTGGGAGCTGAACTCGAAGTTCAGTTTCCCATTTGGTGGTATATGAGGGTAGTTTGACTGTGTTTATAGCTCTTAAGAGTTTATGTGTGTGAGAGAGAAGGGATTTCTGAGTGTCTTTAGTATTGCATAACTTCTCAAATGGAGTAAGCGGACGGAGGCAATCATTTTTATGAGGGCTATCCATAATTGTTTGGCGTATTTGGAGGTATGGAAACCAACAGTGGAAGGGAGAGCCTATTGAATCTCTTAAGGCAATTCTATCTCTTATTTGGGAGTTTTCCGTGAGTAAAAATATAGGCATATTTTTCAGGGAAGAATCTTCTGGTTCAAATTTGAACTGGTGGTGGGATAAAAAAGGGTGTTATTTAACAAAGGAGTCATTGGAGAGATTGGGGTAGAGAGAGTGTTTGGATTTCGAATGAGGGAGTCCCATATGGTTAAGGTAGTTTTTATGCATTCATTAGCCTTAGTTATGGGGGGCCTGAATGATTTAGGGAGCCAACAAAGATCTCGCATCCCTTTTAAACCAAGGGAGGCAGCTTCCATTTGGATCCATAGTTTGGAGGGGGGGTTGTGAGACCATGAGACTATTCGAGTTAAATGTGTCGCTTTGTGATACTGAAATAAATTTGGAACACTTAGGCCACCTTCCTCCTTGCTTAAATACATAGAGTTCTTTGATACCCTTGGTTTTTTATAAGCCCATATAAAAGAGTCTAGCATCTTTTGTTGCGTACGAAGGTAGTGTCTCGGTAATGATATTTGGAGAGCTTGGAATATGTATAGATATTTGGGGAGTATCATCATCTTTATTGTATTTATGCGACCTATCCAGGAGAGGTGCCCTTGTTTATGCCATGTATGTAATAGGGAGAAGACATGAGTTTGAAGTGTAATATAGTTTTCTTGGAATAAATTTTTAGGGTTCTTTGGTATGTTTAGTCCTAGGTATCAAAGGGTATTAACGATAGGGAAGGGAGTTTTATGTAAAATATAGTCCATTTCCATTGAGTTTATGTGGATGGGGATAATGCTCAACTTATTCATATTAATCGAATAGTTAGAAAATTGTTTATAACTCTCCAGATCTCTTATCAGGGCTGGAATGGAAGTTAGTGGTGCCTGCAGAGTGAAGATGATGTCGTCGGCAAATAGTAGACATGTTTGATGAATGTTACCTACCTTAATTCCCAAAATATTTGGATTATTTCTGATTTGAATAGCTAAGATTTCTACCGTGAGAGCAAATAGAAGAGGAGATAATGGATTACCCTGTCTAGTGCCATTAGAGATGGGGAAGGATTGAGATATTATGTCATTGACCTTAATAGTGGCTCGGGGGTTGTGATATAAGGCTTGTACTCTGGATAAGAATATTTATTTTTACAACAGAAGGGCTATCTCTGCTGTGAGAGCAGGATAGTCCAAAAAGAATGCTTGTTTGCACTTGAATTAAATTATTTAGTTTAGTTCGGTCGGTTACTGGAACTTGAGACAGAAAAATATGCCCAATTTTAAAATATAACCTTTATTAGTTGATTTCATAAAAAAGACAGCATGAAGTATGTGTGTATGCTACCCTTCGAAATGTTAAAAACACTCTCTCTGTTGCAATTATTTAATACTTAGCCATCACAGTATCTAATATATAGGATACTTAGTAATTCTATTATAAGACCTTGATAATGTTATGGGTGTAAATATCGGTTAATCTTCCCTGTGGCTATATGGCCTTATATATGGCCAATCTATTAGATTACCACAAAGGGATATTGGTATTTTATATACCCATTACACTTGAATACTGAGGTCTTAGTTTGTAAATTTGCTCTCAAGTTATGACAAATTGTAATGTGTGTAGCACAGCTCAGGAATTTGGATTATTAATTGCTTAAATTAAGGTTCTAGTTAGATGTGTCTAAACAAGAAAACTAGACCCAATACTCACGAGTTAAGCTTCACATAACTGAATATTGATCTATGTATATATCACTTATTACACGAGGACCCCTATTTTTTTAATTGCCTCTCTGTTTGAAAAACTATTTATGTTACTTTAGCTTAAAAATTATTACTTTAAAAACCATACTTAGTAATTTGTGGCTGTTTACAGTCACAAGCAGGTATATCCTGTTGCTCTCTTTAGCGTAAAAAATTGTGTAACTTTCAGGTCTTCAGAGCATAATGCTAGCTTTGGTATATCAGCTTAAATAAGATTTATTAAGTTTCTAGCTAATAATTGTGCAGCAACACAGAATATATATTATAGAGGGGGAGAGAATAGCAATATACTAGAAATCTGATACCTTGTACTTAGTATATGACATTATACTAGATATTTTGGGTTAGCCACTACAAGCTAACAGTCTATAACGTTGCAGCAAAACTTAAACACAGGCAGTGTGACAAGACACAATATTTCACACTGGAATAAAAGCTGGATAAATTAAGAATAATCCAATTATATATTTGGCACAGATCTTGTGAGCTTGTTGAACTTTACATAATTTATCATAATGTTGAATGACTATTACTAAATACTATAGCGTACAGTATCAGTAAATGCAGACTACAGCCAATCAAAACTAGTACATGCATGTTGACCCCCCTCATAATTGTAGACGGACTATTACATAGAAGCTAATCCAAACTCGACCGAATTACAAGACAACTAAGCAACATAGTTTTAGTTTTATACTGCAGTAACTCACTAAGTGATAACTCATATGAATAAGTGATATATACATAGATCAATATTCAGTTATGTGAAGCTTAACTCGTGAGTATTGGGTCTAGTTTTCTTGTTTAGACACATCTAACTAGAACCTTAATTTAAGCAATTAATAATCCAAATTCCTGAGCTGTGCTACACACATTACAATTTGTCATAACTTGAGAGCAAATTTACAAACTAAGACCTCAGTATTCAAGTGTAATGGGTATATAAAATACCAATATCCCTTTGTGGTAATCTAATAGATTGGCCATATATAAGGCCATATAGCCACAGGGAAGATTAACCGATATTTACACCCATAACATTATCAAGGTCTTATAATTGAATTACTAAGTATCCTATATATTAGATACTGTGATGGCTAAGTATTAAATAATTGCAACAGAGAGAGTGTTTTTAACATTTCGAAGGGTAGCATACACACATACTTCATGCTGTCTTTTTTATGAAATCAACTAATAAAGGTTATATTTTAAAATTGGGCATATTTTTCTGTCTCAAGTTCCAGTAACCGACCGAACTAAACTAAATAATTTAATTCAAGTGCAAACAAGCATTCTTTTTGGACTATCCTGCTCTCACAGCAGAGATAGCCCTTCTGTTGTAAAAATAAGTTTTCCCTATGCTTATGCACTGCTTCCTAAGTGTTCAGACATTAATCTAAAATTGCATTACTGTAAGCAAAAATTAAAGTTAAGAAACAAAACACTTAGGCAGAATACTCTTTAAAACCTCACAAATAAAGGTTCAAACTTTTCCTTATCTGGATAAGAATATGTCTGAGAAGCCGAATTTCGACAGGACCGACCACATAAACTGCCAGTCGACCCTGTCGAAGGCCTTCTCAGCATCAGTAGATAGCAGCACTAGGGGGCTTGTTTGATCGTGTGATGTTAATAATGTATGAAGGAGTCTAGTGGTATTGTCTTTTGCTTCACGGCCACTAATGAATCCCACTTGGTCAGGGTGGATGACCTTCGGTAGGACTCGAGCAAGACGATTGGCTAAAATCTTAGCATATATTTTAATATCCACATTTAAGAGAGAAATCGGTCTATAGTTGCTAACAAGATCTCTGGGTTTATCTGGTTTCGGAATTACTGTTATCATAGCATTTAAAAGAGATTGGGGGAATGTAAGACCCTGGTCTATAGAGAGAAATAGCTCTTGTAAATGTGGGGCAAGATTACCTACTAATAACTGGTAAAATTTGGTTGTGAGGCCATCTGGTCCTGGTGATTTTCCATTGGACATGGATTTAGTCGTGTTGACCACTTCTAGTAAAGAGATGGGGGAGTCTAGCATAGACACGTCTTCTTCAGGGATAGAGGGAATGTCTATAAAGTCTAAATATGTTTGTAGCTTATCTCTACTCCCCTGATCATTTGTGTTGTTTATGTTGTAAAGTGAGGTGTAGTATTTAACGAAGCTGTCAGCTATATCTTCATTTTTAGTGCAAACTACTCCTGTGTTTTGTTTAATGGATTGAATATGAGAGGAAAGCCTTTTTTTTTTTAAAGATCTGGCTAACATTTTTCCGGCTTTGTTTGATTCAGCATAGAATTTAGCTTTTGTTGTCAGGGCGCGCATATGTGCATTTTCTACCAGGAATTTATTAAGGCTTTCCCTAGCTTCCATAACTGCGGATAATTTTTGTGGGGATTTTGGGTCTTTTTTATGTAAAGCTTCATTTTTCTCTAGTGAGTTAGACAAGGTGTCGAATTGAGCAGATCTCTGCTTTTTAAGTTTCGCTGTTAGTTGTATGATAACTCCCCTAATATAGCACTTGTAGGATTCCCAATTATTTGCAGTGTTCGTATCTTCGGATATATTAAACACAAAATATTCGTCTGTAAATTTAATGAGTTGGTCTGTGATTTCGTTGTCTGTGAGAATATATTCATTTAATCTCCAGTTTATACTGTGACTAGGTTTACTTGTCCATTTAAAGATAGATTTGACTAGACTATGGTCTGACCACGTAGTATGTGAGATTTTTGAGTCAATCAAATTCGTCAAAGAGGCTTGGTCACATAGTATGTAGTCGAGTCTGGTGTAAGATTTTTGCGGGTGGGAGAAAAATGTGTAATCTCTGATGGAGGGGTGTACCGTTCTCCAGGTATCAAATAGCTTCAGTGTGCGGAGAGGTGTATTATTATTCTTAATCTGTGAGTTTCTTAGGTAGGAGTGACCTGTTGAAGTGTCTAGTATAGGGTCTGAAGGGTAATTAAAATCCCCACCTAGTATGATTGGGCCTTTAGCAATATCTAGAAGTTTGTTGGTGACTTTTCTGAAGAAGCAGGGGGTGGGTCTGATAGGGGCGTATATGTTTGCGAGAGTAATAGGCTTACCATAATAGAGTCCTACTAGTATTAAAATTCTACCTTCATGATCATTGAATTGTTGTAGTAGGTCGAAAGAAGTATTGCGTCTAAATAGTGTGCATACACCGTTATGTCTGGTCAGGCCTGAGCTAAGGTAGTGTTTATCGTAGTATTTGGATGAGAGTGTAGGCTCATGATTTCTTTTAAAATGTGTCTCTTGAATCATAATGATATCAAGATTTCTCTTGTAAAGGTCATGGAGAGCAATTGAACGTTTTTCAGCTGATAGGAATCCCTTCACATTTTGAGTGGCTATTGATATTGATCTTTCGCGTGGAAGGTTAGGCATTGCAAAGGATATGAATATGTGTGACCTCTAAAGTAGAGGAATTAGAGATTCGTACAGGGGAACCAGTGTATAAAAGTGGAGTGGAAAATGTATGGTTAAGAGTTTAGTAAGGTAGTAAATAGTAGGGGCAGGGGAATTTAGATTAAATTAACTTGAATTGAATTGGTGGAGGCTTCTGGGCAAGCTGGGCAAATGTCCCCTGGTGTGTTGTAGTGAACGTGCAGGTGGCACATGGAATGATAAGAGGGTAGCTGGGGAAAGGGGAGGGGAAGAGGGGAGAGGGGATAAAAGGTGTACTATGTATAAGACGTCCAAACCATCCAGGTCGAAGGAAAACTTTCATATAAACAGATATCTACATAGCAGCATTGTGAATAAAATAGTACTTTCTGTATAACAGGACATTTTTGTATTTTTGTATCCCCTTTAGGGAACCAAGGTGGCATATTTTACTTCAATAGTACATAATTTACATTTATAAATACAGGGGTACAAGTGAATCTAGTAAGTATCACTGTACTATTGTTATCTAAAGCAGTTTTGTTTCGCAAAATAAAGTGTGCAGATAATGGATAGGTTAGTGTCTAATTAGTTTCTGGGGATTAAGGCATTTAATACATTGAAGAAATTTAAGTCATTTAAGGGGCTACTATCTCTGTTTGAGATGTGGTAATAAGTGAGAAAGAGAATAAGTGGGGACTTTATATTCAGTTATGGTTAAAGTTGTTCCTGTCTTAGCAGTTAACAGCTAGCTTGTGAGATCATTCAACAATTCAATCGTAAATTATTATATCGTATTACTGAATATAAGCATGACTATTATCATACAATTACAAAACTATATCTATGCAAAACATGTGATCTAAGAATAACAGAATAACTGAACAAAACACATCAAAACATAATGAACCTCTAGGAACTCTTTCCTCAAAATATAGAACATAAAACATAGAGGAGAGTTCCCTTAAGCACATAAAGTCTAGTGTAATATAACCTAAAGGGTGATTGAAGACAGTTCCATAGAAACCTGAAATAAAAGGAGAAAAAGTCTACAAACAAATGTTGCATAGTCAGCATAGATAACACATATAGTTACATGTCTCCTTCAGGGTGGTTGAATCTCATCTTCCTCGTTACTGGTTTGTCGCCGCTTGTTTAAAGGGATTGAAGTGTCCATCCAGGGTCTTCTTTGCGGTTTAGAGGTTTCCTGTTTGCTTGATGTAGAGGATTGCACAGTAGAGGTTTGGGGGTCAGGTAGCGGGATCCCCAACTGTTGGCAGAAATGTTCTGCATCCTGTGGGTAAGAGCATTCGATTTTTTTTCCATTTTTGACAGCAATTACTGAAGTTGGGAATCCCCATCTGTACTGGATCTTCAAAGTACGTAGATGGGATGTTAAAAAGGAAAGTTCTCTTCTCTTTTGGAGTGTTCTTGCAGATAAATCTTGAAATATTTGAATTCGGTGACCCTGGAACTGGATAGAAGATTGTTTCCTTGTATAATTGTAGATAGTCTCCCTATGTTGGAAGTTTTGAAAATGCACTATAATGTCCCTAGGAGGTGAGTTGTCTGATGGCTTAGGACGTAGGGCTCTATGTGCTCTGTCCAAGATGATGTCAGATGGAGTGCCAGAGTTGTTCTTTACCAGGTCTGCAAAAAAGGACTGTAGATAATCCTGTATCTCATTGTTTTGTATGGTCTCAGGTATTCCCCTGAAGCGTAGATTACTCCTTCTGGAGCGATTTTCTAAATCATCTAATTTATCCTCTAGGTCTGTCATACGATGATGATGTTGAAAGGCTTTAGAGGACAGGTTTGCAATTTTCTGGGAAGATATGTATTCATGCTCTTCTAAAGTATCAACTCTATAGCATAAGTCCGAAATATCTTTCTTCAAACCTGCGCACTCATTTTTAATGCAAGTTTTAACCTGTTCTATCAGAGCTTCCATAGCACCATAGGTGATTATGTCATCTTTTCCAACATTTGCAGTTGTTGGTTGTAGGTCTGACAAGGGATCTGCAGCTTCACAAGAGCTTTCATCATGTGAGCTTAGTGTGGTATCTAGAGCTTTATTATTTTTTTGCTTGTCGGCTTGCTTGAAAAAAGAGTTCATGGCTCCCTGAGATGTTATGGGCAGTTTTTGGGATTTATCACTTCTGGTCAATTTTCTCTGCGACATCATGGAGGTTTTGGTAGGTTATAGCAGGTGTTTAGTTATATTTATTATATAGTAATGTTGAGACTAGGTGAATCGGAACACCTCTCCTTGGGGTTTTTGCTCTCACAGAGCGATCTCGGGAAAAGGTGGTGGATTCGACCCACTGCTACTTAGAACAGTGGGAAGAGGAATAGGAGGGTGTTCTTTTTAGCCAGTTGTTCAGTTTTAAATTTGAGCGTCTGGTGTCCATCCACCGGGAGAACAGACAACAAGTTACAGCTGCATAAAGATTTTTACTTTTGTCTGTAAGGAGATAGAATACATCTGATACGTGTTGAGATGAGTCAGGGTGTCAGCTTGGGCTTTGCTGTATAGGTCGTTTCGGTTAGCGGCTGCATCCCATGTCTCATAGACAGATATATGATAAGCCTGAGTAACGATGTAGGTTAGGTATTTCAGCCCAAATGCAGCAGTTCAGTTCATGTGTGTGGGCTTGATTTGGCATTGAATTGAATTACATGCGTATATAAAAGGCGAATTATATCCCCTTTGCTAAATTTCGGCCTTGTGTCATGCGGATAAGGTGGATCTTGAAACGCTGTCTGCTCTTTATTTTTAGTTAGTAAACTGAGTAGTAACTAGTATAAGCATTTTTGCCTCTTTCACAAAGTTAAACATTTCACCTGTTTCTGTTATGGTTGGCGATCCGGATCGGTGTATGGACTTGAAGCGGTCTGTGTTACATCTTGACTTTATCACGGAGCTTATAGGCCTCGTGGCGCAGTTGTAAACGGCTCAAATATTGTCCGTAATAGCATACAGATCGGGACCAAAATCTCAGCAAACGTTCTCAGTATATTCCGGTCCTCAGTTAGGGGTTTTATATCTCTGTGCCCCGTTGTTGTCTGTGGTTATGGGTTAACTTGCCCAGCCTGCGTGAGGAGCTTCAGTTACATGCGACCATCTTGGTTAGCCGCTCGCTCCGCCTCCGGATCCAGAGTGTTTTTATGTGCGTTCAAAAGAGATTGTAGCTGTTGATGCAATTGAGCTAATGTTGCTGTCGACCTTTATCTGGTTTGGGGCTGCATTTTAATAAAGATTCCTTTAAGGAAGGCTTTTAGAGCTCCCCATAGGCAAAAATCCCCATAGGCATCTCCATTTGTTGAGTTTTGGATTTTATCCAAAGAAAAAGATCTATCCTGGAATATGAATTGCGTACTTGAGAATAGTTAGTATAGTCTCTACTACTTGAATTTAGAGATCGCCATGCATCATAAAGATTAGCTTGGGTTAGCAAAGAAAAAAGCTTTCTGGACATATCTAGAGTGGCTTTATCCAGTTTTTTATTTTTTGGAAGTTTTTTGTCTAGATAAGGGTCAACTACCATATTCATGTCTTCAGCCAGCAACTACAATCCTTGTTTTATCTTATCTAGATGATTTAGAAATCTATTAAAGTGTCTGATATGAGAGGAGTTAGGGCCATAATAAGATGCTAGGATGCTAAATTACCATCCAATTTACAAACTAGAATGATAAAATGTCCCAAAGGATCTGAATCTGCGTGTACATTCTCATACGTAATATCTTTGTGTATTAGAATAGCCGTGCCCCTTGTTTTCTTAGAATATGAGGCAGTCTCTATAATTGGAAATAAGGGGAATGCATAGGTATTGGATCTCCAAGGTGCGAATGGGTCTCCTGTAGAAAAACTATCTTCGCTTGTTGGTATTTTAAGGAGTGGTACAGTAAGCTTCTTTTTGTAGGGGAATTAAGTCTCCTAACATTATGTGAGGTGCATATGATCGCCATGTGAGGTAAATAGTAACAATGACAAAAAAAAAAAAAAAGAGTGGGGAACGAGTGGGGAAACATCAATTGTAGTCTCTGGTAAAAGATAACCCCAGAGATCTATATAGTTTTTATATTAAAATGAGTCAAAATTGAAAGTATATAAGGTGGGGGGTAAACTGTTAAACCCTGCTAAACTGAAGTGGACAATCCACTTGTTAATATAAGGCAAAGCCTAAATTATTGGAGATGTTGTAGCAGATTAATATTGGTTTAAACTAATATCTGGAAAAAAAATATCTGGAGGGGAGAAAAAGTAAGGGGGACCGCGCAAAAGTTTGGGTGTATCTATGTGGTTACAGAGTTTTAAGAGGATTATGTGCCTGAGAGTAAATTAACAAGTACAATTGTTATCACAACATATACAGGGAGTGCAGAATTATTAGGCAAGTTGTATTTTTGAGGATTAATTTTATTATTGAACAACAACCATGTTCTCAATGAACCCAAAAAACTCATTAATATCAAAGCTGAATATTTTTGGAAGTAGTTTTTAGTTTGTTTTTAGTTTTAGCTATTTTAGGGGGATATCTGTGTGTGCAGGTGACTATTACTGTGCATAATTATTAGGCAACTTAACAAAAAACAAATATATACCCATTTCAATTATTTATTTTTACCAGTGAAACCAATATAACATCTCAACATTCACAAATATACATTTCTGACATTCAAAAACAAAACAAAAACAAATCAGTGACCAATATAGCCACCTTTCTTTGCAAGGACACTCAAAAGCCTGCCATCCATGGATTCTGTCAGTGTTTTGATCTGTTCACCATCAACATTGCGTGCAGCAGCAACCACAGCCTCCCAGACACTGTTCAGAGAGGTGTACTGTTTTCCCTCCTTGTAAATCTCACATTTGATGATGGACCACAGGTTCTCAATGGGGTTCAGATCAAGTGAACAAGGAGGCCATGTCATTAGATTTTCTTCTTTTATACCCTTTCTTGCCAGCCACGCTGTGGAGTACATGGACGCGTGTGATGGAGCATTGTCCTGCATGAAAATCATGTTTTTCTTGAAGGATGCAGACTTCTTCCTGTACCACTGCTTGAAGAAGGTGTCTTTCAGAGACTGGCAGTAGGACTGGGAGTTGAGCTTGACTCCATCCTCAACCCGAAAAGGCCCCACAAGCTCATCTTTGATGATACCAGCCCAAACCAGTACTCCACCTCCACCTTGCTGGCGTCTGAGTCGGACTGGAGCTCTCTGCCCTTTACCAATCCAGCCACGGGCCCATCCATCTGGCCCATCAAGACTCACTCTCATTTCATCAGTCCATAAAACCTTAGAAAAATCAGTCTTGAGATATTTCTTGGCCCAGTCTTGACGTTTCAGCTTGTGTGTCTTGTTCAGGGGTGGTCGTCTTTCAGCCTTTCTTACCTTGGCCATGTCTCTGAGTATTGCACACCTTGTGCTTTTGGGCACTCCAGTGATGTTGCAGCTCTGAAATATGGCCAAACTGGTGGCAAGTGGCATCTTGGCAGCTGCACGCTTGACTTTTCTCAGTTCATGGGCAGTTATTTTGCGCCTTGGTTTTTCCACACGCTTCTTGCCACCCTGTTGACTATTTTGAATGAAACGCTTGATTGTTCGATGATCACGCTTCAGAAGCTTTGCAATTTTAAGAGTGCTGCATCCCTCTGCAAGATATCTCACTATTTTTGACTTTTCTGAGCCTGTCAAGTCCTTCTTTTGACCCATTTTGACAAAGGAAAGGAAGTTGCCTAATAATTATGCACACCTGATATAGGGTGTAGATGTCATTAGACCACACCCCTTCTCATTACAGAGATGCACATCACCTAATATGCTTAATTGGTAGTAGGCTTTCGAGCCTATACAGCTTGGAGTAAGACAACATGCATAAAGAGGATGATGTGGTCAAAATACTCATTTGCCTAATAATTCTGCACTCCCTGTATGTCAAGTGTTTAGTTGAGGATGTGGATTAAAAATTATTGGAAGATTATTACCATCAAAATCTGCTTAAAGTATCTTCTGTGCATGTGTGTAATTTGGATTAAATTAAAAAGTGTTATAGATATTCATGGGTTATAAACTGGAAGGGTAATTATCACAGGGGTACCCCCCATATGTAGATAACCATGAAAATTATGGACTTTAGACTTAAGTGAGAACGTTTAAATCAAGTAACAAACAATTTCTTAACCATTAGATATCTACAGAACACAACAGTGAACAACAGTAATTAGTTCTTTGGCACATTAACTATAAACATTAATGAAAGAGAACAAAAAACAAAGTAATAAACATTCAATTCTGTTCACATCAGAGTTTGTATGAATTTTACCATCCAACATTTTCAGTCACCGGAGTACCTCAAGTTATTCCCTCCAAGTTTGAGGAGTCAAAGTCTAATTTCTTTCATTGAGGCATAGGATCCATCTGGGGGCAGAGGCCCTCAAACTTGCTTATGATGAAAATGGGTGTGTATAAACTTGAGACTCAGTAGAAGTAGAGGGTCCCCTCTGGCCTGCCAGAGGAGAAATCTTGGTGGTTACTACTGATTGAGGATGATTAAAGTCCAAAATTTTCAGAATATCAAGACCTTGAGAATCAGAGGTGATTATTCCTGGTGACAAATAATTTCATAGGAAATCTTCACCGATATTTAACATTGTTTTGTTGAAGGGTTTTGGTTGTAATGTTCGGGAGGAGAGGTCAGCAAATATCTTGATAAGTGCAAATTTTTCAGGCATATCCATTCTACGTAATATGGCTTTTTGTAAACGTTCCTTATAAGTATAGAAGTGCAGCCTTACAATGATGTCTCTAAGCTGATCTTTTGGTAGACCTCATGGTCTCAATGATCTGTAAGCTCTATTTATAAGGTTTTCTGTTGCAGATTGAGTTTTAGCCAGGAAGGTAAAGTTTTCCATTAAAAAAGATGTCAGATCTGCATTAGATACATCCTCCGAAACTCCCCGAATTCTAAGATTGTTTCGGCAGGACCAATTTTCCAGGACCCCCATCTTATCTTCCAACACACATATATTGTCTGCCAGGTTTTGGGCATAACTAAGTAGGTTTGACTGGCCTACAGCCATGTCTTCCTACATGCACTCAATTGTGTCCAATCTCTCAGTTATGGAGTTGAGGTCTTTTTTAAAATCTGCTATTGTGGAAGTAAATTTTTCTGTGAATGATGCATGATGTTCATCAAGGAGAGACTTAAGAATAAATGTGGGTGAGATCTGAGCCTGATTTACCGACTGCAAATCCTGCAGAGCAGCTACAGATAATGGAGAAGATTCAGGTCTAGATGGACGAGAATAGGTAGCTTCTAATGTGTGTTCGGATTGAACCTGTGAACTCTCTCCTATCGTACCAAAGTGGTCTGCCAGAGTGAGCTTTACTTGGAAAGATAGTTATTTTTTCCTCTGAGAGTGAGACATTATATTGATGAAAATCCTAGATTGTAAAGTAGTTTTATCTACAGTATATCTTGGTCTAACTTCCAGACAATTGTGAAAAAAAACTATCAGTTATTGTTATTCTTACTCCAAAATGCTTGTGACTGATTTTATAAGTGCGCAGGTTCTCTCATCCCTCTCCAGAAAGCAAGCTTAATTAGGCATACATTTCAGGGTGTGTTAGCCTTAGTTAGAATTTATAAAGAATGCGGGCTAGCCAGACAATTGAAGATGTTCTGTATATTCTGGATGCTTAAATTTGTTTGTTCTCTTAGCTTGTTGCATGTAGTCTTAAGGAGCTTTATTTTGTTACCTGTATAATAACTCTAAATTGCACACCATGCCTGCAAATCAATTTTTCAGGACACCAAAAAATCACTAAATAACCCCTAGAGGTATGAGGTTGCTTTATAGGTATGATTTATATGAAGGCCCTGCAGGACAAATTTCTCTCCCCTAGGGATTTGTCCCCTCAGGACGATGTGGGAAAGGGTACTTGGTTATGACCCGCAGGCAGAATGGGCTGGCAAGAAAGGGAGGGGAGAGATCCTATGCAGAGGAATCTATTATCAGTCGCCCCTAGAGATTGTGGTATTTTTATTATCAGTCACAAACTCTCAGATGTGGGTTGGTGTTGCCAGTTTTATCCCTCAATAAAGGTATTGCAATAGCCTTTGATGATGTTTAAATAATGGCCAAGTGTGACTTGTATACCTCAGGCAAGTCCTGTAAGAGAAAGGTAGTAGCGTGTAAAATAACTACTAAGCAAAGTTCTGAGGCCCCACCAAGGTTGGCAACTGTGGATGTGTAAGCTATTTCACTTACGGTTAATGCCTATAGAGTACCAACTATCCGGATCTGATGAGCAGCCATTCAGAGGTTTCCACTGAAGAAGTATACCAAAGGAAGATGGCGTCTTTTCACGCCTCAGGTGCTATAGGGATTTTGAAGCGATATCCTCTGTGCACCTCACGATCTTCACCGAGGTGATGATTCTTCCCCAGTGACTGATTAGTTATCTGGTGTGTGCTCTCTTCTCTGTTTTGAGGCTCCGGTTCAGTATGAGCACTCCTCCCAAGTTGCGGCTCTGTGTTGGTGCTTACTTTAGGTACTGGCTGTGTCCTGCGTGAATTAAGTTGATCCTATGGGCTTTAGAAGTTCCTAAATCAGCTTGTGTACTCAAAAAAGCTGATATAATGGCCAGTTTAGCTCAAATAATTATAATCTGCAGGAGAGCTCCGTCAAGTTGCATCCGTTTGTGATTGTGTCTAGCTCCGCCTAGAATACTATCTTAAATAGAACACACTTTGGGCAAGATTGAAATGAAACTGCAAAATTAAACAACTATTTAAAAAAAAAAATATAGTGATGGCTGGTATTTCACGGCCAAGTCATTATTTTAGTTGTACCACAATCCAAGCATTATTTTTATTGATGCTAAATAATGCAAGTTCTTTGTGAATATTATATTGGTTGGTTCATAAGAGTTGGAATATTAGTGTAAGAGGTATGTAATCTGCTACTTTAGGTCTTTAAAGGGACAGTCAACACCAAAATTGTTATTGTTTAAAAATATAGATAACACCAATACTACCCATTTCCCAGCTTTGCAAAATCAAACTTAAATTTCTGTCTGTTTCTAAGCCACTACAGACAGACTATTATCAATTGCTTTTTTTTATTATTTTTTCACAACAAGAGACTGCAAGTTCATGTGGGCCATATAGATAACATTGTGCTAATGTCCATGGGTTGTGGATGACACTGCACTAATTGGCTAAAATGCAAGTCATGTGATAATAAATAGTCATGTGATCAGGGGGCTGTCAAAAGAGGCTTAGATACAAGGTAATCACAGAGGTAAAAAGTATATTGATATAACCATGTTGGCTGTGCAAAACTGGGGAATGTGTAATAAAGGGGTTATCTATCTTTTTAAACAATAACATTTTTGGAGTTGACTGTGCCTTTAAATCCATTAATCCGAAAATAGTATCTTATATTAAGTAAATATTTATCTAAATTTACTAAACAAAGATAAAAGAAGAAAACAACAACATACCTGGAAATTCTAACCTTACTTGCAATTTAATTTAAATGTGACACCCCCATGTATAAAGTATGAGACACAAAAATACAGCATAAAGTCTTTTTTTAAAATTTGTTGACATGTTTGTATTGTAGTTTTAATATTGTCAGTGTTTTCAAATCCTTAATACTCCCATTATGATAAATACACACACAATACACTTTTAATAAAAACATAAACAATCACTTTATCTAATTATTTAATTTATCTTTATGTAATGAAAAAAAATCTAAACAAAAAAAAAACAAAACATGTTTATGTCTTAAAAGTTATTTTTATAGTGTAAATATCAAACCACCTGTTTTCAATAGTGAATATTTGTAGGGGACCCATTAAAGAAAGGTTACACTTTTACACTAATAGTTGTACATTAAGGAGAAAACTATTTACTTTTAACGAGGGACAGATATTTTTCTTACTTTCAATCTTTTTATTTGATTTATTTATTTAATTACTTATTTTGCATTCCGTAAAGGTATGGTATGAATAATTGGCAAGTTGCATTATTGTGAATTGTTAAGATGATTAAAGGGACATTAAAAACAAATGATACAGTACATGATTATGAACCTTTATATATAAGAATAATTTTGGAAACTGCAGCTTTATTTTGTCAAATAAGTATATTGTTTTATGTTTATTATTTTAACTGATTTCCCTGTCCCACATAACAAAAGAACCCCAGTTAACCAATCACAAACCAATATTCAGATATAGCACAAACCTTTTATTATCAGGTATTTGTAGAGCGCTAACAGGTTCCGGAGCGCTATGAACATAGGTGGTATATAAAAACAATTACAGGGATCAAATTGGTAGAGGGTCCTGCCAAGAGTTGCACTATTGTAGTCGGCTCTTATGAAGGTGGACTACAAACAGCTGGGCTCATAGGCTTACATGCTATGGGGTTTAAGGGGATAGCAGTGGAGATAGGAAATTTAGTGTAGGTTTCATGCTTCCCTGAATAGTAGAGTCTTCAGGGAGCACTTGAAGATTTAAAAACTAGGGGAGAGTCTTGTGGAGCAAGGCAGAGAGTTCCATAAGATGGGAGCATGTCTGGAGAAATCTTGTATACGGGAATGTGAAGAGGTAACAAGAGAGGAGGAGAGTAGGAGATCATGAGCGGAGCGAAGGGGTCAGGAGGGAGAGTATCTGGAGACATGGTCTGAGATGTAGGGGGAGCAATGCAATTGATGGCTTTATAAGTCAGAGTGAGAATTTTGTGTTTAATCCTGGAGGCAAGAGGAAGCCAGTGAAGGGATTGGCAGAGAGGTGTGGCAGATAAAGAGCAACATATAAGGAAGATGAGCCTGGCAGAGGCATTCATTATGGATTGTAAAGGAGCTAGGTGGCAGCTAGGGAGACCAGAGAGGATGGAGTTGAAGTAGTCTAGGCAGGAAAGGATGAGAGTGTGGATTAAAATCTTAGTTGTGTCTTGTGTAATGAAATGTCTGATTTTAGCGATGTTTTTAAGGTAGAAGCGGCAGGATTTAGGCAAGGACTGAATGTGAGGAGTGAAAGAAAGATCTGAGTCAAGTGTGACCCCAAGACATCAGGCATGTGAGTTTGGGGTAATGATAGAGTTATCAACAGTTATAGAGACATGGGGTGTGGAGATTTTGGAAGAAGGGAGGAAAATAAGGAGCTCAGTTTTGGAGAGATTTAGCTTGAGGTAGTGAGAGGACATCCAAGATGAGATATGAGAGAGACAGTTAGTGACACGGGTTAGCAAGGAAGGATATAGTTCTGGTGCAGAGAGGTAGATTTGGGTATCATCGTCATACAGATGATAGTGAAACCCGTGGGACTTTATTAAGGAACCTATCTCTTAAGGAGGTGTAGCACTGATTCAACTTCATTACTATTGCAAATAATAATTTTCATATCATGATTATTGTTGCAAAACTGATAATATATCTTTTTAAAAGCATGTGACATCACAAAAGCTTAAGCAGGGAGGGAAAAGTAAACAAAAGCTGGCATAAATTACCTAAAAGTATAGCCCAAGCCTCCCTGAGAGAAAGTTAAACAAGAACAACTTTTAGATGTATTTTACACCAAAAGGTTGCAAAATAAATAATGAATCTATATTGCAATAATGTTTCACTTGCAATAATTAAACATTTTATGCATTATTGAAACGTCAAGTTTAATGGTCATGGCACAGGCCAAATGTTAATGGCTGATGCAGGGAAGTGAGTTTTTTGACTCAGGAAAAACAGAATTTATGCTTACCTGATAAATTACTTTCTCCAACGGTGTGTCCGGTCCACGGCGTCATCCTTACTTGTGGGATATTCTCTTCCCCAACAGGAAATGGCAAAGAGTCCCAGCAAAGCTGGTCAAATGATCCCTCCTAGGCTCCGCCCACCCCAGTCATTCGACCGACGGACAGGAGGAAATATATATAGGAGAAACCATATGATACCGTGGTGACTGTAGTTAGAGAAAATAATTCATCAGACCTGATTAAAAAACCAGGGCGGGCCGTGGACCGGACACACCGTTGGAGAAAGTAATTTATCAGGTAAGCATAAATTCTGTTTTCTCCAACATTGGTGTGTCCGGTCCACGGCGTCATCCTTACTTGTGGGAACCAATACCAAAGCTTTAGGACACGGATGAAGGGAGGGAGCAAATCAGGTCACCTAAATGGAAGGCACCACGGCTTGCAAAACCTTTCTCCCAAAAATAGCCTCCGAAGAAGCAAAAGTATCAAATTTGTAAAATTTGGCAAAAGTGTGCAGTGAAGACCAAGTCGCTGCCTTACATATCTGGTCAACAGAAGCCTCGTTCTTGAAGGCCCATGTGGAAGCCACAGCCCTAGTGGAGTGAGCTGTGATTCTTTCAGGAGGCTGCCGTCCGGCAGTCTCATAAGCCAATCGGATAATGCTTTTAAGCCAAAAGGAAAGACAGGTAGAAGTCGCTTTTTGACCTCTCCTTTTACCAGAATAAACAACAAACAAGGAAGATGTTTGTCTGAAATCTTTAGTAGCCTCTAAATAGAATTTTAGAGCACGGACTACGTCCAAATTGTGTAACAAACGTTCCTTCTTTGAAACTGGATTCGGACACAAAGAAGGTACAACTATCTCCTGGTTAATATTTTTGTTGGAAACAACTTTTGGAAGAAAACCAGGCTTAGTACGCAAAACCACCTTATCTGCATGGAACACCAGATAGGGCGGAGAACACTGCAGAGCAGATAACTCTGAAACTCTTCTAGCAGAAGAAATTGCAACCAAAAACAAAACTTTCCAAGATAATAACTTAATATCTACGGAATGTAAGGGTTCAAACGGAACCCCTTGAAGAACTGAAAGAACTAGATTTAGACTCCAGGGAGGAGTCAAAGGTCTGTAAACAGGCTTGATCCTAACCAGAGCCTGAACAAATGCTTGAACATCTGGCACAGCTGCCAGTCTTTTGTGAAGTAAAACAGATAAAGCAGAGATCTGTCCCTTCAGAGAACTTGCAGATAATCCTTTCTCCAAACTTTCTTGTAGAAAGGATAGAATATTAGGAATTTTTATCTTGTTCCATGGGAATCCTTTAGATTCACACCAACAGATATATTTTTTCCATATTTTATGGAAAATTTTTCTAGTTACAGGCTTTCTAGCCTGAATCAGAGTATCTATTACAGAATCTGAAAACCCACGCTTTGATAAAATCAAGCGTTCAATCTCCAAGCCGTCAGTTGGAGGGAAACCAGATTCGGATGTTCGAATGGACCCTGAACAAGAAGGTCCTGTCTCAAAGGTAGCTTCCATGGTGGAGCCGATGACATATTCACCAGGTCTGAATGTGAGGAGTGAAAGAAAGATCTGAGTCAAGTGTGACCCCAAGACATCAGGCATGTGAGTTTGGGGTAATGATAGAGTTATCAACAGTTATAGAGACATGGGGTGTGGAGATTTTGGAAGAAGGGAGGAAAATAAGGAGCTCAGTTTTGGAGAGATTTAGCTTGAGGTAGTGAGAGGACATCCAAGATGAGATATGAGAGAGACAGTTAGTGACACGGGTTAGCAAGGAAGGATATAGTTCTGGTGCAGAGAGGTAGATTTGGGTATCATCGTCATACAGATGATAGTGAAACCCGTGGGACTTTATTAAGGAACCTATCTCTTAAGGAGGTGTAGCACTGATTCAACTTCATTACTATTGCAAATAATAATTTTCATATCATGATTATTGTTGCAAAACTGATAATATATCTTTTTAAAAGCATGTGACATCACAAAAGCTTAAGCAGGGAGGGAAAAGTAAACAAAAGCTGGCATAAATTACCTAAAAGTATAGCCCAAGCCTCCCTGAGAGAAAGTTAAACAAGAACAACTTTTAGATGTATTTTACACCAAAAGGTTGCAAAATAAATAATGAATCTATATTGCAATAATGTTTCACTTGCAATAATTAAACATTTTATGCATTATTGAAACGTCAAGTTTAATGGTCATGGCACAGGCCAAATGTTAATGGCTGATGCAGGGAAGTGAGTTTTTTGACTCAGGAAAAACAGAATTTATGCTTACCTGATAAATTACTTTCTCCAACGGTGTGTCCGGTCCACGGCGTCATCCTTACTTGTGGGATATTCTCTTCCCCAACAGGAAATGGCAAAGAGTCCCAGCAAAGCTGGTCAAATGATCCCTCCTAGGCTCCGCCCACCCCAGTCATTCGACCGACGGACAGGAGGAAATATATATAGGAGAAACCATATGATACCGTGGTGACTGTAGTTAGAGAAAATAATTCATCAGACCTGATTAAAAAACCAGGGCGGGCCGTGGGCCGGACACACCGTTGGAGAAAGTAATTTATCAGGTAAGCATAAATTCTGTTTTCTCCAACATTGGTGTGTCCGGTCCACGGCGTCATCCTTACTTGTGGGAACCAATACCAAAGCTTTAGGACACGGATGAAGGGAGGGAGCAAATCAGGTCACCTAAATGGAAGGCACCACGGCTTGCAAAACCTTTCTCCCAAAAATAGCCTCCGAAGAAGCAAAAGTATCAAATTTGTAAAATTTGGCAAAAGTGTGCAGTGAAGACCAAGTCGCTGCCTTACATATCTGGTCAACAGAAGCCTCGTTCTTGAAGGCCCATGTGGAAGCCACAGCCCTAGTGGAGTGAGCTGTGATTCTTTCAGGAGGCTGCCGTCCGGCAGTCTCATAAGCCAATCGGATAATGCTTTTAAGCCAAAAGGAAAGACAGGTAGAAGTCGCTTTTTGACCTCTCCTTTTACCAGAATAAACAACAAACAAGGAAGATGTTTGTCTGAAATCTTTAGTAGCCTCTAAATAGAATTTTAGAGCACGGACTACGTCCAAATTGTGTAACAAACGTTCCTTCTTTGAAACTGGATTCGGACACAAAGAAGGTACAACTATCTCCTGGTTAATATTTTTGTTGGAAACAACTTTTGGAAGAAAACCAGGCTTAGTACGCAAAACCACCTTATCTGCATGGAACACCAGATAGGGCGGAGAACACTGCAGAGCAGATAACTCTGAAACTCTTCTAGCAGAAGAAATTGCAACCAAAAACAAAACTTTCCAAGATAATAACTTAATATCTACGGAATGTAAGGGTTCAAACGGAACCCCTTGAAGAACTGAAAGAACTAGATTTAGACTCCAGGGAGGAGTCAAAGGTCTGTAAACAGGCTTGATCCTAACCAGAGCCTGAACAAATGCTTGAACATCTGGCACAGCTGCCAGTCTTTTGTGAAGTAAAACAGATAAAGCAGAGATCTGTCCCTTCAGAGAACTTGCAGATAATCCTTTCTCCAAACCTTCTTGTAGAAAGGATAGAATATTAGGAATTTTTATCTTGTTCCATGGGAATCCTTTAGATTCACACCAACAGATATATTTTTTCCATATTTTATGGTAAATTTTTCTAGTTACAGGCTTTCTAGCCTGAATCAGAGTATCTATTACAGAATCTGAAAACCCACGCTTTGATAAAATCAAGCGTTCAATCTCCAAGCCGTCAGTTGGAGGGAAACCAGATTCGGATGTTCGAATGGACCCTGAACAAGAAGGTCCTGTCTCAAAGGTAGCTTCCATGGTGGAGCCGATGACATATTCACCAGGTCTGCATACCAAGTCCTGCGTGGCCACGCAGGAGCTATCAAGATCACAGAGGCCCTCTCCTGATTGATCCTGGCTACCAGCCTTTGGGATGAGAGGAAACGGTGGGAATACATAAGCTAGGTTGAAGGTCCAAGGTGCTACTAGTGCATCTACTAGGGTCGCCTTGGGATCCCTGGATCTGGACCCGTAGCAAGGAACCTTGAAGTTCTGACGAGACGCCATCAGATCCATGTCTGGAATGCCCCATAATTGAGTTATTTGGGCAAAGATTTCCGGATGGAGTTCCCACTCCCCCGGATGGAATGTCTGACGACTCAGAAAATCCGCTTCCCAATTTTCCACTCCTGGGATGTGGATCGCAGACAAGTGGCAGGAGTGATCCTCCGCCCATTGAATTATCTTGGTCACTTATTTCATCGCCAGGGAAGTCCTTGTTCCCCCCTGATGATTGATATATGCAACGGTCGTCATGTTGTCTGACTGAAACCTTATGAATTTGGCCTTTGCTAGTTGAGGCCAAGCTCTGAGAGCATTGAATATCGCTCTCAGTTCCAGAATGTTTATCGGGAGAAGAGACTCTTCCCGAGACCATAGACCCTGAGCTTTCAGGGATTCCCAGACCGCGCCCCAGCCCACTAGGCTGGCGTCGGTCGTGACAATGACCCACTCTGGTCTGCGGAAGCTCATTCCCTGTGACAGATTGTCCAGGGTCAGCCACCAACGGAGTGAATCTCTGGTCTTTTGATCTACTTGAATCGTCGGAAACAAGTCTGTATAATCCCCATTCCACTGTCTGAGCATGCACAGTTGTAATGGTCTTAGATGAATTCGTGCAAAAGGAACTATGTCCATTGTTGCAACCATCAATCCTATTACTTCCATGCACTGCGCTATGGAAGGACGAGAAACAGAATGAAGTACTTGACAAGAGCTTAGAAGTTTTGATTTTCTGACCTCTGTCAGAAAAATCCTCATTTCTAAGGAATCTATTATTGTTCCCAAGAAGGGAACTCTTGTTGACGGGGACAGAGAACTTTTTTCTTTGTTCACCTTCCATCCATGAGATCTGAGAAAGGCTAGGACGATGTCCGTATGAGCCTTTGCTTTTGACAGGGACGACGCTTGAATCAGGATGTCATCCAAGTAAGGTACTACTGCAATGCCCCTTGGTCTTAGAACCGCTAGAAGGGACCCTAGTACCTTTGTGAAAATCCTTGGAGCAGTGGCTAATCCAAATGGAAGTGCCATAAACTGGTAATGCTTGTCCAGAAAAGCGAACCTTAGGAACTGATGATGTTCCTTGTGGATAGGAATATGTAGGTACGCATCCTTTAAATCCACGGTAGTCATAAATTGATTTTCCTGGATAGTAGGTAGGATCGTTCGAATAGTTTCCATTTTGAACGATGGTACCCTGAGAAATTTGTTTAGGATCTTTAGATCCAAAATTGGTCTGAATGTTCCCTCTTTTTTGGGAACTATGAACAGATTGGAATAAAATCCCATTCCTTGCTCTCTTATTGGAACTGGATGTATCACTCCCATCTTTAACAGGTCTTCTACACAATGTAAGAATGCCTGTCTCTTTATTTGGTTTGAAGATAATTGAGACCTGTGGAACCTTCCCCTTGGGGGTAGTTCCTTGAATTCCAGGAGATAACCTTGAGAAACTATTTCTAGCGCCCAAGGATCCTGAACATCTCTTGCCCAAGCCTGAGCAAAGAGAGAAAGTCTGCCCCCCACTAGATCTGGTCCCGGATCGGGGGCTATCCCTTCATGCTGTTTTGGTAGCAGTGGTAGGCTTCTTGGCCTGCTTACCCTTGTTCCAGCCTTGCATTGGTTTCCAGGCTGGTTTGGGTTGTGAAGTATTACCCTCTTGCTTAGAGGATACAGAATTAGAGACTGGTCCGTTTCTGCGAAAGGGACGAAAATTAGGCTTATTATTAGCCTTAAAAGACCTATCCTTTCTCCCAGTGATGTTTGAAATAATCTCTTTCAAATCAGGTCCAAATAATGTTTTACCTTTGAAAGGAATGTTAAGCAATTTTGTCTTGGAAGACACATCCGCTGACCAAGACTTTAGCCAAAGCACTCTGCGTGCCACGACAGCAAACCCTGAATTTTTCGCCGCTAATCTAGCTAATTGCAAAGCAGCATCTAAAACAAAAGAGTTAGCCAATTTAAGTGCTTGAACTCTGTCCATAACCTCCTCATACGAAGATTCTTTACTGAACGATTTTTCTAGTTCCTCGAACCAGAAACACGCTGCCGTAGTGACAGGAACAATGCATGAAATTGGTTGTAGAAGGTAACCTTGCTGTACAAAAATCTTTTTAAGCAAACCCTCTAATTTCTTATCCATAGGATCTTTGAAAGCACAACTATCTTCGATAGGAATAGTAGTGCGTTTGTTTAGAGTAGAAACCGCCCCCTCGACCTTGGGGACTGTCTGCCATAAGTCTTTTCTGGGGTCGACTATAGGAAATAATTTCTTAAATATAGGGGGGGGAACAAAAGGTATGCCGGGCCTTTCCCACTCTTTATTTACTATGTCCGCCACCCGCTTGGGTATAGGAAAAGCGTCGGGGGGCACCGTAACCTCTAGGAACCTGTCCATCTTACATAATTTCTCTGGAATGACCAAATTGTCACAATCATCCAGAGTAGATAACACCTCCTTAAGCAGTGCGCGGAGATGTTCTAATTTAAATTTAAATGTCACAACATCAGGTTCAGCTTGATGAGAAATTTTTCCTGAATCTGAAATTTCTCCATCAGACAAAACCTCCCTCATGGCCCCTTGAGATTGGTGTGAGGGTATGTCAGAACAGTTATCATCAGCGTCCTCTTGCTCTTCAGTGTTTAAAACAGAGCAATCACGCTTTCTCTGATAAGTAGGCATTTTGGATAAAAGATTTGCTATGGAGTTATCCATTACAGCCGTTAATTGTTGCATGGTAATAAGTATTGGCGCACTAGATGTACTAGGGGCCTCCTGTGTGAGCATAACTGGTGTAGACACAGTAGGGGATGATGTAGTATCATGTTTACTCCCCTCATTTGAGGAATCATCTTGGGCAATATCATTATCTGTTGCATTACTGTCCTTACTTTGTTTGGACACTATGGCACAATTATCACATAAATTTAAATGGGGAGACACATTGGCTTTCATACATATAGAACATAGCTTATCTGATGGTACAGACATGTTAAACAGGCTTAAACTTGTCAACAAAGCACAAAAAACGTTTTAAAATAAAACCGTTACTGTCACTTTAAATTTCAAACTGAAAACACTTTATTACTGAATATGTGAAAAAGTATGAAGGAATTGTTCAAAATTCACCAAAATTTCACCACAGTGTCTTAAAGCATTAAAAGTATGGCACACCAAATTTCAGAGCTTTAACCCTTAAATTAACGGAACCGGAGCCGTTTTTACATTTAACCCCTATACAGTCCCAGAATGAGGCTCTGTCTATAACTAGAAAGGCCCCCATCTGAAAAAGGTGTCCAACACAGTGCCTGCCGTTTTTCTAAACGTTCCCCAAGATTATAATACCAATAATTAGTTAGAATCTGCATAATATGCCTAGTAAAGCAATTGTTTTAGCCCAGAAAAATGTCTACCAGTTTTTAAGCCCTTTTTGAAGCCCTTTATTCTTTTATGTTTAACTAAGAAAATGGCTTACCGGTCCCCATGAGGGGAAATGACAGCCTTCCAGCATTACATGGTCTTGTTAGAAATATGGCTAGTCATACCTTAAGCAGAAAAGACTGCTAACTGTTTCCCCCAACTGGTTACTTCATCTCAACAGTCCTGTGTGGAAACAGCAATCGATTTTAGTTACTGTCTGCTAAAAATCATCTTCCTCTTACAAACAGAAATCTTCATCCTTTTCTGTTTCAGAGTAAATAGTACATACCAGCACTATTTTAAAATAACAAACACTTGATAGAAGAATAAAACTACAAAAAACTCTTAACCATCTCCGTGGAGATGTTGCCTGTGCAACGGCAAAGAGAATGACTGGGGTGGGCGGAGCCTAGGAGGGATCATGTGACCAGCTTTGCTGGGACTCTTTGCCATTTCCTGTTGGGTAAGAGAATATCCCACAAGTAAGGATGACGCCGTGGACCGGACACACCAATGTTGGAGAAATTACCTTAACCTTAGACTTTAGTGAATAGATACTGAGGAAATGGTCCCTGGATGCAAATACTCACTGTATGTATGGTATGTTTTGGATATTATGATTTTTCTGGACTAAAACCTAAACTTTATTTGAAGCAAATCCATACATAAACGTTGTAAAAGATGAGTTTAATAATATAGAATTAGCAATTGCAGAAATAGCTGAACCTCATTTATTTTATTCCTAAAATAGCCCCCAAGCAAAGAATTAAGCACTGTTACACTAATAAAGCTTTTGGAAACACGTCCTATAACTAAGAAAATGGCTTACCGGTCCCCATGAGGGGAAATGACAGCCTTCCAGCATTACATGGTCTTGTTAGAAATATGGCTAGTCATACCTTAAGCAGAAAAGACTGCTAACTGTTTCCCCCAACTGGTTACTTCATCTCAACAGTCCTGTGTGGAAACAGCAATCGATTTTAGTTACTGTCTGCTAAAAATCATCTTCCTCTTACAAACAGAAATCTTCATCCTTTTCTGTTTCAGAGTAAATAGTACATACCAGCACTATTTTAAAATAACAAACACTTGATAGAAGAATAAAACTACAAAAAACTCTTAACCATCTCCGTGGAGATGTTGCCTGTGCAACAGCAAAGAGAATGACTGAGGTGGGCGGAGCCTAGGAGGGATCATGTGACCAGCTTTGCTGGGACTCTTTGCCATTTCCTGTTGGGGAAGAGAATATCCCACAAGTAAGGATGACGCCGTGGACCGGACACACCAATGTTGGAGAAATTACCTTAACCTTAGACTTTAGTGAATAGATACTGATGAAATGGTCCCTGGATGCAAATACTCACTGTATGTATGGTATGTTTTGGATATTATGATTTTTCTGGACTAAAACCTAAACTTTATTTGAAGCAAATCCATACATAAACGTTGTAAAAGATGAGTTTAATAATATAGAATTAGCAATTGCAGAAATAGCTGAACCTCATTTATTTTATTCCTAAAATAGCCCCCAAGCAAAGAATTAAGCACTGTTACACTAATAAAGCTTTTGGAAACACGTCCTATAATTTTACTAAAACTACAATCATATATAAAAGACTTTCTTGGACTGGATAAAAATATTATGAATTTTCTTAATGTTTAACCACAGAGGGTGCTCAAAGATTGGCATTTGATCCTTTTAAAATAAGAAAACTATTAAGTATCTCAATTTATAAGGCAAAATGCAAATGTATTTAATTAATTGGGTCTATCTTGGTAACACAGAAAGTTAAAATATGAATCAAAGATAAATTATCAGCCAAGTAGAAACATATTTTGCATGAGTTTGCATATCACCTTACTCTAGGAAAAATGCCAGTACAATTAATATCAAGCACAAAATAAGCTTAATTAGCAGATATATTTTTAGAAATAAATACATAAATTAAAAAGGAACTAATAGAAAATAGACACATGCATGCATGTAGTAATATCTAGCAAATACATGTGTACAAAATAATGTAATTTATTAACTAAAATAAAAGTAACAAAATAGCAAAACATGATTTTTCAGATCCAAATATATTTTAACTATAGTTTATTACAAACACAGTGTATACAACACAGAATTTATTTGTAGAACTTTTTTTTTTTCCATTAAACTACTATGAAACAATTCCTCCAACACACATATATATATATATATATATATATATATATATATATATATATATATATATACAGTATATATACACACATATACAGCACAAATGCAGCAACAGCTACAAACATATGCTCATGGACACATTTTTTTACACAATCTCTCTTTTTTTCCAGTGAGATTGTTTGTGAAAGGACAAGATGAGTGCTGAAAGAAGATGTGAGGGAGGAATAGGAGAATGAAGATTAACGTGTACAGGGTGCTTGAGTGGAAGAATGATAGATTGCATCATGAGTGATAATAGTAAATAGGTAATTAAAAGGAGATATGAGGGAAATGTATGTGAGGAGCATATTTGTATTGGCCTAGATTCATAGATGCTCATGAATTTCCTGATGTGCCTCTTTGTAAAGACACGGTCAAGTTTGAAATTTATTGAGCATGGTATTCCTGCTATTGACACCTATAGGGGCCGAATTATCAAGCTCTGAAAGGAGCTTGATGCCCCTTGTTTCTGGCAAGCCTTCAGGCTAGCCGGAAACAGACGTTATAAAGCAGCGGTCTAATGACCACTGCTCCATAACTTGTCCGTCTGCTCTGAGGTGGCAGACAGAAATCAACCCGATCGAATACAATTGGGTTGATTGACACCCCCTGTTAGCGGCCGATTTTCCGCAAATCTGCAGGGGGCGGCATTGCACAAGCAGTTCACTAAAACTGCTTGTGCAATGATAAATGCAGACGGTGTATTCTGTTGGCATTTATAGATGTGCAGCGACCATGATATGCTACATTGTATCATGTCCGCTCGCACTTTGATAAATATGCCCCATAGTATAAACTGCCCTAATACCTGAAATCTTACATTGAAATGAGAACTTTTGCTAAGAGGTGAAAACAATTACAACTGAAACAACGTCATAAAACATTACATGTAAATATCTGTAAGTGCAAAATATTTGCATATTAGATTTGTGATATAAATATTATCCTGCTGTATAGAACAAGTCATTCTCAGAAACATAAACAGAACAATGGGCGGACTGTGGGTGGTCTAGGGGTGTGCACATTCACAACTTTCACAACCACAAGCCTAGTTACTCAAGTATTAGAAAGAATGCAGTGTGTACATCCACTTTGTCAGCTCACTCCACCAAAGCTGACTATAGCATAGATAGAAAGATAGACAGATAGATAGATAGATAGATAGATAGATAGATAGATAGATAGATAGATAGATAGATAGATAGATAGATAGATAGATAGATCCCTGGACAGAATTATTCCTGAGTATTGTTGTAACCTGAATGCACTGGTCTATTGAAACCTGAAGACATCACACTTAGCCCTATAGCATATTCTTTTTAACATTTTTAAAACCTGATTATGAACATTGAAATGATATATTTTTTATTAAAGTGTATATGTGTGTGTAAAAGTTTCAATGTGTTTTGGATGTGTTTTGTGCATCTTTTTTTTAACCCTTACAGTTTACTTCAGGTCTGAAGTTGCGTTAAATATTCTAGTGCAGTTTCGGCTTTAGCTCAAGTGCAAGCTATAACTTTCAAATTGTAAAGTGAGTGCAAGTTAGCACATTCACGATATTCATTGTAAGTACAGGTTGTGCTCGAGTGAAGTTGGCTGCACTCACTATTGTTTAGTAAACGCACTTTACCATGGACTTGTAATATCAAGTTGTGCACTAATCTTTGGGAAATCCAGCGATATTGTGTGTTGTTGTTAGTGCTACCGGGTATATAGGAACATTCTGAATAAAAAATATCAAAACTGTGGATTCCTAGTCCCTAATTGTCTGAAACTGAATCGTCCATATTGAAAAGACCTGGACTGAACAATTAATGGAGTGAAATTGATGCAAGCTGAACAATCACCTGGGAATAGTGTGCTCTATATTTCTGACATAAATCAAACTGTAAAAAATATTTATATTGCATAAGAAATATATGTATTACTATTTATAGATTATTATTTAATTATAAATTACATTATTATTTTGAATCATTTATTCTGTAATATGTGTGATTTTTGTATATGTTATTATAAGTGTGTGTGTTAAAGGTCCAAAATAAAAGAATATAAGTTACAAAGAAACAAAGGTCAGCATAAAATTTACTAGCTAACAGACACATATTTTCTAGTCTTCCTACATGTAAGAAAAAGCAGTAGTCAGAAATGTTGTCACCTAGTAAATTTGAAATATAACACATGCCCTGAATGTGGCATTTGGCATTGAATTTTCTATGAACTACATTCAGAACATAAAATGATAAACATCCACATTTCTTAATTCTGTTACTGGATCATGACACAGAGTAATATATCTAAAAATTCAATCTGCTGAATAGAACCAATTACTTTCTTTGATTAAACATAAATCACTGAAGGAAAAGCCAATAAAATCCAAATCAATTTTACAAAAGAAGATGAGATTTAAGTAATACTGAAAACTTGCAATCAATAAAACAGATTTTTTTTCTTTGCATAGAAAAAGTAAATGTAAATAATAATAATAATAATATTTTCTCTTTTTTTAAACTGTGAACAATTTCTAAAAGTGAAACTAGTCAGAAAACAAGTGTTCCAAAATGATTGCAGCTTCTTCTTTTTTAAAACAAGAATATACTTTCTTTCTCTAGCAGATCTCTCATACATTACTGAACAACAATTCAAACCATCAGGCATTTAAAGAACAGAATAAAGATATTTAACTTTTAAATAGTATCTGCTGCCCATGGTTTCATTTACAGAACACTTTTTACAGACACTTCCTTTTATTGACAGTTTAATATACATTTCTGTTTTAAGAAGCCAAGCTTTCAAATACCAAATACTTCTGAAAGTTCCATATAAAAGCTATATCTGGATACACAAAGACAAAAAAAAAACCCCTTTAAATGTTATAATTACTGTTAAGCGCTTATTTTACTTACTTAAATGAACAAACTAGTAGTTTACTCTTTACCTATGATTTCAGTCACAAAGTGATATATAGCGGAGTAATAGAAGAACAGTGTGTTTAGGGATTATAGTGATTGGGGTTCAGGAGGATAATAAGTTAAAGGGACAGGAAACCCCAACATGTTTTTTCATGATTTGGATAGAACATACCATTTTAAGCAACTTTCCAATTTACTTCTATTATTAAATTTGCTTCATACTCTTGTTATTCTTTGCTGAAAGAACATTGCAATACTGACAGCTAGCTGAACACATCTAGTTAGCCAATCGCTAGAGAAAAATGTGTGCAGGCACCAATCAGCAGCTAGCTTCCACTAGTGTAGGATATGTGCATATTATTTTTCAACAAGGGATACCAAGAGAATGAAGCACATTTGAAAATTGTAGTGAATTTAAAAATGTCTTAAAATTGCATGCCCTATCTGAATCATGCAAGTTTAATTTTAACATTCCTTTCCTTTAATAGTGAGCTAACAGTGCTAAGGAAGTTACTGTCATAATGGTGGCTTGTTTTCCCACTTTATAAGCTCTACTGTATCACTCTTAAAGGGATACTTAACCCAATTTTTTTTCTTTAATGATTCAGATAGAGCATGCAATTTTAAGCAACTTTCTAATTTACTCCTATTATCATCTTAATAAAACGTAATGAGGAAGATTAAAAAAAAAAAAAATTATGGTGGCTTGTTTTTAGGGATTATTTTGGGAGTTAAATTTGGTTGGATACATAGGCCTAGATTTAGAGTTGGGCGGTAGCCGTCAAAACCAGCGTTAGAGGCTTCTAACGCTGGTTTTTACCGCCCGCTGGTATTTGGAGTCAGTCAGTAAAGGGTCTAACGCTCACTTTGCAGCCGCGACTTTTCCATACCACAGATCCCCCTACGCCATTTACGTATCCTATCTTTTCAATGGGATCTTCCTAACGCCGGTATTTAGAGTTTTGGCTGAAGTGAGCGTTAGAAATCTAACGACAAAACTCCAGCCACAGAAAAAAGTCAGTAGTTAAGAGCTTTCTGGGCTAACGCCGGTTTATAAAGCTCTTAACTACTGTGCTCTAAAGTACACTAACATCCATAAACTACCTATGCACCCCTAAACCGAGGTCCCCCCACATCGCCGCCACTCTATTAAATTTTTTTAACCCCTAATCTGCCGACCGCACACCGCTGCCACCTACGTTATCCCTATGAACCCCTAATCTGCTGCCCCTAACACCGCCAACCCCTATATTATATTTATTAACCTCTAATATGCCGCCCCCAACATCACCGCTACCTACCTACACTTATTAACCCCTAATCCGCCTCACTCCCGCCTCAATAACCCTATAATAAATAGTATTAACCCCTAATCTGCTCTCCCTAACATCGCCGACACCCTACTTCAAGTATTAACCCCTAATCTCCCGCTTGGAGCTCACCTCTACTCTAATAAATTTTTTAACCCCTAAAGCTAATTCTAACCCTAACCCTAAAACCCCCCTAAGTTAAATATAATTTTATTCTAACGAAATAAATTAACTCTTATTAAATAAATTATTCCTATTTAAATCTAAATACTTACCTGTAAAATAAGCCCTAATATAGCTACAATATAAATAATAATTATATTGTAGCTATTTTAGGATTAATATTTATTTTACAGGCAACTTTGTATTTATTTTAACCAGGTACAATAGCTATTAAATAGTTAAGAACTATTTAATAGTTACCTAGTTAAAATAATTACAAAATTACCTGTAAAATAAATCCTAACCTAAGTTACAATTAAACCTAACACTACACTATCAATAAATTAATTAAATACAATACCTACAAATAAATACAATTAAATAAACTAACTAAAGTACAAAAAATAAAAAAGAACTAAGTTACAAAAAATAAAAAAATATTACAACAATTTTAAACTAATTACACCTACTCTAAGCCCCCTAATAAAATAACAAAGCCCCCCAAAATAAAAAAATGCCCTACCCTATTCTAAAATTAATCGGATCAGCCAATCGGATTGAACTTGAATCTGATTGGCTGATTCCATCAGCCAATCAGAATTTTCCTACCTTAATTCCGATTGGCTGATAGAATCCTATCAGCCAATCGGAATTTGACGGACGCCATCTTGGATGACGTCATTTAAAGGAACCGTCATTCGGCGAGTAGGCGTCGGTAGAAGAGGATGGATCCTCGTCGGCTGGAAGATGATGGCTCCGGAAGAAAGAAGATTGAAGATGCCGCTTCATAGAAGACTTCATCCCGATGATGGACTTCTTCAGCGCCCGCTTGGATCAAGACTTCAGCCCGATGATGGATTTCTTCAGCCGCCACTTGGATCCAGACTTCAGCCGGAGGATGGACGTCCCTCTTCAGCCCCCGCTTGGCTTGGATGAAGATTTCGGAGGATCTTCTGGACAGATCGGGACCCGGTGTGGTGAAGAGAAGGTAGGGAGATCTTCAGGGGCTTAGTGTTAGGTTTATTTAAGGGGGGTTTGGGTTAGATTAGGGGTATGTGGTGGTGGGTTGTAATGTTGGGGGGGGTATTGTATGTTTTTTTTTTTTTTACAGGCAAAAGAGCTGAATTCTTTGGGGCATGCCCCGCAAAGGGCCCTTTTCAGGGCTGGTAAGGTAAAATAGCTTTTCTATTTTAATTTTAGAATAGGGTAGGGCATTTTTTTTATTTTGGGGGATTTGTTATTTTATTAGGGGGCTTAGAGTAGGTGTAATTAGTTTAAAATTGTTGTAATATTTTTCTAATGTTTGTAAATATTTTTTTATTTTTTGTAACTTAGTTCTTTTTTATTTTTTGTACTTTAGTTAGTTTATTTAATTGTATTTATTTGTAGGTATTGTATTTAATTAATTTATTGATAGTGTAGTGTTAGGTTTAATTGTAGATAATTGTAGGTAGTTTATTTAATTTATTTATTGATAGTGTAGTGTTAGGTTTAATTGTAACTTAGGTTAGGATTTATTTTACAGGTAATTTTGTAATTATTTTAACTAGGTAACTATTAAATAGTTAACTATTTAATAGCTATTGTAGCTGGTTAAAATAAATACAAAGTTGCCTGTAAAATAAATATTAATCCTAAAATAGCTACAATATAATTATTATTTATATTGTAGCTATATTAGGGTTTATTTTACAGGTAAGTATTTAGATTTAAATAGGAATAATTTATTTAATAAGAGTTAATTTATTTTGTTAGAATAAAATTATATTTAACTCAGGGGGGTGTTAGGGTTAGAATTAGCTTTAGGGGTTAAAAAATTTATTAGAGTAGCGGTGAGCTCCGGTCAGAAGATTAGGGGTTAATACTTGAAGTTAGGTGTCGGCGATGTTAGGGAGAGCAGATTAGGGGTTAATACTATTTATTATAGGATTATTGAGGCGGGAGTGAGGCGGATTAGGGGTTAATACATTTATTATAGTAGCGGTGCGGTCCGGTCGGCAGATTAGGGGTTAATAAGTGTAGGTAGGTAGCGGCGACGTTGGGGACGGCATATTAGGGGTTAATAAATATAATATAGGGGTCGACGGTGTTAGGGGCAGCAGATTAGGGGTACATAGGGATAACATAGGTTGCGGCGGTGTACGGAGCGGCAGATTAGGTGTTAATAATAATATGCAGGGGTCAGCGATAGCGGGGGCGGCAGATTAGGGGTTAATAAGTGTAAGGTTAGGGGTGTTTAGACTCGGGGTTCATGTTATGGTGTTAGGTGCAGACTTAGGAAGTGTTTCCCCATAGGAAACAATGTAGCTGCGTTAGGAGCTGAACGCTGCTTTTTTGCAGGTGTTTTTTTTTCATCTCAAACAGCCCCATTGTTTCCTATGGGGAAATCGTGCACGAGCACGTTTTTGAATCTGGCCGCGTCCATAAGCACCGCTGGAATTTAGAGTTGCAGTGGCGGTAAATATGCTCTACGCTCCCTTTTTGGAGCCTAACGCAGCCCTTTTGTGAACTCTAAATACCAGCGGTATTTAAAAGGTGTGGGAGAAAAAAATCCAGCGTAGCTAACGCACCCCTTTGGCCGCAGAACTCTAAATCTAGCCGATAGACTTTATCACAATGAGTATGTTATGCTGGGGAATACAAAGAATCAAAGAACCCCCCTTTTTGAAAACAGTCAATATTTATGGAAATAAGTATTATTAAATGTTTTTATAAAAATATCTGTATACTATCTGGCAAGAACAATTTAGAAATGACATTGACTTTATTTAACCCCTTAGTGACCAAACCATTTTTCAATTTGTTTACTGTTAAGGACCAGTGCTATTTTTATATTTCTGTGGTGTTTGTGTTTAGCTGTAATTTAACTCTTACTCATTTACTGTACCCATTATATAATGTTTTTCTTGCCATTAAATGAACGTTCTAAAGATACTATTATTTTCCATCCATGCTAAATAGTTTCAAAATTTTGTCCTGAGTTTAGAAATACCCAATGTTTACAAGTTCTTTGCTTTTTTTGCAAGTTATAGGGCAATAAATACAAACAGCACTTTGCTATTTCCAAACCATTTTTTTTGTTTCAAAATTAGAGATAGTTACATTGTAACACTGATATCTGTCAGGAAACCCTGAATAACCCTTCACATGTATATATTTTTGTTCAGTAGACAACCCAAAGTATTGATCTAGGCCCATTTTGGTATATTTAATGCCTCCAAACTTTAGCTTTCTCACTGACATTATTTACAAACAGCTTGTGCAATTATGGGAGAAATAGCTGTAAATGCTTCTCTGGGATCCCCTTTGTTCAGAAATAGCAGACATATACTGTATGTATTTGGCATTGATTTTTGGTAATTTAAAGGCAGCTAAATGCCGGTGCGCACCACACTTGTATTATGTCCAGCAGTGAAGGAGTTAATTAGGTAGCTTGTAGGGTTAATTTTAGCTTTAGTGTAAAGATCAGTCTCCCACCTGACACCTCCCACCTCCCGATCCCTCACTGACCGCTCTCAAACGGCTCTCTTCCCTCCCCCACCCCCCAAAGGCCACCACCATCATAATTACTGGCAGAAAGTTTGCCAGTATAAAAATATTTTTATTTTTTTATTATATATTTTCTGCAGTGTAGGATCCCCACCTTACCACCCAACCTCCCTGAGTCCCCCCAAACAGCTCTCTAACCCTCCCCCCTCTACCTATTTGCCGCTATCTTAAGTACTGGCAGTTGTCTGCCAGTACCCAGTTTGCTATAAGTTACTGTATTATTTCTAAAAAAAAACCAAAAAACTTTTTTCCTTAGTGTAGCTGCCCCCCCTCACTAGCATACCCCCTCTCAGATAGTTTTCCAGACATGGATCCCACATAGGATCCCCCTCTACTCCTTCCCTCCTTCCCACTCACTGCCGTGATGTAGTGTGGCATAGCGGTCCCACCCGTCCAGCTCCCCTTCATGCCCGCCTTCTCTAGGCTGCCCACCCACCTCCCTCCAAGCCCTCCCATGCCACCAATGATCGGCACCATTGCTGGCCAAGGCAGAGAGGGCCACAGAGTGTCTCTCTCTGCATTGGTTGCTTAGCAAAGGTTATTACATGATGCCTCAATATCGAAGCAATGCTGCAATACCCTGAAAGTGGCTGGAAGCGATCATGATCGCTTACAGCGCTTGAAACCTCTGAGGACGTACCAGGCACGTCCTTGGTACGTCCTTGGTCGTTAAGGGGTTAATTAAACCAATAATTGGCTAGATTACAAGTGGTGCATAAATGTTAGCACACTCTCAATATTGAAATATCACACTTGTGCTAACTTGCCTGCATATTACAAGTTGAAAATAAACATGACCGCATGAGCAAAAACTAAATTTGTAAATCAGGTAAAGGGTTTGGGCTAAATAAAACATTGCACAAAACACAACAAAAATACATTAAAATTAACAGTTTCACTCATATATACACTATCTAATAAAAAATATTCATATAAATATTAATAAAAAATAATTATAAGGGTTACAATGTATTTGAATGGAAAGGGTATAAACATGGATATTTATTTTTATATGTGTATATGTATATAGGATTGAGCTCACAATCTATTGGCTGTTCCAATCAGCCAATAGAATGCAAGCTCAAACCTATTGGCTGATAGGATCAGCCAATAGGATTGAACTTCAATCCAACTGGCTGATTGCATCAGCCAATAGGATTTTTTCTACCTTAATTCCAATTGGCTGATAGAATTCTATCAGCCAATCGGAATCTAAGGGACGCCATCTTGAATGACGTCACTTAAAGGTACCTTCATTCTGTTTTAGTCGTCTGAAGAAGAGGATGTCTTGAAGATGGAGCCGCTCCACGCTGGATGGATGAAGATAGAAGATGCTGTCTGGATGAAGACTTCTGCCCGTCTGGAGGACCACTTCTGCCCAGCTTGGATGAAGACTTCTGCCCGTCTTTAGGACCACTTCGCCCGGCTTGGATGAAGACATCTCCAGGTAAGTCGATCTTCAGGGGGTTAGTGTTAGGTTTTTTTTAGGGTGTATTGGGTGGATTTATTTTTTAGATTAGGGGTTTGGGCGTGTAAAATAGCTAACTGCCCTTTTAAGGGCAATGTCCATCCAAATGCCCTTTTTAGGGCAATGGGGAGCTTAGGTTTTTTAGCTAGTATTTAATTTGGGGTGTTGGTTGTGTGCGTGGTGGGTTTTACTGTTGGGGGGTTGTTTGTATTTTGTTTTACAGGTAAAAGAGTTGATTACTTTGGGGCAATGCCCCGCAAAAGGCCCTTTTAAGGGCTATTGGTAGTTTAGATTAGGCTAGGGTTTTTTATTTGGGGGGGGGGTTATTTTAATAGGGCTATTAGATTAGGTGTAATTAGTTTACATTTCTGTAATTTGTTTATTATTTTCTGTAATTTAGCTAATTTAATTTAGGTAATTGTATTTAATTTAGTTAATTTATTTAATTATAGTGTAGTGTTAGGTGTTAGTGTAACTTAGGTTAGGTTTTATTTTACAGGTAAAGTTGTCTTTATTTTAACTAGGTAGTTATTAAATAGTTAATAACTGTATAATAATTATTCTACCTAGTTAAAATAAATAAAAACTTGCCTGTAAAATAAAAATTAAACCTAAGCTAGCTACAATGTAACTATTAGTTATATTGTAGCTAGCTTAGGGTTTATTTTATAGGTAAATATTTTGTTTTAAATAGGAATAATTTAGTTAATGATATGAATATTTATTTAGATTTATTTAAATTATATTTAAGTTAGTGGGTGTTAGGTTTAGGGTTAGACTTAGGTTTAGGGGTTAATAACTGTAATATAGTGGCTGCGACGTTGGGGGCGGCAGATTAGGGGTTAATAAATGTAAGTAGGTGGGGAAGGGAAGGGGGGGCGTAGCCGTGCAGGTTCATGGCTGCAATGTAAAACAGCTCCGTAGCATTTTTTCACTACATGGCATCTAAGTGGACCATAACGCTAAAATTTTGACAACAAGATCTGGGAAAGCTTATATCGGAATACCGACAACACATCAGAGAGGATTGATCACTCTGGCAGCTCAAGATAATCCTTAGAGAAGAAGGATCTGCGACACAGACGAGCGCCATATTGTCAGTCAGAGCCGACACGCCAACTAAATGTAAGTCACTCGACTTCTCTACACTGATTACCAGACACTTTAACATAGCCAAAGAGTTACACTGGCAATTAAACATTGCAAGACAAGAAAGAGAGTGCAGGTTTCCTGTGATATATAAACCCTCACCTAACCGGAGCTGCTCACCCTTTATGCTATGCTTGGCCACGTGGCTTCCCTGATAGCAACGCTAAAAGCTAAACACGGCTTGATCACTATCTCAGTGTCACCTCTTACCTTCTCAATATTATAATAATAAGGCTAGAATACCTTAATACAGAAATATCATACCCCAAACACTGAGAGGATATATTTTGGTCCAGCCATAGGAGGTATATAACGCAGCTCGCTATAACAACACAGCAGGGGGGCTGCCCGATCTCAGAAATAAAGAGACCACTTTAGTAAGTCTCATACTCCACTATATATAAAATAACTTTTGGTTCTCTTTTTGCTAAGCGAATCTGGCAGGGATCCACTATTTTAATTTGTTATATGTCTTTCTATCCATTTTTTGTTAATGGCAACAAGGAGATCATCAAGATCAGGTAAAAAAGTGTCCATCACAAAACCTAACTCAGTAAGCTCCTTTTTTAGACCGTCAACCACTCCCATACCGACAAAGCCTGAATTGTCTATCAACGAACCCCACAAAATGGAACCCTCACTAGAAGCAAACCTGACTTCTCAGTCTTCTGACCAATTATCCCAGATTCAGACCACTATTGCCTCTCTCCCTTCCAAACACGACATAGCGGATTTAAAATTGTTTATTAAAAACGAAATTTCTACATTAAGAAAAGATATGTCCGAAATGAACTCTAAGCTAGAATACTTGGAAGAGGGTCAGGAACACTTGGAAACCCAAGTCAGTGATAACATACAACATATGAACTGCTACGATGTAATTATCCAATCTCTACAATTAAAGGTCGAAGACCTAGACAATCGTAGTCGTCGCAGTAACCTGCGAATTAGAGGGATATCCGAGGACATCACCCAAGACAAGTTAGTCTCTCATTTATTACAATTATTCAAGCACCTAGATCCTACCCTGGAGCTATCTGAAACAACACTGGTACGGGCCCACAGAGCCCTTAGACCGAAAACTACTGGACCCAGTCTGCCTAGGGATGTCATCATGAAATTTGCTCACTTTACAGTAAAAGAGGCTATTTGGAAACAGGCACGAAGCCAAAAATCTATCTTATTTCTGGGCCAAGAACTTCAAGTTTACCAAGACATATGCCCGGCTACCATTGAGAAACTACGCTCTCTACGTTTCATCACCTCCATCTTACAGGAACATAAGATAAAATACCGTTGGGGCTATCCTTTTAGTCCCCTGGTACACAAGGATGGTAAATCCATAATATACAAGGACCTGGAAGATCTAGATTATCTATCTAAAAGCCTCAATATTACTTTTCCAAGGCCACAACCACAAGAGCCCTGAAAAGATGGTTCCCATCATCCTTATCCTAAACCTCAAAGACCTATGTGGACCAAGGTCACGGGACGGCACAAGACAGACTCAACACACAAGTAAACTTCCTTAAGCTTTTTTTAGCGGACTTACAGCAACTTTAATACCAGAACCACACGAAAACCAGGTCTTTTGGACAACCCTCATATTGTTTATTGACTGTATTTGAACTTTCACACAGTTTAAAACAAGGCAATCACCTGTTATATCTCTATTACTCTTACTAAAATGAACAATTACAAGTGTAGATTTACTTCATGTAAAGCTGATAAGTTTAAACAATACCTTAATGGTTTTTTTTCCATTGTTTACAGTTATGTTATATTGATTAAAAGTTGAACGGTTTAAGCAGTAATACTGCATTAACATCTGAATGCGCTTTTTTAGAGCCATATCCATAGACCCTAAAATACTAATTATCCTAAAACTAAATGATAAATAAGTCCTGTGTTTATATTAAAGTTATTCTCTTTAACATCATCAGTTAATGAAATAGCTCTTTTTTTGCTAACCTGTAGAGAACTCCTATTTATTTCCGATAACTTTAAATAAAGTCATACCCGCATGTTTAGATTTATATCATGCATCTTACCCTAGATGCCCATATTTCTAATTTTAGTAGGACTTTACTATTTATTACTTAACCGCAGGCTTTAAAATTGGGTCACGATGTAAACGTTCATTTACTTTAATTATGTTTAAAAAAAAAAGTTATGGTACACGGTTGAAGATATATGTTTTGTGTTTTCATTGCCATGGAGGAAGGAACGCACCCTCCACACTTTTACTCTTTATAAGTAATGTTATTGCTTGGCATTATTTTGTTTCATTATGTTTCCTATTCTATTGGCATTATCAACATGCCAACACTTTTCTATTATGGCTTTTTTTCCCCCTCTCCTGCCTGTATTGACACTAATTCTCTACAGCCTCAAGGCCGATACCCTATTTACTTACCAAGTTACCCTTATGCCTGATCATCCAGGTAGAAATACACCCTTGAATTCAATACATATCCAAACTATAAATGCAAAAGGCTTAAACATCCCTTCAAAAAGATCCCAGGCTATATATGATTTTAATAAATGCAAATCGGACCTGATCTTTCTACAGGAAACACATTTCCTGAAAGGAAAAGAACCACTCACATTTACATTTAAGTTTGGCACTCCTTTTTCTGCCTCTCACCCCAAATCTAAAAAACATGGAGTTGCTATATTGATATGGAAAAACATTCCTTTTAATGCAATTAAAACCATTAGAGACAAAATGGGCAGATATATTATACTGGTAGGCCTGCTTTATGGCCGGCCGGTTACGTTGGTTTCCATTTATACCCCCCAATATTAAGCAAGCTCATTTTTTCAAAACCGTGTCTAACCTCATCTTAGAACATCAAAAAGGAATACTAATACTTTGCTGAGATCTAAATATGCCCCTCGACCCATTATTAGACTGCTCCTCTAAAAATACATCAGTCCCCTTATCTCAAATAACTTGCATACAGAAATGTCTGAGAACATTAACAGCAAAAGACTTATGGAGAAGCCATCACCCTTTTAGAGAGGATTACACATTTTTTTCTTATCCACATAAACAGTATTCCAGAATTGATTATATTTTTACTAACGTGACAGGTCTCTCACTTTTTACCTCTACCAGCATTACCCCCATAACATGGTCAGATCATGTGTCGGTTCTTGGAACTCTCACGTGGCCATCTAAACCCATACATGACTATATATGGAGGCTAGACAAACTACTTTTAGCTGACCCTCTGTCGCCCACCAAATATCTGAATTAATTCTAAACTATTTTATAAGTAATAACACTCCAGACGTATCTCCACTCCATATACGGGAAGCACATAAATGTGTAATACGGGGTGAACTAATAGCTATTAAAGCCTCAATCAATAAACAAAGACAATTATTTCTAACAAATCAACTAGCTGTAATAGAAAATCTAGAAGCCCAACTTAAACTAAATCCTGATAGCCAGACATCAATTACTAAACTCCAAACTGAAAAGCATAATTTAGCATCCTACTTAAATAAAGAACATAAAAGGCAAGCTCTTAGGTTACAGCAACTGAATTACGAAGGGCGAAATAAAGCAGGCCGATCTCTGGCACGACTTCTCAGAATTAAACAAAAGAAAAATTGTATTCTTAATATTAACGACGATAACAATAAAACTCACTCATCCACTAAATCCATCTCCCGTACTTTTAGAACATACTTCCAAAACCTCTATAATCTTCACTCCGACTAATCACTTAATACATCCTCACAAGATAGAAAATTAGATGAAATTAATGCATACCTATCTGGTCTTAACCTACCCTGTCTGTCAACTAACCAACAAACACAACTTGAAGACCCCATATCAGTTGAGGAAATCAAATTAGCCATTAAAGATCTTCCAATTGGGAAGTCTCCGGGTCCGGATGGTTTTAACAACCGATATTATAAGGCATTCCAAGAGGAATTAATCCCCCAACTTGTTTCTTTATTTAACTATATCGATGATTCTAAACAATTTTCTCCCAACTCCCTTGAGGCCCATATCACCTTGCTCCCTAAACCCAAAAAACCCCTTACCCACCCGTCGCATTTTCGCCCAATATCATTAATAAATTCGGATATGAAGATGTATGCAAAAATAATTGCAAATAGATTAAACTTAATTCTACCAGACCTAATCCACCAGGACCAAGTGAGCTTTGTCCCCAGATGAGAGGCAAAAGACAACACGGTCAGGGCCCTCCATTTAATTCAATACATGCAGGATGGTAAGATCCCGGGGATACTTTTATCTATAGACACGGAGAAGGCCTTTGACCGTGTTGGCTGGGACTTCCTTAGAGCTACCCTTCTTAAATTGGGCCTTGGCCCAAAAATTATTAATATAATTTTTTCTTTATACTCCCATCCAAACGCTAAGTTGCTAATTAATGGTACACTTTCCAAATCATTCACAATTACTAACGGCACTTGTCAAGGTTGCCCTCTATCCCCCCTATTGTTTGCATGTTTTATAGAAACGCTGGCAACAAAAATTAGACAAAACCCTTTAATTAGTGGTGTTTAGGTCGGCACCCAAAAATATGTTATGTCCCTATTCGCGGATGACATTTTGTTTTCCATTACGGACCCGGAGACTTCGCTATCCAACTTACTGCAGGAATTTCAAACGTTTCAGAACTTGTCCAATTTTACTATAAACATCTCCAAATCGGAAGTCTTGGGAATTAATATAGACATCCCCACTACAGAAAGAGTCAAAGCCCTAACCCCTTTTACTTGGCAACCCCAATGCCTAAAATACCTAGGAATTGAATTAACCACCTCTATGGAGCAGACCTTTAAATTAAACTATTTATAAATTCAAAAAACTATAATAACAGACCTCTCCTCGTGGCTCTCCAAGAAATTGTCTTGGATGGGCAGGATAAACGTCCTAAAAATGAATATCTTTCCCAGACTTCTATATATTCTGCAAACTTTACCAATCCCACTCCCTAAAAACTATATTTCTAATATCCAGAAGGCCTTTATTGACTTTGTATGGCATAAATGACCCCCTAGGATAAACAGTAAAACTATGCAAACTCCTAAACTTCAAGGAGGACTAGGCATTCCTAACTTAACCAAATACCGCCAGGCCATATACCTACAGAGAATCATAGATTGGTGCATTCATTACGAACATAAACGGTGGGTTTGGTTGGAACACTCCCTGTCTGGGGCAGAGCATCTGGGCAGGATGTGCTGGAGACTAGACCACTCGAAATCTACTTTAGAACCTAATTCGCCAATCATAGCAGAAACGTTCAGATATGGGACACTATCTTAATAACACAAGCTTTCATTTCATCTAGGCCCTCTCCATTAACCTCAATCTTAGACAATAGAGAAATAGTCTTGGGGATACAATTCCCCCGAGCAGCCCCAAACTCATACTATAGAGATATTCCACTATACTTTTTAACGTCGAATGAAAAAATACTATCCCAATCAGACTTAATAACTAAGGGATATAATATTTTTCAAAATTGGTATGTTTATGCCCGGGTACATCATTTTGTTATGACTCATAAACATACTAACAATATGGTCAGACCTCTAACCAACTTTGAACGCCTATGCGTTGGATCCCTCCTATATCTCACACGTTGTCATCAATATACCAAATACTGATGTACAACCTCCCTAGTTTTGAACCTCCCTTTTTGGCAAAATGGGAAGAAGAGCTGGGGATAACGATACTACCGCACACAAGTACCTTGATCTTTCAAAATGTTACAAAAATGTCGATCTCACTCTCCATGCAAGAGATTAATTTAAAAATAATACATAGATGGCACCTCTCCCCAGTTAAACTAAATTGATTATACCGCAAAAAATCTAAATGCTGCTGGAGATGCGGCCATGGGCACGGAAACTTAGCTCACATGTGGTGGTGGTGTAATGTAGTCCAAAATTACTGGAGACAAATTATTGGAGAAATAGAAAAATACTTAAGATCCAATTTCCCCTAGACCCTACAATATGGCTGTTGAGTAAACCCCCTAAAATTAAACTTAAATATGAACTGAAACTGAAACTTTTCTATATAATGACTAACAGCGCAAGATATTTATTAGCCAGAAACTGGAAGAATACAGAGGTTCCTACCTTACAACTCTGGATTACCAGAGTTGCCGAATTCCTTGAACTGGAGGAATATTACTATATTAAATTTGCTAAAATGGATGTTTACGCAGAAATGATCTCCCTTTGCGAGCAATACCTTAAGAAGTAAATTATGATGTCTTTTAGAATAATATATACCGAACTCAACTCAATAAACCCTCTTGCAATATTCCCTTAATAATAGGGTATATGCATAATTTTTATATTTAATTTTTGGGATAATCAGACCGTAAACCAATAAATATTGGTTGGAAAAAAAATAAAAAATAAATGTAAGTAGGTGGTGGCGATGTTAGGGCCAGCAGATTAGGGGTTAATAATATTTAAATAATGTTTGTGAGGCGGGAGAGCGGCGGTTTAGGGGTTAATATGTTTATTATAATGGCGGCGACATTGGGGACGGCATATTAGGGGTTAATAAGTGTAGGTAGGTGGCAGAGACATTGGGGGCGGCAGATTAGGGGTTAATAAATATAATGTAGGTGGCGGCGATGTTGGGGGCAGCAGATTAGGGGTTAATAAATATAATGTAGGTGGCGGCGGTGTCCGGAGCCGCATATTAGGGGTTACAATTTTTATTTTAGTATTTGCGATGCGGGAGGTCCTCGGTTTAGGGGTTAATAGGTAGTTTATGGGTGTTAGTGTACTTTTTAGCACTTTAGTTATAAGTTTTATGCTACGGCATTGTACCATAAAACTTATAACTACTGACTTTTAAATGCGCTAGTACTCTTGACGGGGTAGAGTGTACCGCTCACTTTTTGGCCTCCTAGGACAGACTCGTAATACCGGCGCAATGGAAGTCCCATAGAAAAAAGACTTTACAAAGTTTACGTAAGTTGTTTTGCGGTAAGGCCAAAGAAGTGTGCAGTCACCCTAAACCTTCAAGACTCGTAATACCAGCGGGCATAAAAAGCAGCGTTAGGACCTCTTAACGCTGCTTTTTTACCTTAACGCAGAACTCGTAATCTAGTCGTATGTTTTTTCTATAGAAGCAGCATAATGTAATTTAGCCAAAACTACCGTTAGCAATCAGCAATAAAAACAATGTTTTGGTGCTCCTATTGTAGAGCATATTGTACACATTCTTTAAAAGGACATTCTTTAAAGGTTTTGCCAATTTTTATTGTGGCAGCTCCAATGCAAGTCAAGTTATTTTTTTCTTTAATTTTCTGAGAAAAATAAATTAACTTGACTTCATTGCAGCTGCCACAATTATTGTAATTAAAAAATTGGCTACACTGCACTGTGAATGCTCTCAGTCTGTATTGAACAATGAGAAATATGTGATTTGAGATTCTGTATAGTTTGATGGTTTTTTTTTCATTTATAAGTGCAAGCGATGACTGTTAGCTTTTTACAGTTTGCGGGCTCTATTAAAGTATGTGGTTGGAAGTCCTTATTTTAGTGTGCGTCTGCTTTCGCTCGCATGCAAACATTTTACTTTTAACTTGTAATATGTGCGCTAACCCACGCACCTTAAACATTTGCATGAGAGTGGAAGTACTAAATAGTGTGCCACTTGTAATCTGGCCAAATCTCTGGTGGGAAGATACGGGTTTCCAGAGCTCTTGCACATATAGACAACTAAATAATGAGTGTAAATTTTAACATTACTATTTAATTTAAAAGATATAAAACTCCAAGGCCCCCATTTATTAAGGAGAAGGCAGAAAAGGTTCCCTGCTAAGGAATCGGTCTACCCTCTTTTAGGGCTAGTGAGGTGGCATCTGCCTTCCATATTTAGGGCTAGATTTATCAAGCCCCTGCTGCAGCAAGTTCTCACAAGAACTTGCTCGCCGCGATTTATCAAGCAGCGGTCACCAGACCGCTGCTTCCCTAACATCTTCGCCACATCTATTCTGGTGAAATTCAATCTCCTCGGTCGAGTCCGACCGAGGAGATTGACAGCTCCTGCCCGCGCGTGATTGGCTGTGTGCGGGCAGGGGGCGGGATTGCACGCGAGTGCAAAATTGCACTTGTGTGCAATGTTAATTACCTGCGGGTAATTGCACCCCTGTACGCCTCAGGGTTGATAAATCTAGCCCTTAGTACTGCTCAAGTATTTAGGTGTGCAGACCCCCCCCCCCGCTCTTGGGCAACCAATTGCATGTGAGTATGGCTTTCAATCATCCCACTGTCTGTTAACTTGTGGCTGCAGGTTTACGTAGGCAAATCTGCAGAACAAAATATCTAAAGCTCCCTCAACAGCTTCATAATTTAAGCCCAACATGTTTAATTTTGCATAGCAAACATAAAATTGCAACATTTTTCCATTATATATTTATGTATATATTTGTATGTAATTTGGTGTTCTACTGATCACAGAGATGTTATTATCAGGTATTTATTATTATCAGGTATTTGTAGAGCGCCAACAGATTCCGCAGCGCTCAAATGTTCTACAGAATTCTAAATCCATACACTGTGACAATAAAAATATGTTTAAGGAGCGCATCTGTCGCTAACTGGCCAAAAACAAATTTGATTAAATAAACATAAACATGACAACCCAATTTTTACTGTTTAAATACATTTAAAGCATTTGTATTATATACACATCTCTTGTAAGTCATTGCCTCATTGCTGAAATGTCATGTGCATATATAAGAATAAAAATTGATATATATATATATATATATATATATATATATATATATAAAAATATATATATATATATATATATATAGAGAGAGAGAGAGAGAGAGAGAGAGAGAGAGAGAGAGAGAGAGAGAGAGAGAGAGAGAGAGAGAGAGAGAGAGAGAGAGAGAGAGAGAGACTAAAAAGGCTAATGTTCAACTGAGGCCAGATACAAGTGAGATTATACATCATCATATTTTTTGTGGACTACTTTCAGTAAACTCCTGTGATAGGGACAGTTGCAATTGTTGTAGTACCTTTGCTATATGCTTTGTAACCTATTACTGTGACAAAGGCATTTTACTAGGATCTATTATTTTTTGGTGTGTGTAGCAGCTTTCTCTGTTAATGACTGTACTATTAATTGTACTTTTTAGGTACAATAAGACAAAAACTAGGGGTGTTGCTAGTATTCTGAATATTTTTGATATTTTGCTTTTACAGTCACATTAATTTTTATGAGAAAAAATATTGTAGTCTCAGTTTAAATAAATATATATATTTTTTAGGATTAATATAATTAATTTAGGTGGATTAATAGCATTCTACAATAATCCAGTAAACCAACTAATGAGTCAGCTGCTCTTGCATTGTCTGATTGTTATTCAAAACTACAGATAAGCCAGTTTCTAAACTGGACTACATTTTGTATAATAAAAAGTAATTATCTTATCAAATAACTTTCAGATTTGATTTAAAAAACAAAAAAACAGATAAATAAAAATCTTAGAACTATATATAGCAATTGAAAATCAGTAAAAGTACATGGTCATGAAATTAATTTGGTTATTTTTAGTGTGCACATGTGCAAGGTAAAATGAAATATTCCCTTCAAACAAAGCTTAGAAGGATAAGCAAAAAACAAAAAAGCTTTAACTAGAATCCTCACTGAAACAAATGTAGTGTGCAGTTGAAGGGGCTTTTTCATTGTCACAACCCACCAGAACTGACACCTTCTATGTAAGCAAAGAAGATGGATATCCAACACACACTTCCATTTGAGTGATATACAATTCACAATGAAATAACAGGGCTATAAAATGAAGTGTCCCTTCACCTTTGTATCCTGAAATGTATCATTTGTCCTGGCAAAGACCGCTACATGTAATAAATAAAACTAAGGATAATTCTACATTACTTTAAGGTCAAAAACAGGAACCCCAATAGTGAAACTTTGTGTAGACAGATACTATACTTTATGTTCAGTATTTAAAGGGACATAAAATTATTGTTTTTTTCTTTCATGATTCAGATAGAGCATACAGTTGACTTTTATCAGCTAATGCACAGCGTTCTCTTGGCTTTTTAAAAAAAAGTATATATAGGTAGATTCAGGTGCAGCAACACACTACTGGGATATAGTTGTTGATTGGTGGCTGCATTTAAATGCCTGTTGCAATTGGCTCACCAGATGGACAGCTTGCTTTAATATGATATAGAAATCTGAGAGTTAGAGAATCTAAATGGGACAGAAATGCATTTTGTACATAGGTTAAGCACAAATAAATCTCAACTATATATACTTTTGATTGAAAGCCTGACATTTCACTTGTATCTGTGATAGGCAGAATATATACTTTCCTAAGGGGTATGATTAAGAAATATAAAATTGAAAAAAAAAAAAGATTGAAAAAGTGTCCAAAAAGTGATAGAACTCCTTGCTAGTAAACTGAATTACACAGCTACAAATCTACCCTTAAGGCTTTCAGTATTTTTATGTTTTAATTTAAATAGTAATGTATAACAGCTCAAAGTGAAATTTCAATTCTGTGCATGAAGACAAATGTGCAGGGCAGACAGTCTTCTCATAAACACATTTAAAGGGACAGTCTACACCAGAATTGTTATAGTTTAAAAAGATATATAATCCCTTTATTACCCATTCCCCAGTTTGGCATAACCAACACAGTTATATTAATATACTTTTTACCTCTGTGATTACCTTGTATCTAAGCCTCTGCAAACTGCCCCTTATCTCAGTGCTTTTGACAGACATGCAGTTTAGCCAATAAGTGCAGACTCCTAAATAACTCCATGGGAGTGAGCACACTGTTATCTATATGAGACACATGAACTAGTACTGTCTAACTGTGAAAAACTGTCAAAATGCTCTGAGCTAAGAGGTGGTTTTCAACTGTTTAGAAATCATTTGTGTCTACCTAGGTTTAGCTTTTCAAAAATACCACCAAGGGAACAAAGCAAATTTGATGATAAAAATAAATTGGAAAGGTGTTTAAAATTGCATGCCCTATCTGAATCATGAAAGTTTAATTTTGACTAGACTGTCCCTTTAACCTGTGTCTCACAATCTACTTCTGAAATATGATATTATTATTAGCTGTAGAAGTGCTAAAAGATTTATCAAAAGTTGACAATTGAAAAGTTGAAATTAAATAGCAAAAAATAAATAAAAAAATCTTTATGCTAAAGTCCCATTACAATTCAAAACAGAGCTAGTTTTTTTTTTTAATATGTTGTTAAATGAAGAGCTCTTAAAGGGCCACTAAACCCCAAATCTTTCTTTCATGATTCAGATAGAGAATAGAAATTTAAACAACATTACAATTTACTTCCATTATTTATTTTGCTTCATTTTTAAAATATCCTTAGTTTAAGAAAAAGCAATGCACATGGTGAGCCAATCACGCGAGGCTTCTAATCAGCAGCTAGTGAGCATATCTAGATATGCTTTTCATCAAAGAATATCAAGAGAATAAAACAAATTAGATAATATAAGTAAATTAGAAAGATGTTTAAAATTGCATTCTCTTTCTAAATCATAAAAGAAAAAATGTGGGTGGCATGTCCCTTTAAGTCGGTGATCAGTGGTTGCTAGTTGCGCTTTCATGCAAACTCTGAACTAAGTCCTTTATTTAAGGGACATTAACCACCTTTTACTTTTGTGTAAAACTTGTGCCCCCCCCCCCCCCCACACACACACACACATGCTACCTAGATAGTCCAGAAAAGCAAACTTTGTAATCTAGGTTTCCTTCAAAATGCTGCAAATCAGAAGCTGGTTTAAGGAAATCGGCAGAATATTGAAGAAACATAGGTTGAATAATTTATATTTTGACGCCTTTATGAGTGATGGACAAAAAAAAAGCAAGGGATGTTAAAGTCCCTTTAAGATCTAGGATGAACAAATAAAAATGGTAAGTATACACATATGTTAAGATTTTATGTATAATAAATCTATAAAGTGTGTTAACAGTTTGGAAATATAGTTTCAAAGAATAAGTATGGGACATAATTGAAAAAGTAAATACATTACAGTCAATTTTAATTGAAACATACAGTTCAAAATGACATTTAGTGCAAATGTAGTCTTATGGTAACAGCTAAGTTGTACTAATATGGATCTAATAACATATTTGTAAGTACTTTGCTGAATCTATGTGAAAATGGTAGGTTTTACTATTGGGCAAACATGAAAACAAAAAATCAAAATGACTTGACAAAATGAGTAGGCCATATGCAAGTTATACAAGATATATTTTACATATTTCTTCAGTGTAGAATGTTTGCTCTTCTTAAGTAGAATATATTGGAACTTCATGTGCAATGTAAACTTCAGCCAAGTTGTACTATATTTGGAAGTGAAACCAACTGCTTAGTAAAACTGCCAACAGTAGAAGGAACAGATGCTAAAATACAGATTACAACATAAAAGAAGTGTTCCTTAGGAATAAAGAAAAAAATAAAACACTTTTTGAGATTATATAGAGAGTCTGTCATCCAAGTGTTTTACATTAACTCATCAGATGCTTCTGCGTTACTTAATTATGCTAAGGATAGGTGGCAAGTATGTAGAGATCCGTTGGTAAAAGGACATTTACTTCAAAGTGTCTGTATTTTGATTAACACAGTGATGCCAATATACTGCTGGGCCTGTAAAAATTACTTATTGACACCAAGAAAAAAAATCTCTCTTATGTGAGAAAAATGTATTATTGCTAATCAGCAGTATCAGTCCCTCATAACCAAGAAAATGAGTTAACTCATGAATTAAAGTCAGCTCTGCAAACTGCGTCCTCAAAACCACCAAGGCAAATTATCTGTTATAAATCAGAATACAAATATAGTTCTATCCAATATATAGATACAATTAAAGTTATCTTAGAAAACACACCTATATTATTGTAATAATAAAATAATAATAATAATACAAACTTCAGTTGCTTTTTAAAGGTAAGAGCTTAAGGTATTCTTGCACAGGCATTACCTGCTACTTTTTGTTTTTGCATTGTACACTTGCATTGACTTAATTTTAAGTTCTAATTCTACCCACAAGGCGGATTTTGGATCAAATACAAAATACAACCTAAGTGTTATACCTCTAGGTAATGCCTAAACTTTAATTTTACCCCCACATTAAGCACATAAGTTCAATAATTCTGCAAACCCTCACAGTTTAGGAACAAAATCTACCTGAATAAAGAAGAGGGTTATTGTTTCAAATTTGAATGAATCCAAAAACGGAATTGTAAGTGTCTGTATTACATTTTGAAATGTAACAATAAAGGGACAGATTACAAGTGGAGTGGTAATTAATACTCCCACTGTTGCACTAACTCCACTAACATTTTTGCTCACAAGCTAACCCGATGCGCACAAAAAGCTGATCTTTGAATATTGCGCGGGCATTAACATATTCCCCCATAGAAGTCAATGGAGCAAAAAAAGTGGGGAAAAACTAACACCCCACTCTCAAGCATATTCAAATGTGCTAACAGGACAAGCAAATATAAATATTTCACATTCTAATGTTCTTCACATAGCCAAAGATGTTTTATTTATTCACAAATACATATTTCTACATATATCTGACACTATTTTAGTACAATATATATATATATATATATATATATATATATATATATATATATATATATATATATGTAGATAGAGAGCACTCTCACTTTCAAAATCCTAATGCCAGGGTGCCAGCAGGTAAATATACACGATGAAGGAAGGCACTCACTGGTCTTTTCATCAAAAACTTTATTTAGCGTGACGTTTCGGGGACACACTCCCCTTCCTCAGACAAGTAAAAACCAAAAGTAACTGAACATATAAAGCCAAACAAGCCCCTCCCAGTGAAAATTGCGCCAAAACTAGTTGCTATAGTGAGCCTCAACAACATTGTAATCATGTGACCAGCATCAATCATGCAAGTGGTAACAACTACTCATCTTACAGACAGTATATATTAACCACATTTGAAAAAAACACATTTGAAAAACATTTGAAAAAACACATTCTGCTATTTGAAGAACATTGGAATGTGAAATATTTACAGCAAATACACAGTATAACACTTTATTAAATAAATATGCTTTTACATGTTTTCATCCACTTGACTACAAAGGGCTCCAAAGCACACACACACACACACACACACACATATATATATATATATATATATATATATATATATATATATATATATATATATAAATAAATAAATATGTACACGCATATAAGCTTTTTTGGGAGGGATCAGGGAGGTGGGAGGATTGAGGAGGGATCCCTAGAGTAAAAAAAATAAATAAAAGCCCTAAACCTGGTGTAATTAGTTTAAAATTCTTGTAATTCTTTTATTATTTTCTGTAATTTAGTGGGATTTTTTCGTACTTTAGATAATTTATTTAAATTGTAATTAATTGTATTTAGTTTAGGAAATTAATTTAAATATAGTGTAGTGTTAGGTGTAATTGTAACATAGGTTAGGTTTTTTTTACAGGTAAATTTGTCTTTATTTTATCTAGGGAGTTATTAAATAGTTAATAACTATTTAATAACTATTGTACCTAGTGAAAATAAATACAAAGTTGCCTGTAAAATAAAAATAAACCCTGAGATAGATACAATGTAACTATTAGTTATATTGTAACTATCTTAGGGTTTATTTTACAGGTAAGTATTTAGTTAAAAATAGGAATAATTTAGTTAATGATAGTAATTTTATTTAGATTTATTAAAATTATATTTCAGTTAGGGGGGTTAGGTTTAGGGTTAGACTTAGGTTTAGGGGTTAATAAATTTAATATAGTGGCGGCGATGTTGTGGGCGGCAGATTAGGGGTTAATAAATGTAGTTAGGTTGCGGCGACATTGGGGGTGGCAGATTAGGGGTTAATAAATATAATGTAGGGTTCGGCGATGTTGGGGGCATCAGATTAGGGGTTCATAAATATAATGTAGGTGGCGGCGGTGTCCGGAGCGGCATATTAGAGGTTAATAATATAATGTAAGTGTCGGCAATGTCGGGGGCGTCAGATTAGGGGTTAATAAGTGTAATATTAGGGGTGTTTAGACTCGGGTTCATGTTAGGGTGTTAGGTGTAGACATAAAAGTATTTCCCCATAGGAATCAATGGGGCTGCGTTAGAAGCTGAACTCTGCTTTTCTGCAGGTGTTACTTTTTTTCAGCCTGCTCTCCCCCATTGATTGCTATGGGGAAATCGTGCACAAGCACTTTTTACCTGCTCACTGCTACCGTAAGCAGCTCTGGTATTGAGGTGAGATGTGGAGTTAAATTTTGCTCTTCGCTCACTTTTTTGCGGTTAACGCCAGGTTTGTAAAAACCTGTAATACCAGCGTTGTCTGCAAGTGAGCGGTGAGGGAAAACTGCTCGTTAGCACCGCACCCCTGTTAACGCAAAACTTGTAATCTAGGTGAAAGTTTGTTAAAAAATGTAAAATAAAAATGATATGATCATATTTGGCGGGGAAATAGTGGCATGAAATATACCAAAATTGGCAAAGAACAATACTTTGGGTTGTCTACTAAAATAAATATATATACAGTATATACAGTATATACAGTATATATATATATATATATTTATTTATTTTTTCTCTCTCTCTTGCGTCTCCTTCTCACGGGCCATTTGGCTTATATCTTTTATCAATATCTAATGGTTAAATTCCTTTCATGGAATGTGGGGGGAATTCACTCACCAATAAAGCACAAGGTCATTCTAAACTATCTGAGTAAAAAAAAAGTGGATATTGTAAATCTACAGGAAACACATTTATTGGAAATCGAACATTCCAAAATCAAAGCAAAAGGGATAGCAGAGGTTATTAGTGCATCCTTCACTAAAGCAACAAGAGGGGTAGCAATCTTGTTAAATCATAACCTAAAATATAAAATAAAACAAAAAATAGTTGATAAGGAAGGGAGATACATATTTATTGGTATTACTATAGAGGATACAGAATATTTAATTGGAAACATCTATGGGCCAAATAAAACAGAAATGATGGAGAAAAATTCATAGAATTTTAGAGAAATTTACAGATCAAAAACTGATAATCATGGGAGACTTCAATGTGGCACCAAATTCTACACTTGATAGAAAAAGATTACATCAGCCAATTACATGGAAGAAAATTTGACACTCTCAGATACATAATGAAAATAGGATATTTTCAACTCTGGTATCTCACCATAGTATAGTCACTGAATAAAAAATGCGGAAATTCACTCTCTCAGATCATTCTCCAGTCACCTTAACTTTAAACAGGACATAGAAAACTAACCATAATGATTTCTACTATTCTAGATATTTTGCTAAGTCAGTAGAATTTGGAAATTTCTTGCAACAAAAATGGAATGAGTATAGTATAAATAACATAGAACATAAAGACAATATTGTACTATATTGGGAGGCAGCCAAAGTAACTTTGAAAGAAGATTACTTTTTACTTAATTGGATTAAAGAAAAAAAAGTAGCCGGGGAAACTTAAAGTTAGCAACTAGTCTTTCTGAAGCATATACACTCTTCAGAAAGGATTACTTTAAAATAAAAAAGAAAGAGATCTATTTTTTTAAGTATAGCAGGAAAGATGTTAGATAAAAACGATTACAGTTTGAAAGATTCAGAAACAAGGCAGGTAAGTATCTAACAAATCTGTTTAACAAACATAAAAAGAAAATCCTATTGCAACAATCAATGATGGAGTAAAAACTACCAATAAAGTAGAGGAGATATCTTCTTTATTTCAAAATTACTTTACAAATCTCTATTCCTCACAGAACCCTAAATCAGAGGAAATCCAGGGCTTCATGGAAAAAAAGGAAGATGATATCAGAAGAGGATATGGAGTCCCAAATGCATCCATAGCTGAAGAAATAATAAAAATTATGAAGAATATGAAGAAGGGGAAAGCACCAGGACCAGATGGTCTACCCCTTGATTTATATTAGTCATTGAAGGATGAGATTATTAATGACTTAAAAGATCTTTATGAATGTCATTATCTGTATAGTCAAAAAAATAACAACCCAATTTAAGTCAGCAAATGTGATATTGTTACCAAAGGAAGATAAAGATGCCACACAGGTAGCCTCGTACAGACCCATCTCACTGTTAAACCTTGACTATAAGATTCTAATGAGAAATCTGGTGGACTGACTAAAATAAATTCTACCAAAATGTATCCACCCAGATCAAGTGGGGTTCCTGATGGGGAGAACCTCAGAACTGAATATTAGGAAAGTTCTACATGTTATCTGTCATTACAGTGAGATGACTCAGGGGGAATTGCGGTCTGCTCTGCCGGAGGCCTTCCTGCTATCCTTTTTTTTTTTTATAAATTCTTTTTATTAGTTTTTTAACATCAATAATAAAATATATTCAATTATCTTAACAGAAATTAGAGGAAATAGCAGTAATCACCAGAAAGAAAAAAAAAAGAGCGAAAACAAAATAATACACTAATGACAACAGAAAATCAAATAATACCAGTATCTTGCTTATTACCTCTATCACACAAATTACCCATGCATTATCAACATGCGTCAAATCATTCTCAATAAATATCTCTAGCAGAAATTCTGCTGTCCTTTATCTTCCCTAGTTTTTAGTTCTATTAACATGATCAAAAAAGAGAATAAAGTAACATATTTTCCTAAGTATTATAATAACATCGAAACAACATGGTGCAAACACTAAAATGAATACCGGTTAGGCCCAGATATTTTTTGATGGTATATCTTAAACTATCATATGGCTTGACTAAATATGATATATCTTTCGCTTTCTTCCCTAGCCTCCATAATATACTGAGTCTTGTGTTCCCCTCTCTTCCCCTCTCCTTACGATATCATTGTCCTGCACTTATCCTAACTTTTGTCTATTCTTCATTCTTGTAAATGCTGTGCTCTGGCTTATTATAGGAGTGCTTAATAGCTAATTGAGTCCTTTATTTTATAGCCAATATTGTGGTAGTGTGTCTTCTATTATTAAATTAATAAGAGGTAATGCATTTTTTATAGGGGAGATAAAGAGCAATTGTACTGCAGGGGGCCATGATAGTATAATTGTTTTCCATTTAGCAAAGTACAATCTAACTTGTTTTACTGAATCTGAGTTTATTTCATATAATTCAATGGACATTTGTTGCTTCATTATAGAGATAAATTCAGTAATTTTTGGAGCAACTTGAGATTTCCATTGTTTGAATATTAGACCTCTTGCCGCTAAAATAGTGATATTTATTAAAGCTTGTTCTCCACTATTTGGTCTATCTTTCAACAAACAAAATATAAGCTGTTCTGTTATTTGCACATTTTCTTGTAAAAACTTATTTACCCAAAAGTTTATTTTAGACCAATATTGGCGAATTTTAGGGCAAGTCCATAAATAGTGTAGTAAATCTGCGTCTTTTTTATTACATTTACAGCAATTGCCCTTTTGATTGTCTTTTGTCCAGTTACGCATTCTATAGGGGGTTAAGTAATAATTGTTAATTATCTTAACTTGAGTTTCCCTCTAATTATTAGATGACGTAGCCTTCGATGTCAGAACTATACTATTTAATATTTCTTCAATTTGAATCGATGGAATATATCTAACCAGAGTGGCTTGTAAGTTCTTCAAATGTTCTGTGCCTATTTTAGTTAATAATGAGTTATACCAATATGATATTGAGCGTTAACCTGCTTTATAAAGTTTAATCCCTGAGTCTATTTCTGGTTTAATCCAGTCCTCACCGGATACTTCAACTAATTTATAGAAGAAGTTTCTTACTTGTAAATATGCGAAAAAGTCTTTTGAAATTAAATTGTATGTTTGTGTCAGTTCCTGGAATGTAAATATGAGTCTGGGCATCTTCTGTTTTAACTGTACTAAGTAGATCAATCCATTGTCTCTCCACTTCCTGAAGACTTTATTTTCTATACCTGGAATAAAATCAGGGGTACCTATAATAGGCAAGAATTGTGATATCTGATATTTGTATCCCATAGCCTTAAAGGGACCGTATACACTCATTTTCATATAACTGCATGTAATAGACACTACTATAAAGAATAAGATGCACAGATACTGATATATATATATATATATATATATATATCCAGTATAAAATTGTTTAGAAACTTACTTAGAAGCTGTCAGTTTGGCTCTGTTGAAAAGGTAGCTGGAAAGCCCACTGCAAGTGGCAAATAAGACACTCCCCCCTCCCCCTTCTTTTGCATATGAAAAGACCCTTTACACAAACAGGAGCAACCTGGAGAAGGTAGCCGACAATATTCACATAAAACTTTGGGGCTTGGTTAGGAATCTGAAAATCAGAGCAATGTTATTTAAAAATAAGCAAAACTATACATTTATTTAAAAAAAAAACTTTATGGGCTATATAAATAGATCATCTACAAAACATTAATGCAAAGAAAAAATGAGTGTATAATGTCCCTTTAAGAAACTTTTGCCATGCAGAGATTATATTTACAAATGTAGTTAACCTGCAAATATTACTCAGGAGCTTATTAACAGGTTGGTGTAAAATAGCTTTTAGATTAAATGGCTCTATCAAATCAGATTCTATTTCAGCAAAGGTCACATAATTAGCCTCTGTTATCCAATCAACTCCAAATTTCACCAATGTGACCCAATTATAATATTGTAGATTTGGGAGAGCCATTCCTCCAAACTTTTTAAGTTGAATAAGTTTTTGTATTGAGAGGGCATGCCTTTTGTCTCCCCAGATAAATTGGGCACATATCCTATTATATCTATTTATATCTGTCTTTTTAATAAGTAGTGGTAAATTTTGCAATAAAAACATTAGTCGGGGGAAAATAATTGTTTTTATAAGCATTATTTTTGCTGAAAGTGAAAGATGAAGTATATTCAATTTTTTCAAATCTAAGGCAAATTTTTCAAATATTTTATCATAATTGAGACGGTACCAGTCTTTGGGATCCCTCCCTAGTGCAATCCCCAAGTAATTTATAACCTCTACTTCTTTGAATGCATGCTGTGTATAACTTTGTGACATTTTATTGATCCATAGTATCTCTGATTTTTGTGTGTTAATTTTGTAGCCTGAAAATTGGCTGTAATTATGAATTATTTCTAGCACGCTTGGTATGTTAGCCTTTGTGTTTTGTAAAAATAAAATTATATCATCTGCATATAATGCAATAATCGGATACTGTTTCCCCAACTTTATCCCCTTAACTTCTCCTCTAAGTCTAATTGCCAAAGGTTCCAATGCTATATTAAATAATAGGGGAGACAGAGGGCACCCCTGTCTTGTCCCCTTGTATAGTGTAACATATTGAGTAAGAGTCCCATTAACTAGAAGTTGTGAGCGAGGTTTATGGTATATTAATTTAAGAAATTCTATGCAATTACCAGAGAAGCCAAAGCCCCTGAGAGACGTGAACATATGATCCCAAATGATCGAATCGAACGCCTTTTCGGCATCGATTGTTAATAAAGCGGAGTCTGTCTTATAATTTTTAGTGTGATTTTGTAACTTATAAAAATAATGTTCTAAGGTTAATAAAACCCTGCGAGTATTACGTACTGCATTCCTGCCTGGCATGAAGCCGGATTGATCTTCATGAATTATGTTACCTATCACCTTTTTCAATCTTTCTGCTATAATGGACATACAGATTTTGTAGTCGTTATTCAATAAAGATATGGGTCGGTATGACCCCATATCTTCAGCTGGCTTACCTTTTTTGTGTATCAGGGTTATTATTGCATCAAGAAAATACGGTGATTTCATTTAATTTTGTATATAATATATGTTAAATAAATTTGTTAAGGTTGGTGAGGCTTCCTGGTTTAATATTTTATAGAATTCTGCTGACAGTCCATCGGGGCCTGGTGCCTTATTTGTTTTTGCTTTGTTAATTGCTGTTTTCACCTCCACCTCAGTAATTGGGTTATTAACTTGTAGTAGCATTTCTTGTGTTATTTGTGGAAGTTTAATTTTGTGCCAGAAATTATTTTTTTCTTCTGTGTTAACAGGAGAATCAGCGTACAAGTTTTTATAATAATTGTAGAAGGCCTTACCAATTTCTGTGTTATCTTTATAAGTCCCAGCCTCATCTTTAATCAACGCAATCAGATTTTTAGATTTTCTGTGCTTAGTGATTTTAGCCAAATGTTTTGCTGCTATGCCATGATAGCCCTGATAAGCAGCTCTTATTTTAAGATCTTCCATAGCCCATTTATCTTTCTAAAAAACTTCTCTCTCCTGTTTTGATTCAATATATCTTTTCCAGGAAGGTGCATTTGGTTGTGTTAGATATTGCAAATATCTATTTCTCAATTGATTCAATAATTGTATTTCCCTTGCTTTATTTTTCTTTTTAATTTTGATCATATAGGCTTTAATTTCACCCCATAGTACTGCTTTACCGGCCTCCCAGTAGGTTTCTATTTTATTATAAGATGTTTTATTTAACCTATGATATTCCTTCCATTTATCTTGCAGCCAGTTAGTAAATCTCTTGTTATTTATCATATAACTTGAAAGCGAAATGAGTTACCACAATTTCCTGTGTTGTGTGTTATTTTAATGTTCATAGAGATAATAGCGTGGTCTGAAATTATTATCTCCGTAATTTTTGTTTCAATATCTAGAGCCAGCAGTTTTTCCTCTATTAAAAACATATCTATTCTGGAGAAGTTTTTATATGATTTGGATTTGCATGTATATTCTCGTTTATCTGGGTTCTGTAAACGCCATATATCTTTAAGATTTAATGTCTTATTCAGGTCTCTCAGAAGCCTTGCCTCTCTTGCATAATCATGATTATGTCTTAGGCGGAATCTGTCCGCCACTGGTTGCATAGTTAAATTGAGATCTCCCGCGATTATTAAGTTCTCACCTATGTATGGTATGAGTTTGTTTTTTATCTTATCCCAAAATACCAGATCCAATTTGTTTGGGCCATAGATATTACAAAAAGTCCAGATCTTATTTTTAATTTAAAAAAAGAAAAAATGGAAATAAGGGAGGCGCTCCAAGCTAAAGGTATCAACACTAAAACAAATTTAATAAAACATATTAATGATCACAGAATATAAATACAAAGGGACGTCTCCCCATAATAAATAAAGCTAATATCCTAAAAAGTCTAATGACCGCTAATAACCAAAAAAATCTATTGAACGCTAAAACTAATACAGGTTTATAAAACAAACAAGATAATCGGCAGTGCCTATGTAGTTATTATGATTCAGGCAGAAATGAATATTATTTTATAACATCAAAACAAATGACAGAGTTCCGTTAATTGAAATACCACCAAGCTGCCTTATTAGAGAAAAGCCGTAGCTGCCAAATATAATGTTCAGAGAAATGAATCCGTTGTCCAAAGTTCTCTTACTTTGTAAGATATTTGTGTGTCAACACCAAAAAGCTGTGTACTTTACCAAGTTGTAGACTTGTCAGTTGCTGGTCTTACTCCCTCGCCCGGTCCTCACCTCGAGCGGGGCTGACTGTGGCTTTGGCGTCTGACGTCACAGAAAGGTGTTCCGGCTGAAGGTAGAGGCCGATTCTTGCGCTCCCCTCTATGCGCTGTACTCCCGGTCCTCTTTAGAAAGTCCTGCACTTAGTGCTAGTAGCACGCAGGGGGCTGTAAAGCAGATAGGTATAATGGATATCCAAAACAGTGTTCCCCAATACAGAGGCTCTGCTCCTTAAGAGAAACTGTCCCAATAATGTAACCCGGGTTATTTAGGTGAGACTCCAAATGCGATTCCAGAGATATGGTTAGTTGTTACAATGGTAATAACAACAGCACTGCCAACACATACGACGCGTTTCGCCCACCTATGGGCTTTATCAAGATAGTGGTGGCAGTGCTGTTGTTATTACCATTGTAACAACTAACCATATCTCTGGAATCGCATTTGGAGTCTCACCTAAATAACCCGGGTTACATTATTGGGACAGTTTCTCTTAAGGAGCAGAGCCTCTGTATTGGGGAACACTGTTTTGGATATCCATTATACCTATCTGCTTTACAGCCCCCTGCGTGCTACTAGCACTAAGTGCAGGACTTTCTAAAGAGGACCGGGAGTACAGCGCATAGAGGGGAGCGCAAGAATCGGCCTCTACCTTCAGCCGGAACACCTTTCTGTGACGTCAGACGCCAAAGCCACAGTCAGCCCCGCTCGAGGTGAGGACCGGGCGAGGGAGTAAGACCAGCAACTGACAAGTCTACAACTTGGTAAAGTACACAGCTTTTTGGTGTTGACACACAAATATCTTACAAAGTAAGAGAACTTTGGACAACGGATTCATTTCTCTGAACATTATATTTGGCAGCTACGGCTTTTCTCTAATAAGGCAGCTTGGTGGTATTTCAATTAACGGAACTCTGTCATTTGTTTTGATGTTATAAAATAATATTCATTTCTGCCTGAATCATAATAACTACATAGGCACTGCCGATTATCTTGTTTGTTTTATAAACCTGTATTAGTTTTAGCGTTCAATAGATTTTTTAGGTTATTAGCGGTCATTAGACTTTTTAGGATATTAGCTTTATTTATTATGGGGAGACGTCCCTTTGTATTTATATTCTGTGATCATTAATATGTTTTATTAAATTTGTTTTAGTGTTGATACCTTTAGCTTGGAGCGCCTCCCTTATTTCCATTTTTTCTGTTCACTATCATCTAGACAATTGCAGGGATATTTGTCTTTTAAGGGGGTGTGTGGTTATCTGTTTGGCCCAGCGCACCAATCTACCACTTTTTTTCGTTTGCTTATTTTTAATTTCAATTTGAAGAATCATAAACCTATCCTCTGGATCTAGTTCTTGTTTTCTTATCTTATAGGAGATCTTATTAGTAAGCAAAATTGCTACACCACACTTTCTTTTACTGCAGGGGGTAGCTATAACTTCGGAGATCCAATTAACTTTAAGTTTGGGGATTTCATTCTCCTTCAGATGTAATTCTTGCATGAAGATAACATCTGGACTATGTTGTCTCAAAGTCTTTAATATGTGTTTACGTTTAATAGGGGAGGTGATACCTCCAACATTCCATGATACTATGTTAAAAGTTGCTTGCATTTTAATGTCATTTTACCAATAAAATAAAAATAAATATAACAATATAAAATAAATCGTCTTAAGCGGTCCCTAAAAAAGTCCCAACCATTCCATAGCTTAATTCCCATAAAAGGATGACAGGAAGACACTTCTCTGAAGCTCTTCCAATGAATATGGGGAAAAAGACTCACCTTCGAGTATTTTTTCACTGCAAAATCTATCCTAATCAGGTCTATCATTTGTTCAGTTTGAGAAGACATCTTAGTGTAATTTGATAGATTTCATACTTTGTCTTTTTGCCCTATACCACTTAGACTGTATTACGGTCTGGCCGTAGTCCTGTTACAATATTATTTTTTGTACAATATGTGTCTGCTTCTTCTACCGAGTTCAAAACCGTGAAACCATCTGTCTCAGCTATAACAATTTTTGTGGGGTATCTCAGTTTGGCTTTAGTCCCTACTTTTAATAGTGCCGTGTAGTAAGGTGCCATCGCCTTTCTTTTTGATGATGTCTCTGTAGAGAAATCTTGGAATATGTGTATTTGTTTAGCACCTATTATAAGGGGTTGTACTTTTCTATATTGCCTCATTACGGTAATTTTGTCCTGGAAATTCAAATATTTTATTAGCACCATCCTTGGCCTTGTATAGCCATCAGGGTATTTCTTAATACTGCCAGTTCTATGGGCCCTCTCCACCACTAACTTATCCCATGGCGCCTGTAGCCCCAATAGAGAAGGTAATATGGTTGAACCAAAAGTTATGAGATCATTAAACTCTGGACTCACTGATAAGCCCACTATCCTGATATTATTACGACGTGATCTGTCTTCTAAATCATCTATTTTAGCTTGTAGACCCTTAATTGTGTTTGAATGTTTTGTATTGATCCCTTCTTGAATAATAGTTTTGTCTTCTAATTCAGATACTCTAGATTCAACCTCAATTATTCTTTTTGCAAATTGTTTTATCTCTGATGAGAGTCCAGCAATCTCTTTTTTAACCATATCGAATTGTGGCAGTAACAACTCAGCTAACTGATTAGGAGTCATTTGATTTTCAGGAATAGGCATTATATGGATTTGGGGGTCTGGATTAAGTTCTGGGCCTGTGTCCAGTAACAACTTTTTTTTATCTTTCTTTACTGGCATAGCCGGGGATCTGGGCTTAGTAGCCGTGATATATCTTTCCATAAATTAACTATACGTGCGTGTTTGTGTGCGTTACTTGCAAACAGAAGAGGAAATAAGTGTACACAGGGATGAGCCTTTCCACATACGGTTCACCCCTCTCCAAAGAGAAAGCACTGTGTTTTGTTACAATGTGTTTATATAAATATTTATATGTAGGTGTTACTGTAAATATCAGTGAGTACTAACGTGCATAGTTTATTAATACAAGAAAATAGTGCAAAAAAGTGAAAAAAAAAATAAAAAAAAAAATAATGTGTATAATTACTCAAGATCCCTGACTATACGAATTATTTTTTCTTGACCACAATTCTCCTGTCTCCAGGAATATTTCTTTCTCCACTTCCTCCCTTTTACTTCTCTCTTTATTTTTTCCTTTTCTTAGTCCTTTCCCTTCCTTCTCCCTTCTCTTCTTTCCCCTTTCTTTTTTGAGTCTAGCCTTGCTTAAATATTTGCATAACAAATAGTGTGGGTAATGTGTACCCCTAGCAGATGATTACTTCTCTTTATTAGTAGTTTAATTTGCTCTCTCCACTACTCAGCCTGTACCATTTAAAAAACCTAATATATGCAGTCTATTATAACTTGCACTCTCTTTGGGTATGTTACACAGTCATCTTTCACACACATACTTGATTTCCCAAATAACTCTCAGATCTATATTAGAACAGCAGATAACCAAAAAGGAAAATAATTAATCAATCCCTTTTACATTTCTCTAAAATGAGGATTTGTTGGGACCTTTCACAAGCATACTTCATTTCCCAAAAAAATCTCAAGTCTATATTGCAGCAATAAGCCATGAAGCAAAAATAATGAATCAGTCCCTTTTAAAATACTCTAAAGAGAGGGTTTGTTGAGACCTGTAACAAAAATAGAACCCATTTTTGTGGATGTTACTTAGGGTAAGACACTTATTAGAACTTTCTTTTGCTAGGCTAATGATTATACAGTGTCCAGAGAATTTTTCCTTCTTAATAGTGTTAGCCTGTTTCACTTTAAGGCAATGTTCTTTAACTTCCCCACACAGTTTTTTATGTATTGCAATATATGGTAGTAGTAGATTTGTCTGTGTTTCTCCTGTCTGTCCAAATTTATGACACAGCGCACGTTTATCCAAACTGCTAAAAAAAGTTCAAATTGTGAGTTTCTACTTATCGTATATCAACAAGCCCCTGATGTTTTTGAGGGGTAAATTTCAAACACAGAGCCTATGTGTTATTGGTCATATAATGTTCTGATATAGCCTTAAAAAGAGCCGCTTTATTTAGCCGCAGCGTGTTCAACTTCCAGCTTATGCTAATGGTACATAGAAGCCTGTTGTTTTTATTTGACCCAGGTAGAGGGCATAGGTAAAATTGTATAATGCAGTGGTGTGTCTGTTGTTATAATTAATCACTGTACCCCGTCTTTACTAATTATTATAGTACTTACCCCCCGCTCGCTCTTCACGGCGTTAAGTATAACTCCTTGAGCATACGTATCTTTTCTGAAGACTTGTTTTGTCTTTGCGGATAACAGCATAGGACACTTGCTGGTTGCTAGTTACTGTGCCATTCGCTGCGGTTCTTTGCCCCGTGAGGGGGTATGACGTCACTGTGATGCGCCGACTTACTGACCTGCCGCGGGGGGAGATACTGTGCCAGACTGTGCTTCTGCTATCGAATAGCCTCCTTTCAGCCAACCCCGTGGCTTAGGAATATCGGACATCTGGGCCTTCTTTTCACGGGGTTTTTTTTTGGGGGGTTCCAGGACACCGCGTCCCTGCTTCCTCTCACCTCACCACTGTCTTCTCCGGCACTCTGCCTCCAGGCATCCACCTCTCACCTGTGTCACAATGTCTTTAAAGAGTGTTCCCAAGAATGTTTTTATTAAAAGATGCTTCTTTTCTCACTTGTCCGGTGTCGTCTGAGCTTCTTTCAGTTTCCGCTGCTGCGGCTCTCTGTATACACCATTGTTTGCCTTGGCTGGTCGTGTCGCCTGCTGTTTTGGCTCTGTGTTTTTGTGGCTAATCCCACTCAGCCATAAAAAAAGGGATTCAGGGCTTCCTTATGTCCTTATTGTCCTCCAGTGGGGTATTAGAATTTGCCCCACAATAAGGTTCTATGACCGGGAGTCTGGAGACAATTTGCTCTGCATCGAGGCGAGCTAGAGCTTGAGCGCACACCACGTCCACTACGCTCCTCCCACAGGAAGTCCCGGACCCTTCCTGCTATCCTTGGATGCAGATTAGGCATTCAACAGAGTGGAGTGGGGGTTTACGTTTGAAACCTTGAGGCAATTTGGAATGAAGGGGACTTTTTTAAATTTAGTGTCAAATACTGTATATACTCAGATGCAAATGCAACAATATTGGTTAATAACATCTCCTCCTCTTTCTCATTAGGCAGAGGCACAAGACAAGGTTGCCCTATGTCTCCTCTGCTTTTTGATCTGGTCTTGGAACCATTGGCAATCAGACTTAAGGAGTTATTGTTCGGTTTTAGACTGGGCAAATAGATATTTAAGATTTTACTTTTTCCAGAAAATTTACTCCTGTGCTTAACCTCCCCAGAAAAACAGGTTACTGAAACAATTAAACTACTAGATGAGTATGGGAAAGTTTAAGGATACAAAATACATTCTCCTAGTCCAAGATTCTTTGGTTACAAAAAATCCTCTACAGATCATGTATATCCCTTCTTGGCAACAAAGATCTTGAAATATCCGGGTATCTATCTTACGGTGAATATAGACAATTGGTACAATAAATATGTAACTCCAATTCTGCAAAACAATGCAGAAAAACTAAAAAAAATTGGCTTTCCTAACTCTTTCCCTTTCAGGGAGAGTGGCAGCATTTAAAATGTTTATCCTCCCAAAGATTTTGTACCCCTCAGGATGCTTCGACTTATAATAAAACTACATGAAGCTAAAACATTTTTAAAAGAACTGAGATAATTTTTATGGTGAGGAAAAAAGTATAGGATTAGACTGGATAAACTTTATCTTCCATTCTCAAAAGGAGTGTTGGCCTTACCTAATATCAAGCTGCAACACTGTTGAGATTTCCCTTGGATTGGTTAGCTCAAACAAACCATTTTACCAATTGTAGCATAGACAAAACAATATGTGCATCTTTTTCTCTTCCTTTTATTCTCCACAAATAAAAAAAAAAAGAATTTGGATCAAGGATTAAATCCCATCCTTTACTAAAATATATATTGGGGGCCATGGAGACCAATGATGAAAGACATGGGGGGTAGCCATAGTGTTTCAAAACAGCTTCCATTAGTAGGTAATCCCCGTTTCCTTCTGGCTCTCAGAGCAAAATATTTCAAATTTGGGGGAGAAAAAAATAAGTTCTATTAAATATCTGGTGGATCCTCTAACTGATAAGCCTTACATCTTTGAAGATATTTAAAGAATTTATAAGGTTCCCCTAAAAGAATGGATCTATTATAGGCAAGCAAAGCATTACTTAGTACAGATGATGAAAATCTCTCCAAATCTTATGCATAAACACCCCTTCTTAGATTGCCCTTAGATCAAAAAGGGTCTATTATCAATTCTATATAAATTACTACAAGATCCTTTGGAGGAGGAAATAGCTAAAGAATATAATAACTGGTGGGAAAGAGTTATCCCCAATTCTAGAGAAGGATTGACAGTTCAAAAAAGCTTCTTAGCCATAAAGGCTGTAACTAACTCGGCCAAAATCAGGGAATCACACTTTAGATTTATGCACTTTGACTATATCATACCCAAGAGAGCACAAAAATGGAACTCAGAAATCGAAAATATATGTCGGAAATGTAGCGAAACCGATCCGGATATAAAACAAATGCTTATGCATGCCTAAACTACTTCAATTTTGGGGTAAAGCTGAATTCCTGCTTTCAACAATAGTGAAGAAGAAAATAAAGATAATAGAGAAAAATATTTTGTTTCTTAATAAAGTTCCAAGTTGGGGTATAAGCTACAAATTTATTCAATTGGGTTTTATTCTAGTTAGATCACTTATCTTCGATAACTGGATAAATAAAAAAAAATAAAAAAAACACAATTAGTTCACTGAAAAAATTATTGGTTAAACAAGTGATTGATGATAACCACTACAGAGCAGGAAGGACATGTGCAGAAGAGGCAGCAGCTGTGAGCTAGGTAAGCCACCAGTACACAAACTCTTAGAATACACCTCCAAGGGAGGAGGTAAAACACATTCTTAGAGACAACAGCCAACAGTTTGCTACAATTTTTAATTTAACTAATGATGAACACCCCAGAGAAAGAAGGGCAGAGTTATGAAAGTGGCAGCAGAGTAACTAAAGTAGGTGTTTTAATTTAACTGATGATGACCACCAGAGAGCAGGAAGGGCAGGGATAGGAGAGGCAGTGGAAGCAGGCAGTAGAGTTACTGAACTAGGTAGGCCTTTGTTACATAAACCCCCAAAATACACCTCCAAGGGAGAAGGATAGGCATGTGCCTAGAGTCCCTTTTGACACAGCAGCCAACAGTTTGCTACAATGTTTTTAAAATTAACGGATGATGAACACCACAGAGAAACAAGGGAAGGAGCAGGAGAGGTGGCAACAGCAGGCAGCAGAGTTACAGAAGTGGCAGTATAGTAACTGAAGTGTGCCTCTGATTATAATACACAAATACCAAAACTAAACTTCCAAGGAAGGTGAATAAACATGTGTCTAGGAGTCCCATTAAAACAGCAGCTAGAAGTTCTCACTTTCAGAGGTTGAGGGAACCAAAATATTTTGGTAACAAATATACACAGCATTATCACAACTCGGCACAAAGAAAAATAATGGAGTAAGTATTCTTATTCATAAAGATATTCCCTTCAAACATATACAAAGCAACACAGACAAAGAGGGTAGACTTATTGGAATCTTTGGCCTTCTATATGGATTGCCAACAACCTTAATTAATATTTAAGCTCCAAATACCAAACAACATCAATTTTATAGGAAAATTTACAACAGGATTTTAGATATCTCAAAAGGTACAATACTAATGGGGGGAGACTACAACATACCACTAGATCTAAACATTGATACCTCAAATCCAGACCCCAGTACCTCTAAAAGAGTGGTTAGACACCTAGGAACACTGATGAAAGACTATAACTTGCATGACATCTGGAGACTTATGTACCCCCATAAAAGGGACTATACCTTTTTTTCAAATCCACACCATACCTATAGCAGACTTGACTATATTTTGACTAACTCAGATGACCTTACTAACCTGTAATCATTAAGAATATCACACACGACATGGTCTGACCATTCAGCAATGCAGGCACAACTCATATGGCCCAATATTCCCCTTCATCCCTTCATATGGAGACTAGATAACACCATTCTGGGGTGTTTCAAAACTATAGAACATGTGGAAAAAACACTAGCAGAGTACTTTACATTCAATTCCCTAGAAGATAGTGACCCATTCATGGTATGGGAAGCTCACAAATGTTTCATCAGAGGGGAATTCATTAAATTTAAATCACATATTAAGAAAGTAGCCAGGAAACAGTACTTAGATATATCTCAGTCACTCTCCGAGGCAGAATATGCACATAAGCAAAACCCAACAGATCAACAATTATACCTCCAGTTACAAACTATTAGGAAAGAAATGCAGACCCTTTTACTCCATGAATACAATTTATTGGCATTAAAAACTATGGCCTAGATTTGGAGTTTGGCGGTAGCCGTGAAAACCAGCGTTAGAGGCTCCTAACGCTGGTTTTAGGCTACCACCAGTATTTGGAGTCAGTCACAAAAAGGTTCTAACGCTCACTTTTCAGCCGCGACTTTTCCATACCGCAGATCCCCTTACGTCAATTGCGTATCCTATCTTTTCAATGGGATCTTTCTAACTCCGGTATTTAGAGTCGTGGCTGAAGTGAGCGTTAGAATTCTAACGACAAAACTCCAGCCGCAGAAAAAAGTCAGTAGTTAAGAGCTTTCTGGGCTAACGCCGGTTCATAAAGCTCTTAACTACTGTGCTCTAAAGTACACTAACACCCATAAACTACCTATGTACCCCTAAACCGAGGTCCCCCCACATCGCCGCCACTCGATTAAATATTTTTAACCCCTAATCTGCCGACCGCCACCTACGTTATACTTATGTACCCCTAATCTGCTGCCCCTAACACCGCCGACCCCTATATTATATTTATTAACCCCTAACCTGCCCCCCACAATGTCGCCGCCAGCTACCTACACTTATTAACCCCTAATCTGCCGTCTGCACGCCGCCACCAGCTACATTATAGCTATGTACCCCTAATCTGCTGCCCTAACATCGCCGACCCCTATATTATATTTATTAAACCCTAACCTGCCCCCCACAATGTCGCCGCCACCTACCTACAATAATTAACCCCTAATCTGCCGACTGCAAAGAGCCGCCACCTACATTATAGCTGTGTACCCCTAATCTGCTGCCCCTAACACCGCCGACCCCTATATTATATTTATTAACCCCTAATCTGCCCTCCCTAACATCGCCGACACCTAACTTCAATTATTAACCCCTAATCTGCCGACCGAATCTCGCCGCTATTCTAATAAATGTATTAACCCCTAAAGCTAAGTCTAACCCTAACACTAACACCCCCTAAGTTAAATATAATTTAAATCTAACTAAATTAATTAACTCTTATTAAATAAATTATTCCTATTTAAAGCTAAATACTTACCTGTAAAATAAATCCTAATATAGCTACAATATAAATTATAATTATATTATAGCTATTTTAGGATTAATATTTATTTTACAGGTAACTTTGTATTTATTTTAACCAGGTACAATAGCTATTAAATAGTTAAGAACTATTTAATAGCTAAAATAGTTAAAATAATTACAAAATTACCTGTAAAATAAATCCTAACCTAAGTTACAATTAAACCTAACACTACACTATCAATAAATTAATTAAATACAATAAATACAAATAACTACAATGAAATAAACTAACTAAAGTACAAAAAATAAAAAAGAACTAAGTTACAAAAAATAAAAAAATATTTACAAACATAAGAAAAATATTACAACAATTTTAAACTAATTACACCTACTCTAAGCCCCCTAATAAAATAACAAAGCCCCCCAAAATAAAAAATGCCCTACCCTATTCTAAATTACAAAAGTTCAAATCTCTTTTACCTTACCAGCCCTGAACAGGGCCCTTTGCGGGGCATGCCCCAAAGAATTCAGCTCTTTTGCCTGTAAAAAAAAACATACACTACCCCCCCCCCCCCAACATTACAACCCACCACCCACATACCCCTAATCTAACCCAAACCCCCCTTAAATAAACCTAACACTAAGCCCCTGAAGATCTTCCTACCTTATCTTCACCTCACCGGGTATCACCGATCGGTCCTGGCTCCAAAATCTTCATCTAAGCCCAAGCGGGGGCTAGACATCCATCATCCGACGGCTGAAGAAGTCCAGAAGAGGCTCCAAAGTCTTCATCCTATCCGGGAAGAAGAGTAGATCCGGACCGGCAACCATCATCTTCCAAGCGGCATCTTCTATCTTCATCCGATGAGGACCGGCTCCATCTTGAAGACCTCCACAGCGGACCCATCTTCTTCCGACGACGACTTCCCGACGAATGACGGTTCCTTTAAGGGACGTCATCCAATGATCGGAACAGCCAATAGAATGCGAGCTCAATCTGATTGGCTGATTGGATCAGCCAATCGGATTGAACTTGATTCTGATTGGCTGATTCCATCAGCCAATCAGAATATTCCTACCTTAATTCCGATTGGCTGATAGAATCCTATCAGCCAATCGGAATTCGAGGGACGCCATCTTGGATAATGTCATTTAAAGGAACCGTCATTCAGCTAATAGGCGTCGGGAGAAGAGGATGTTCCGCGTCGGATGGAAGATGATGGCTCCCGAAGAAAGAAGATTGAAGATGCCGTTGATAGAAGACTTCAGCCGGATCATGGACCTCTTCAGCTCCCGCTTGGATGAAGATTTCAGCCGGATCATGGACCTCTTCAGCTCCCGCTTGGATGATGATTTCAGCCGGATCATGGACCTCTTCAGCCCCCCTCTTGGGCTTGGACAGGAGGAGCTCTTCTGGATCGATCGGTGAACCTGGTATGGTGAAGATAAGGTAGGAAGATCTTCAGGGGCTTAGTGTTAGGTTTATTTAAGGGGGGTTTGGGTTAGATTAGGGGTATGTGGGTGGTGGGTTGTAATGTTGGGGGGGTATTGTATGTGTTTTTTTTACAGGCAAAAGAGCTGAATTCTTCGGGGCATGCCCCGCAAAGGGCCCTGTTCAGGGCTGGTAAGGTAAAAGAGCTTTGAACTTTAGTAATTTAGAATAGGGTAGGGCATTTTTTTATTTTGGGGGTCTTTGTTATTTTATTAGGGGGCTTAGAGTAGGTGTAATTAGTTTAAAATTGTAATATTTTTCTGATGTTTGTAAATATTTTTTTATTTTTTGTAACTTAGTTCTTTTTTATTTTTTATACTTTAGTTAGTTTATTTAATTGTATTTATTTGTAGATATTGTATTTAATTAATTTATTGATAGTGTAGTGTTAGGTTTAATTGTAACTTAGGTTAGGATTTATTTTACAGGTAATTTTGTAATTATTTTAACTATTTTAGCTATTGTACCTGGTTAAAATAAATACAAAGTTACCTGTAAAATAAATATAAATCCTAAAATAGCTATAATATAAATATAATTTATATTGTAGCTATATTAGGATTTATTTTACAGGTAAGTATTTAGCTTTAAATAGGATTAATTTATTTAATAAGAGTTAATTAATTTCGTTAGATGTAAATTATATTTAACTTAGGGGGGTGTTAGTGTTAGGGTTAGACTTAGCTTTAGGGGTTAATACATTTATTAGAATAGCGGTGAGCTCCAGTCGGCAGATTAGGGGTTAATGTTTGAAGTTAGGTGTCGGCAATGTTAGGGAGGGCAGATTAGGGGTTAATACTATTTATTATAGGGTTAGTGAGGCGGATTAGGGGTTAATAACTTTATTATAATAGCGGTGCGGTCCGGTCGGCAGATTAGGGGTTAATAAGTGTAGGCAGGTGGAGGCGACGTTGTGGGGGGAAGATTAGAGGTTAATAAATATAATATTGGGGTCGGCGGTGTTAGGGACAGCAGATTAGGGGTACATAGGGATAATGTAAGTAGCGGCGGTTTACGGAGCGGCAGATTAGGCGTTAATAATAATATGCAGGGGTCAGCGATAGCGGGGGCGGCAGATTAGGGGTTAATAAGTGTAAGGTTAGGGGTCTTTAGACTCGGGGTACATGTTAGAGTGTTAGGTGCAGACGTAGGAAGTGTTTCCCCATAGGAAACAATGGGGCTGCGTTAGGAGCTGAACGCTGCTTTTTTGCAGGTGTTAGGTTTTTTTTCAGCTCAAACAGCCCCATTGTTTCCTATGGGGGAATCGTGCACGAGCACGTTTTTGAGGCTGGCCGCGTCCGTAAGCAACTCTGGTATCGAGAGTTGCAGTGGTGTTAAATATGCCTGTACGCTCCCTTTTTGGAGCCTAACGCAGCCATTCTGTGGACTCTCAATACCAGAGTTATTTTAAAGGTGCGGCCAGAAAAAAGCCAGCGTTAGCTACGCGGGTCGTTACCGACAAAACTCTAAATCTAGCCGTGTGAGATTTCAATCTGTTGTATATGTTATTATAGTTTTTATAGATTTTATTTGGACATAGGATATAACTCACACCACGTATAACCCAACTATTCCTATTCCTCTCTGTGCAGTTATCTAGTTTCCTATATTACATATTTTCTTTTATAAATTTATATTGTCGTTTTTTAGGACCTCATCATTTGTACATTTTAGACGAACTGTCTAGATTGTTGTGATCATCATATCACTCTGTTTTTGATGAACTAACCACCTGTTTCGATAACTATCAATTGTATATCTAAACTTCTTATATAATTAAATATATTTTTTATGTGATTTTATATTTCTATTTTAACCTTTGGATTCCACCTTAAGCTTTTCTAACCTCCTCTTTTGGGGGTTATCTTAGCACTCCCCTGCTGCATACTTTTTACACTTAACCTTTGAGATCCGGTTGAGAGATCTCGCTTTTCCTTGGGAGGAGCTTGTGTGGTAGCTTTTTGGCGCTGGAGATAACCATATGTACTAAAAGACAACTGCATCCACAGTCGCCAGGTATTACCTTAGAGACAAATAACACATGGGATAAACTTCTTAAAGACAGAAAAGAACTCTCTAGCATACCCTCACCTCTTACACCCCTGGCCTCTAATGTGGATCTGCCACTAATACATAAAATATCCGAGACAGATCACATTGATGTCCATACACACGTACCGTTTTTGCACTGTTGGACAATGGGAAATTTCGCCCAAGAATCAAATTAGCAGATATCTTTCCAACGGCGAAAAGAAGAGACAGTGCAACCCCACATCAAGTTAGTAGTTTCACAGATTTATTCAACACACAAAAGTAACGCACTTACAAACAATTTAAAAGGTATCGCATTGATCCCTTCATAGGGAAAATAAGAAGCAGGTCCCAGTTCACTCAGGAATCCTTCCGGTTACAGCTTTGTTGCTGCCGCTTCAATATTACTTCCACACAGTCTTAGTATATCGGAGCCGTCCTTAGCTCCACCCCCAACGCGTTTCGTCTGCGCTCTCCAGACTTTCTCAAGAGGAAATGATGATGTATAGCAAGCTCCTGTGCGTTGCTATTTACATCCACTCGTCACTTCTGATTGGTTGCTCACTGTCCTATCCAATAGCGGTATGCGGGCAAGCCTCTCTTTGTTAAAGGCAATATCATAAGCTAATCCGCTTGATGAAAAATAAACGTATAGTCATTCTTTTAGTCAGCGTACTCCATTTAGGTGTTTGAATGCATAAATATTGAAACATTAAAAGTATAAGTTAATAAACATAGTAAAGTCTATACATTAACTACCGATCATTATTGACATTATATTGAACTTCATAGAAGAGAGTTAACATGATTAAAAGCAAATGATTTGCATACTAAAAAGGTGAACTAATACTTATACAAAAAATTCATACTTAATACACATTCTTCTTAAAGGAACCTATATAGCATTGGAAAGAGTTAATCCAAATTCATTCATAATAAATATTCTTCTTAAAAAAAAACCTATATTACATTAGAAAGAGTTAATACAGATTCATTCAACAGTCCATTAAAAATTGATTACTTATTCTATACCTAAGGGAAAAGATACTAATTTTAAAATATACTAATTTTAAAACATAAAGGCTTTTAAGTCTATGTCGACATTTAACCCTTTTGGGGCCATACAGTTAAGCAGGTGAATCCATTTGGTTTCACATTTTCTGAGGTGCATTAACCTCTGATGTTCATTACCCACTGACTGTGGTATAGTCTCTAGGATTTTCACTTTGAGGTTGTTTGGATTTTTATTATGTACCCTCCTAAAGTGTTCAGATACACTATGGTTTTCATATCCCTTTGTTATGTTTTCTATGTGTTCATATATGCGGAGTTTAACTTTCCTTTTCGTTCTTCCCACGTAAATCAAATTGCACTCACACATGAGATAATACACTGCATATATGGACACACATGAAGCTCTATCTTTAATTTTAATTTTTTTTATAATGATCCCAATTGCAAACATTATCACCCTTACTGATGAGGCTACACATACAGCAGTTAAGTCTACCACATTTGAAAGTTCCCCCTTTGTTAATGCACCAATCTGAGAGGGTCCCTTTCTTTGTATTTTTAATTTCTCTTAGTTTTGATGGAGCTAAAATATTTTTGATACTTTTATTTTTCTTAAAAATAGTTACCGGGTAGGGCTCCAAATGGGGTCCTAGCACAGGATCAGCCAGAAGGTTATTCCAATGTTTTTTGAGTGTAGTTTTAATGAAGTTAGCACCTAGATTGTATGTAGTTATAAATTTAGCTCCCCATTTCTTATCCTCATTCTGGGTTTTGATAACAACTTGTTTTTCATTAGTGCTAAGCAAAAGATCCTCTCTATCTTTATTTCTACTCTCTATTTTTGCTTTCTGTATTAAGCCACTGTCATACCCTTTCTTTAGAAATTTATCTTCTAACTGATCAGCTTCTATATCAAAGTCATCTATGTTGGTACAGTTTCTACGAATCCTAAGAAATTGGCCATAAGGTATATTTCTTTTCCATTGGGGCAGGTGGCCACTTCCTGCGTTTAAAATCCATTACTATCTACTTCTTTCTTAAAATTCTTAACTGCTGTTTTGTTGGTAATTGGATCAATGAAAAGGCATAAGTCCAAGAATTCTATTTCACTCTTGTGTATTTTACTTGTCAATTTCAGATTAAAGTTATTATTATTGAGATGGCTAATGAACTCCATGGCTTTAATATCACTACCTTTCTACACCATGAGAATGTCATCGATATAGCGCCGATATATCATGACATTCTCCTTGTATGGATTGTTATTCCACACGTACTTCTCCTCGAAAGCAGCCATTAAAACTACACTTAAAAAACATTGGAATATCCTTATGGCTGATCCTGTGCTAGGACCCCATTTGGAGCCCTACCCGGTAACTATTTTTAAGAAAAATAAAAGTATCAAAAATATTTTAGCTCCATCAAAACTAAGAGAAATTAAAAATACAAAGAAAGGGACCCTCTCAGATTGGTGCATTAACAAGGGGGAACTTTCAAATGCGGTAGACTTAACTGCTGTATGTGTAGCCTCATCAGTAAGGGTGATAATGTTTCTAAAGAATTTAAAATTAAAGATAGAGCTTCATGTGTGTCCATATATGCGGTGTATTATCTCATGTGTGAGTGCAATTTGATTTATGTGGGAAGAACGAAAAGGAAAGTCAAACGCCGCATATATGAACATAACAAAGGGATATGAAAACCATAGTGTATCTGAACACTTTAGGAGGGTACATAATAAAAATCCAAACAACCTCAAAGTGAAAATCCTAGAGACTATACCACAGTCAGTGGGTAATGAACAGCAGAGGTTAATGCACCTCAGAAAATGTGAAACCAAATGGATTCACCTGCTTAACTGTATGGCCCCAAAAGGGTTAAATGTCGACATAGACTTGCAAGCCTTTATGTTTTAAAATTAGTATCTTTTAAAATTAGTATCTTTTCCCTTAGGTTTAGAATAAGTAATCAATTTTTAATGGACTGTTGAATGAATCTGTATTAACTCTTTCTAATGTAATATAGTTTTTTTTTTAAGAAGAATATTTATTATGAATGAATTTGGATTAACTCTTTCCAATGCTATATAGGTTTCTTTAAGAAGAATGTGTATTAAGTATGAATTTTTTATATAAGTATTAGTTCACCTTTTTAGTATGTAAATCATTTGCTTTTAATCATGTTAACTCTCTTCTATGAAGTTCAATATAATGTCAATAATGATCGGTAGTTAATGTATAGACTTTACTATGTTTATTAACTTATACTTTTAATGTTTGAATATTTATGCATTCAAACACCTAAATGGAGTACGCTGACTAAAAGAAAGACTATACGTTTATTTTTCATCAAGCGGATTAGCTTATGATATTGCCTTTAACAAAGAGAGGCTTGCCCGCATACCGCTATTGGATAGGACAGTGAGCAACCAATCAGAAGTGACGAGTTGATGTAAATAGCAACGCACAGGAGCGTGCTATACATCATCATTTCCTCTTGAGAAAGTCTGGAGAGCGCAGACGAAACGCGTTGGGGTGGAGCTAAGGACGGCTCCAATATACTAAGACTGTGTGGAAGTAATATTGAAGTGGCAGCAACAAAGCTGTAACCGGAAGGATTCCTGAGTGAACTGGGACCTGCTTCTTATTTTTCCTATGAAGGGACCAATGCGATACCTTTTAAATTGTTTGTAAGTGCATTACTTTTGTGTGTTGAATAAATCTGTGAAACTACTACCTTGATGTGGGGTTGCGCTGTCTCTTCTTTTCGCCATAGGATCCACAAATAAAGAGAGCGTTTGGAAACAAGCCTCTGGAAGTAGCTGCACCTCATTTTCTAAAGTCAGTGATTAGGAGCTGGCATTATAAACCACCGCAACAAACATTACTCTATGTGAACACTCCTAAGGACACTTCCCTGCAGTGGGTAATATCTATTCAGAGAGATCATCTGCTTTTTATTATTTATTATTGCTTTTTTAAGTATTGATATTTTTTTTTAATTTTTTTTTTATATATGAACTTATATTAACTTGTATGTGCATTTTTTATTTAATATTTCATTGATGTATATTTGCTGCAATATTAATTTAGTATTTTAACTATTTTAACCTATTCTAATATCCCTCTTTTTTAACGTTAATATCCCATATCCACTACTCTACCAAGTTGCGCTGTTAATACTTCTAGTGTGGTGTGTATATCTTTCCAACGGTAGCACAAAGTTGGAATGGGTATTTCCAAATTTCGCACTTTATCCACAGTCATCCAGACAAGCAAAAATTGGTGAGGCCATTATCACCATTCAAGACATTGTGTTACTCCCCAGGTCCCTCAAAAAAAAATCTCTCTATATCTGATAAAATACTAGTCTCCCTATATTCCAAAACCCTGCCCAAATACACAAAAATTTGGGAAAGGGAATTAGATATAAACATAGCACCCAAAGATTGGCACATGTTATTTAGACGGATGGGAAAAGTGCCTTCATCTATGAGCATCACTGAAAAACTAACATTAAAATATTAACTAGGTGGTATCTATACACAAGTAGGCTTTACAGAATGTTCCCAAATACCACCAAGCTGTGTTGGAGAGGTTATACACAGGAAGGCACTCTGGCGCACTTATGGTGGACCTGTCCACTAATTACCCCATACTGGACAGGGATATCAAAAGAAATGGGACAAGCTATAGGATAATCAATTAACCTTGATCCCTTGGTGTTTTTATTCAATAAGCCACCTAAATTAAAATGTCAGATTAGATTATCGTTATGTTATATAATGATTAGTGTTGCTAAACAATTAGTCCCGAAACTGTGGAAATCAACACAGGTCCCCACGACACAGGAATGGTGTCAAAATGTAACCAGGCTTCTCATACTAGAGAAATATCAGTACCAACAGACTAATCACCTGGAACATTATCACTCAGTTAAGTTTTACTGGGAAGAATATGAGGCATTGGTGGAGAACCAAAGGTGATACATCAATGACTATATAGATAACAGCCCCCTGTATAACAGAAACCAAAGGACAAAATTACTTAGTTAGGGATACAGTGTATATTTTTAGATATGAGACATAGAGTGGACACTTACATGAGAGCAAGTTAACTAGTGATAACTAAAAGTAGAAAATGAACCAAGCTTTGAAGTAATGCATATCTGAATACACAGTGTATTGATATTCTAGGGATATACACAGCATATACCAAGACAAAGAGGTAATATAATGGGAGTGCTTTATTTTTCATGTTATAATACAAATATGTACTATTATTTATTTTGCTATCTTATTGTATGTTCAGTTTTATTATGAAATCATAATAATCTTTCTTTATGCCTCTTGGCTAATGTAATTTCTTATTCTAAATAAAGCTTTTTGAAAACCAAAAAAATAAAAAAATAATAATAACTGATTTGGCCAAAGCTTCTAAGGAGTTTAAATACTGCAGGTAGAGAGGTTTCTGGTGAGGTGAGGAACAGAGTGATATCGTCCGCATAAAGAGATATTTTATGGGACGAGGATGCTATTTGGACTCCTGTGATTTGAGGATCTATTCTAACTGCTTGTGCTAGGGGTTTGATAGCTAATGCAAAAAGGAGAAGTCAGAGCGAACAACCCTGCCTGATGCCATTAGTAATTTGGAAGGAATCTGATCTGAAGCCAACATCTTTCATCCTAGCTGAGGGGGAGATATAAAGTGCCTGTATTGAGCAAATAAAGGGATTCAGAAGATTGAAGAATCACATAGTGTACCAGAGGTACTCCCATCTCACCCTCGGCATCAAGAGACAGGGCGATAAATGGGACCCCTTTCCCAGAGACCATCGACAAAACATTAAGGACACGTCTGGTGGAGTCTGGTCTTTCTCCCTGTGGAATGCAACCCACTTTGACTGGGTGGACTAGTGAGGCTACAACCCTAGAAATTCTATTGGCCAAGATCTTAGCATACAATTTTGTGTCTAAATTAAGTAAAGATATAGGACAATAGCTACCACACTACTCCGCTAAAAGAACCCTTGCGCATTATCTCCCCTCGAACAATTTACATAATAGAGGTGCTAATAAGGCTTTGTAGAATCGGGCTGTGTAGCCATCTGGTCTCGGGGATTTACCTAACTTCATGTCTTTAATGACCTTTGAAACTTCCTCTAGGGTTATGGGGTTAACTAAGGCTGGGGTGTGGTAACTGGAGCATATCTAAAAATTATCTAATATCCGTTGAGGTGGGGGGAGGGTATTCAAGCTCTGTTTCGATGTTATACAGAGAATGATAATAGGATTTAAAAGTGTCCCCTATGTCCCTAGGTGAGTATGCTGGGTTAGCTGAGGTGCTGTTAATGGTCAAAATTTTGGCTTGAGCGGTGTGATGTGTGAGTTTTGCAGCTAGTAATAAAGAGACTTTGTTGCCGTGATGAGAGAAAATTCTTTTAAATTTTCTAATATGCAGTGAGTTCTCTGGTATTCTAAATTTTGATTTTTTTTGGAAATTGCTGTTATATTGTTATTTATGGAGCTAGAGTAAGATACACTAAGCTTACGTTTCAGTGTTCGGAGATGTATGGAGAGGGCCACAAGTGAGGCCCCCTGTTTTTTACGTATATCGGTATCTATGGTGATAAAATGTCCTCTCAGAAAAGCTTTAAGCGTGGCCCAAAGTGTTTCAACTGAGGTCTGAGAGTTATCATTTATCGCAAGGAATTCAACTATTTTCTCTTGGAGTTCTAGTTTAAGGGTGGGATCTGTGATTAGCTGATCTTTGAGTCGCCCTAGGGGGGGAAATGATTTATATTTTTTAATACTTCATATGTCCACTTTTATTTTTGATGATTTCTCTTTAAAATACCACACATGTGTTCTATTGGAATTATCAGGCAACATACTTGGACAGGTCATAGTTTTCTCTTTTTCTCTTTATAAACTCATGATTTTGGCAGTGTGCTTTGAATCATTGTCATGCTGGAATATTCTGTCAAGCTTCTGGAGACTGGGAGCCATCTTGTCAGACAGTATTTTAGCATATCCAAAGGAATTCCTGGTGACATCTATAAATGTCATCTTCCCAACACCTTTTCCACTCATGCATCCCCATATCATCAGACTCCCACCTCTGTAGTTTACTGTTCAGGCTATGCATTCACTGTAATAATCCTGGCCAGGGTCATGCCAAACATGCTGGAGCCCATCTGAGCTGAACAAATTGATATTAGTAACATCTGACCAGAAAATGTATGTTTCATTTTATGTTATTTAGCCATGTTTAATTTTGCAGTTTTGTATCAAAGAGCAAGCAAGATTATTTTTTTTTCTTGGATGCCGTCCATAGAGATTGCCATTGATAACCCCTGAGCCAAGTCTGAAGCAATAGCCCGTCTGTTTTTCAGAGGTAGATTGCGCAAATAGTGCACTGTCAGTGGCATCATTTTAGGAGGATGGCCACTGTGACTCTGATTAGTGGTACTATGGTTCGTAATATACCTCCAGATTACTGCTGCAACTGTTTTTCAACTGATTTTAGTTGGTAACTGATCTCTTAGGACGGATAATTGTATTAATGTCATTCTGCAAATCATGTAAAGCAATTTTTTCAGCACTAGTCAGAATAGAATAAGGAAACTTGATTTCTGCTTGTACAAATCTGTTATTAACATACCTGAGAAACTTCGAATAGAGGGATTAGAGTTCGGAGGGTATTAAATTTGGGCTGTCTCTTGTCCTTAAAAAAAAATCTTTAAATTTTTACTGCCAATCCAATTTATTTACTGTATATCCACATTAACCTGGAATTCGTCATTTTTAGGAGTAGGGACAAATGACAGAACACTATTGAACAATTTTTTTTTCTTCATAAGTTAGTATCCGATCACTTAAATTGTATAGAATATCTATCTCTTTTTGGGTGCTTTTTTCTTATACTCTCCCCTTCTGATGTGGGGCAGCCTTTGTCTCTTCTGGGTATGGGTGGTTTTCCAGCTGATCTTGTTGTTATCCCACCTAAAGGGACCTCTGGAACTGAGAAGTCAGCATTAATAAGTGTTTCCCCTTCTAAGGATGTCCCCACCTCCGCTGTCAACTGTAACCAAAATATGCCTAAACCTGGGTTGTCCCCTACATATAAAGTGAAACTGAGTATATATAGATATATAGATATATATATATATAATTGAATTGAATTTTGCTTTTGCCTTGGAATGAGCTTCAAAACAAAAGCCTATCTTCTGATGATGAGTTCTAATAAGAACAAAAGAGCTGTCCAGAAGTTGTATTGTTTCTGCTGCACGTACCCAAATAGGGGACTGCTGTGTTTTAACATAGTATCAGCAGCAAAAAGCCTGAGATATTGCATATCTAATTTGAATCTCCTATCCAGAATCCTCTGGTGCATTGATAACAATGTATACAGGATATTTTTTGAGTTAAGGCAAGTAGGAATACTTGACTAGATGTGCAAATTGCCTGTGCAATATATACATGCACACACACACACACACACACACATATATACAGTGTGTATATATATAGTATGTGCAGTTGCACTGCACTGCAAGAAAAAAGTCTGGTTATTCACACAAAGGCTGTTTTTTTCAATAAAAAACACCACATATAGCTAATAAAGGCACACACAACTACACTGTTCGAAAACTGTAGTGAAAGTGATTAAATATGGCTGATCTTGAATTATACTCACACCTAACTATGCTAGATTAAAAAGTGGATTGGACAAGCCTGTTTGGCATTTAATGCCTGACTTGCTGTATCTCACATAAATCATTTAGTAATGTTCTCTCAGGATTGGACAGGGGAAGTTATAAACATAAATGCTAAGACCCCCTGCATATCAATGCAAACTAATTTGTCAACCAATCTCAGGTCTGTCAACCATTCTTGTGCCCCCCCCCCCTTTTTATCATTATTTGGCACCAAACTGCCGAATGAAAAACAAAAGGAATACAACAAACATGAAACATTTTGTTACTCACCTGTTTTGGTCCCTGGTACTTTTGTCTAGTTGTTATGTGGATAAATGGATAAATGGGTAATAATTCGGAAGAATATGTATTTGTTCGAAGCCATATGCACATGTCTATGTCCTATACAATATAACAGAAATGAGGATTGCCCCTTTTTTTTTTACTGTTTTATGTGCTTCTTTGCATGTTTCAGATATTCGATTTTAGAGATTTAGTATTTATTTATTTACTATATCTTTGAACTTTTTTTTTTTAATTTCAAGATCTCTTCTGTACTTTTTCTGTTTAACTACATGATACTTATTCCATAAACTTGTTTAATCCCACCATGCCTTTCAGTTTTGCTGCCACCACTCATCCTAGGCCAACTACTAAGTAATCTATTTACAGCATAGAAGGTACAACACTATTTTATTGCAGAACATATAAGTATATAGCTTGCACAACACATCTAACTGAGACATAGACAATAACGGCTATAAGCCACAGCCCTGTCCGGTGACATCACCTCCCACTCTCATCACATTTTTCAAAGGACAAAGCATACTTTTTTTTTAAAGTACATCAAATAAGGTATACAAGAAGCATACAAAAATAGTTTTGTTTAGTGTATAACAAATAACAAGTTAAAGAGAATATATATGAACAGCAACAAATACAAACCCGACTTGAACGGGGTAGATTACCCTAGTCCACAGTGACCATGGAATTATTCAGCCCATTCTTCTGGTCACTGCTCTAACTAGTGCTAATCCCGTTATTTGGCTGGAAGTTTTACCACTCTTCCACTTGAAGTCATTTTACATGAACTGTCCTCTGATACAAAAGAAGGTGATTGAGAGTCTGCTGGAACCAAAGAAGTATCCCCGCTGTGATCTTGCTGAGGGGAAGGCACCCCTCTTAAAAAGGGAATCCCACCGGCGGTGGCTCTGAGGCATCCAGTCCCAAACTCTCAGGTACTGGCTGAGGCGGAAGATGTCTTCTATTTTGACGTGTAATTGTCCCTCCATCAGTAAGGACTACATTAATCCTTCATTCTGGAGAGAGTCCAATTACCGTAGCAGGCGTCTTCCATTTCTTCTCATCATCCAGTTTAACTCTAACATGTTGCCCCACATTCAGCTCCTGCAAGGGCCTCACAGAGTGTTTTCTGTCGTAGAAGAATCGATAACCCCTTTTGGCCTCTTCATCCCTCCTTAGAACCTCGTCCCGAGGAACAGAGCTGGTTGGCTGGAAGACACCGAAAGAGGGTAAAGTGGTGAAAATCTGACGTCCTAGCATCAGCTGAGCTGGGCTAAAACATGTGGCTTGGATGGGTCGCCCTATAGTCCAAGAGAGCTAGGTATGGCTCAGATTGCTTCAAAATTAACTTTGAACTGCCCTTTTAGCCATTACATTGGCTTGCGGGTAATGTAGATTTGACGTAGAATGGACAAAATCATATTGATTGCTGAAAGAACTGAACTCCATGGAAGCAAACTGCATTCCATTATCACTCACTAACTCCATTGGTATGCCCCATGGGGCGAACAAGCTATTGAGACAAGATTGATAACGGCTTGACTGGTGATCTCATTTAAGGTTGCAATCTCCAAATTGAATAGTAGTCAATCACGATTAGGCACTTTTTCCCGTGCAGTTCGCACAAATCAGCAGCTATTTTCTGCCATGGGCCTGCAGGCAGGGGAGTAGAAATCAAGGGCTCCCTTCTCTGAGTAGGCCGGCGTTCCAGGCAAAAGGCACATTTTGACATATGGCTTGCAATGTCAGAACTGATCCTAGGTCACCATACTGCTGTAGCTGCTCTTTCTCTGCACTTTGTAATCCCTAAGTGGCCATCATGAATCCTGCTTAACATCTCCAGCGACATGCTAACAGGAATAACAATGCAGTCCTGGAAGAGCATCAACCCATCCAGCTCTGTGAGCTGCAATCTCTCTGACTGGTAAGAACTTAAAGATATCCAGGCTGCCCGGCTCTTGAGCCAACCTTCTTTTATGTACCTAATAACTTCTTGAAGGTCTGTATCTAAACATGTCTCCTTTCTTTTTTGCTCTAGCCTCCCTAACAAATTGGATTTGGATGCCAGAAATTAATCCAAATAAATTTAATAAAACTGATTCCGTTGAAGATTCTTTAGCAGCAGCAAGCGGGAGCCTGGAAAGTGTGTCTGCCACTACCAGTTGTTTCCCTGGCACATGCACTGCCTGAACGTTGAACCTGAGCAGCCTCATCAGAAGTCTCTGGCATGTTAGGGATGTTTTGTCAATATCATAGGAGCTGATTAGAGGGACTAGCAGTTTATGGTCAGTCTCCAGACTAAATTTCTTTGCAGTGCCTTATTCAAGGAGAGGGTGTATTAAGCTTTTTAAGGTTATTTTTCTTAAATACATTATTTATTTGGTGTATTCTACGTCATTATTGCTATCTAAATATGCAGGAAAAAACATCTTGCTCCACAGGTTCTTATTTTGATCTGGAAAATAGAAGAGCCTTCTTTAACACTATCTTTAACAACCAGAGTAGTGAATATGAACAGCAACCTGATATTAAATCTAAATTCATTGACCTTGAAAAAATGTTATCAACCGATCTAAGAATGATATGGGATATTGTGACCTTTGACCACTATTTAGAATCTAATAGAATCCCCAGAGGACTGCGCTTGCACAAATTCCCAAACTATCAATTAAGAGGATCAAGATTTGATAGAGGTGTGGAATGATGCACTCACAAGTTGTTCTAAAACACTTATCAAGATCCTGGTAAAAAGATAAACAAAGAAGAAGGGACAAGCTAAAAGATTTAATTCATTCAGACAAAACGTCCAATAACAATGATTTATACACTACCTTAAAGGGACAAATGAAAGATCACATTAAAAAACTTGATACTGACCTAGAAGAGTTCAAAAGAAACAAATTTGACAGGGACTGTAAGGACTATGAGAACCACATATTATACTTTTGGCCCCCATATGGCAACAGAAGATTCAGACACTTTTCCGGCCCTAAGGACACCAAGGATAAGGACACCCCTAGGTCGATACTGAAGAATCACAAGAAGAATAGAGACAAGAAGGTGTCCTTCTCCTCTACAGATTTGAAGTCACCTGACCCGGAACCAAACTCACAAGGGTCGTCAGCAGTTGATAGCGGCTCAGCAGTAACATCTTCACCAGAGAACTTTGAAGATGATACAACGGTCATCACTGTACCCATTACCACACAGAAGAATGTCCCTTTAGGCGTAGAACAAGGAGGTCCCAAAGGGGGAACAAAAAGAAACATTTGCAAGCGCAATAAATAGTGGAGAACAGTTTGAGTATTGTCAAACTCTCAGAATACAAATTGACGAAAGAAGAAATATCTCTCCTGTCCAGAGGTTTGGGCTTTGCTCCAACAAACAGATTCTCGTTTTTTGAGACTATCCTTGATGCTAATAAGTTTGTCCGCAAGTTAACACTGAAGAAATTCTTCACAGAAGACAAGCCACCCCAGGATCCAGAGGAAACTAACAGTCCCACTTCTCCCACTCAAATCAGTGGTCAAAAAGAATTAAAAGAGTTCAAGGACTATTGCGCTCTGGAGGTTATGAGAGAGTTATCTTGCATTGAGGACCAACTCAATGGTCTCAGAACGCACTCTATCATTCCTCCTATAATAAAAAAACAGGCCGTAAATTAATGCTTTTCAAAACAGTGTAGAAAGGGACTTGATAAAATTACCAGCAGATGTGAAAAAAACCTGCATCCACACACTCATAGTAATTTATCCCAGAAAGAATCAGCTGCCCTGAAAAGATTACAATCCAATAAAAACCAAGTAACATAGTAACATAGTAACATAGTAGATAAGGTTGAAAAAAGACTGAAGTCCATCGAGTTCAACCTATACAAATCTAAAATACTTAAAAAAGCTCCAGTTAAGCTTAAATAACCCCATTAAAATGTGACCCATTTAATACTAGCAATCATATCCATGACTTTTGTTTATATACAGAAATTTATCCAGACTATTTTTAAATGAATCTATGGTATTGGCATTCACTACCTCCTTTGGTAATGAGTTCCATAATGAATGCTGATAAAGGAGGAGCCATTGTGCTCATGGATAAAACTTACTATTTAGCCGGAGCCAAGAGACAGCTCTCAGATGGAAAAACCTATCATAGCCTCGCCTCTGATCCCACTAATATTTTTAGAAGGGATCTTGTTAACTTGTTGGAAGATGGAATGGCTTTGGGTATCTTCCAAAAAAAGAAATTGAACTCTTAGTGCCAAAGTTCCCCATCATTCCTATCTTCTACCATGTACCCAAAATCCACAAAAACTTACAATCACCTCCAGGAAGGCCCATTGTCTCGGGCATAGGCTCCCTTTTAAACCCTGTGTCCGAGTGGATGGACTCCATCCTTCAACCACTGGTAACTTGCCTGCATAACTACCTTAGGGACTCTAGTCACCTATTAGAAAACTTAAAGATAATCACTTGGAAAGACACATTCTGTTGGACAGTGGACATACTTGAAAATAAGAGAAATCTCACTGTATCCTTCCTGGTAAAATATTTTATAAATAAATAATAGAGCCCCTCTATTCATGTATCCCACATGATTTAGGAGTCAGGGCCGTTAAGTGGTTTCTGGACAGGGATACCTCATACCAGCAGGAGAAAAAAAAAAATCTTATGTGATTGTTTGGAGTTCCTACTAACCCACAATTATTTCCTATTTGATAATGTATTTTATCTTCAACTTTGTGGAACGGCTATGGGGGCTCAATCGCTGATCATGTTCTTCCAATGTAGACCCATACACTAAAATGTCATCCATGACGACTGCTGTGCCATCGTAGTCCCATAATAGGGAACTCATCTCTCTTTGAAAGATTTCAGGAGCAGAGGATATCCCGAAGGGGAACTGCAGAAGCAAAACTGACCTACCGGTGTAATAAAGGTAGTCAGTTTGTGGCACTGTGGATCTAGAGATATCTGCCAAAAGCTGCTCAAAGCATCCAGTGTAGAGAAGCCAGTCAGTTTTACAGCTATGTCTTTAAGCGTCGGCAGCACATATCTCTCTCTCTTCACCGCCTCATTCAGCCTTTTCAAGTCTACACAGATGCATACTTTCCTATTTTTCTTGGCAACAGGCACAATGGGGGCACACCAGTTAGTTGCTTCAACAACCTCTTCAATAACTCCCATATTCTTCATAAGCAGAAGTTCCTTCTCTACTTGAGGCATGAGGGGGAACAGAATTCAGTGGTAATGCTGTAAGGGACTACTTCAATTTTAATTGATATACGAACTGGGTTGCAATTCAGTAGGCCCAATTCACCAAACATGTTTTCCGAAATCTCATTAACTCAGACGACAAGGCCCAAACCACAGGCTGCTTTCCTGCTCAATAGGTTGTTAACACACTGACCTCTAATTACATATAACCACATGGTGAATTTGCTCTGCTTGTACTCACAGCTGGCAAGAAATTCCCTGCTCAATCGATGCAGCCACCAGGACTATGAACTTTCGTTGTATCTTTTGCCAGCTGAGGCTGTTGAGGCAGTTTTATGAATGCTGCAAGGGACATAACAGTGATGTCTGCTCCCATTAGGAGTGGAGAGGAACGGAGGTCAATCTTGAAGGCAACCTTGGCTTCCATTACAGTAAGGGTAACCCACCAATCTTTGTCTGAACCAGATTGTTCATCAACAGACCCTACAAAGGACACTACTTGACGCTCATGGTCACTATCCACCTGCATCTCCTTAATGTATTCAGTTTTACACACCACTTCAAAATGACCCATTTGGTTACACTTTCTGCATCTTGTATCTTTAGCGGGGCATTTGACAATCTGATCATAGGTACAGTTACATTGTGTGCAGCGAGCCTGCTGCGCCCATCCGCTTCTGAGCCTATCTGTTACCGTTGGTCTACCGCTCACACTGTGCCTTTCACCTGCAGCTCTCCTGAACTGCTGCACTTCATCCACAATACTCTCAGACTTCAGATCAGCACTTTGCTTTTTCACCAGTTCACTCTGGCGGGCCATCCTAATAGCCCCATCTAATGTTAATTCAGCCTCCAACTGTAGCTTTAGTGAGACCTCAGCATTTGCAATTCCTATGACTATTCTGTCTCTGATTTGCTCTTCTTTAGCAACACCAAACTCACAGAATTCAGCTAATTCATGCAGGCTGCACACAAATGACTCCACAGATTCTTTCACACGCTGAGCACGTTTGTGAAAACAAGCCCTCTCATGAATAACATTTCTTCTGGGCACAAAATGAGCACTAAGTTTGTTCATAACTATTTCAAAGTCAAATTCTTCCCCTTCTTGGAAAGTAAAGGCATTGAACACTGGCTCCACATATTTCCCCATAGAGTATAAAAGAGAATTAACTTGTACTTCACCACTCACCTTGTCCAGCTTGTAAGCAATCCTGAAGTGTTGAAACCGCTGACACCATGTGGGCCAAGTTGCAGGCTGAGAGAAATCAAAAGGCTCCTGAGATACAGGACACAGCATAGAAGGTACAATGCTATTTTATTACAGAGCATCGCTTGCACAACACATCTAACTTAGTAACTGTGACATAGACAATAACGGCATTAAGCCACGGCCCCATCTGGTGACGTCACCTCCCACTCTCATCATAATTTTGGATCCCATTCTTCAGGCCATTCTACATCCTTTGCTCCAGTGAATTACATTCCACTCATCAAGCAGCATAGTTTCAAAGAGACACTATCACATACACTTTTCTTTTTAACTATCCTATAAATTGTAATTTTTAATAGTTATAAATATGATTTAATATTATTTCATGTAATTAAGTAATCAAAAGAGGGAGAGGATTAATCAATCAGAACTTTCCTTAAAGTCCATATATATATAAATAGATACAACTAGGAAATTCAGAAATTGGGGGATATTTATCAAGCTGTCAACTTTGTTGAATTCAACGGCACCAATATGCTCGCCTAACATCGCGACCGCAGACCTGAATACACTCTCCATATTTCTAAAAAAACCCGGCAAAAAGATGCGCACCAAGTACGGGGCGATGAGCATCGGACTGTTGTTAACTATCAGTCATTGATCTCGCGTCTATTCGGCTTTTTACCAACTTTATTTATACCCTGTCACTAAACGCTAATACTAAAATGTTTAACCCCTATCCCGCCACTCCCGGACCCCGCCGCCACGTAAATAAATGTATTAACCCCTATCCCACAGCTCCCAGACCTCGCTGCGACCTAAATGAATGTATTAACCCCTATCCCGCTGCTCCCGGACCCCACCGCCACTTAAATAAAGTTATTAACCCCTATCCCGCCGCTCCCGGACCCCGCCGCCACCTAAATAAATGTATTAACTATATTAAACTATTAATTAACCTACCCTAACTATTATACTACTTATTACATTAAACTAGCAATTAAATAAACTAAATTACATATTAAAAAACCCTAACCCTACTTAAATTATTTAAATATACTATTTACCCTAATTACAAATTACTAAATTACAAAAAATAAAAAACACTAAATTCTGAAAAAAACTAAACCACAATAATAGCCCTATCAAAATAAACAAAGCCACCCAAAAAAAAAAAAACCCTAGCCTACAATAAACTACCAATGGCCCTTAAAATGGCCTTTTGTGGGGCATTGCCCCAAAGAAATCAGCTCTTTTACCTGCAAGAAAAAATACAAACACCCCCAAACAGTAAAACCAATCACCCAACCAACCAACCCCCCAAAATAAAAACCCTATCTAAAATAACCTAAGCAATCAATAGGATTTGAGCAGCTCTCATCCTATCGGCTGATTGGAACAGCTAATAGGATGAGAGCTGCTCAAATCCTATTGGCTGATTGGAACAGCCAATAGGATTTTAGCAGCTCTAATCCTATTGGCTGATTGGAACCTTTCAGCCAATAGGAGTGCAAGGGACACCATCTTGGATGATGTCACTTGCATTCAAGTTCCAGTTTACGGCGGCAACTGCATTGCCGGATGGATGAAGATAGAAGATGCTGTCTGGATAAACACTTCGCTGGCCGGATGAAGATGGAAGAGGCCGTCCGGGTGAAGACATCTTGCCGCCCGGATGAAGACTTCTTGCCGGCTGGATTGATCCTTCAAGTGGGACTTCAAGAGCTGTAAGTGGATTGTCGGGGGTTAGTGTTAGGTTTATTTAAGGGTTTTTTTGTGTGGGTTTTATTTTTAGAGTAGGGTCTGGGCAGGTAAAAGAGCTAAATGCCCTTTTAAGGGCAATGCCCATACAAATGCCCTTTTCAGGGCAATGGGGAGCTTAGGTTGTTTTAGATAGGGTTTTTATTTGGGGAGGTTGGTTGGTTGGGTGGTGGGTTTTACTGTTGTTGGGTGTTTGTATTTTTTTGTACAGGTAAAAGAGCTGATTTCTTTGGGGCAATGCCCCACAAAAGGGACTTTTAAGGGCCATTGGTAGTTTATTGTAGGCTAGGGTTTTTTTTATTTTGGGTTTTTTTTTTTATTTTGATAGGGCTATTAGATTAGGAGTAATTTGTTTTTATTTTTGATAATGTGTTTTTTTTCGTAATTTAGTGTTTTTTATTTTTTGTAACTTAGAGTTTATTTTTTTGTGATTTAGTAATTTTTAATAAGGTTAAATAGTATATTTAAATAATTTGAGTAGGGTTAGGGGTTTTTAATATGTAATTTAGTTTATTAAATTGCTAGTGTAATGTAATTGCAGTATAATAGTTAGGGCAGGTTAATTAATAGTTTAATATAGTTTATTTAAATTCTACAGCTAAGTTTAAATTTATTTAAAGATAGGGATGTTGTAATTTTAATTTAAAGTTAGTGGGTTGTTAGGTTTAAGAGTTAATAGCTTAATTTAGTTTATGGCAATGTGGGTGCTGGCAGTTTAGGAGTTAATAGGTTTAGTTGGTGGTAGTGATGAGGGAGGCCAGATGTTTAGGGGTTAATATGTTTATTTAGTGGCAGCGGGGTCCGGGAGCTACAGAATAGGGGTTAATAACTTTAATTTAGTGGTGGCTGGGTCCGGGAGCGGTGGAATAGGGGTTAATACATTTTATTTAGGTTGCGGCGATGTCAGGGCAACAGATAAGGGGTGTTTAGACTTGGGGCTTATGTTAGGGTGTTAGGTGTAAACATTCCTTTTTTTCTACCATATAAATCAATGGGGTATCTGGCAGCATCGAACATAAGCTTTCGCTGCTTTCAGACTCCCATTGATTCCTATGGCATCCAGGGTGACGGATTGAAAACTATGTATGCTGGGCCAGAATAGCCGCGAGCGTACCTGTTAGAAATTTGATAAATGGGAAAAGGTGTCCAATAGGTCCGAATGTGTATTCGGAACATCTGTAATGATCTAAGCATCAATCTGTGTCAGATTGAGACCGGCGGATTATATGTTACGTCACAGATTTCAACTTTTGCCGGTCTGTAGCCTTTGATAACTAGGTCAGATCAAGCATGCACCAATTACGCTGCAGAATTCCAGCGTATTTGCGGTTGACGGCTTGATAAATATCCACCATTATGTTTATATTACTTATTTTTCTCAGACACATTTGAAAAGTCCCTTGTACCAAGTGACAACAATCAGCAAATCACAGATTCAAATGTATAGACTGTGAATTTTTGTACATGCTCAGTAGGAGCTGGTGCCTCAGAAAAAGACTACACAATTTGATTATGGAAGTAAATTAGATTTTTTTTTATTGCATAGCTCTCTCTTATTATTATTATTATCATTATGATCAGTTATTTGTAGAGTGCCAACATATTCCACAGCAATATAAACCTAAGAATTATAGGCAAAGGTAGCATTTATGGGAGAAAAATGCGTAAAGAGAGCCCTGCCAAGAATTGCACTGTTCTAAATCAGCTCTCATGAATGTGATTTACAAAACAGGTACATTCATAGACTTACATGCTAAGGGGGTTCAAGGGAATGACAAAGGAGAAGGAGAGGAACAGAGTTAAGGATGGTTAGTGAATGTTGTATTCATCCCTGACCAGTAGAGTCTTTAAGGAATGCCTGAACGTATAAAGTACCAAAAATAGGGGCTGTTCTGGAGAAGTACTGTACAGGAATGTGAGGAGGTGACAAAAGAGAAGGAGAGGAGGAGGTTGTGAGCAGAGCGAAGGGGACAGGGGAGAGTATCTTGAGACAAGGAGGCCCATTTATCAAACTCCAAATGGAGCTTGAGGGCCCATGTCTAAAGACCGCTGCTCCATAACCCTGTCCGTCTGTTTTGAGCAGGCAGACAGACATCCTAGGAATTCAACCCGATCGAGTATGATAAGGTTGATTGACACCCCCCTGCTGGCGGCCAATTGGCCGTGAGTCTGCACGGGCGGTGTTGCACCAGCAGCTCAAAAGAGCTGCTGGTGCAATGCTAAATACGGAAAGCGTATTGCTCTCCGTATTCAGCGAGGCATGTCGGACCAGATCCACACTGTCAGATCAGGTCCGACATACCTTTGATAAATATCTCCCAAGGTCTGAGATACAGGGTTATTGAGGGCCTTGAATGTCAGAGTCAGGATTTTGTGTTTTATTCTGGAGGTTAGAGGAAGCCAGTGAAGGGATTGGCAGAGAGGTGCAGCAGATGAGGAGCGATAAGTAAGGAAGATCAGCCTGGCAGAGACATTCATAATGGATTGTAAAGTATATAGATGGAAATGAGGCAGATCTGTGAGGATAGATTTGTAATAGTCAAAATGGGAAATGATGAGAGAATAAATTAAAAGCTTAGTTTTGTCTTGTGTGAGGAAGTAGACATACATAAGAGCCCCTTCCCAATCAAATGCCTTGTCCTATTCCATAGACCTTTTAACCCTTAAAATATAGTTTTTTTATATTTTAAGTGTGTAATAGTTTATTTAAATGTGTTTGTGGTGCGTTTTGAGCAACTTTTTTTAATCCTTACACTAATACTTTAAGGGCACATTTTGTTTGCCATTGAGTGCAATCATTTACTTTCAACTTGTAATATACACATTAGTGAGGTTGCTTATTGTGTTCTGCCATAACATTAGTGCTCCACTTGTAATCTAGCCAATATTTTTTATTATCATGGATTTAAAAGATAGAGGACACAGTAGATAAATGTGATATCAAATACTGTAAACAATAAACAATGAAAAAATAAACATATATAAAAGCAGGGACAAATATGGAAAACACTATTTTGAAAACTGACTTACTGCAAAGTTGTAGCCTCCTTTCAAGAGAAAATAAAACCTGAAATCTCTATATTGTGCTAATATTATATCATCATAGTTTTTACTAAAATATTTATAAAAGCACTGGATAAAAGAGAACATTGAAAATGGGTTCTTGGTTCCTAGTGGAGTGGTAAAAGGGATAATAATCAGATTGTCATTTAAAAATCATAGGCAAGCTTTTGATTCTTAGGGAGATAAATTAAAGTTTAATACAAAACAGGAAAAAGGAACAAGAAAATACGTGCTTATATTCACTATTAATGGTAACACAGCAGGTTTAATATGAAATTTTGAAACAGTTTCAACTTTATGGTTATTATACTAAATTGAACATTTTCAAATAGTATAGAAAACTATTTCCTGCTTCTAATTCATTTGAAATAAAGAAGTAACACATTAAAGACCTGTTATATGGACACTCTGTTCTATCGAATCACTTTAATTGTCTATATGTGTCTTTGTGTTAGCCAGAAAATAATCTCTGGAAAAAAAACTTTATAGTTTAATTGACTTCAATAAAGATTATACAATACAAGACATGCATTTTAAAACTATCAACTATATAAATCTATTATAACCAATTAAATAGAGAGTGGTTCTTTACCGTTCATTGCCTGTATCTCACTAGGGAACAGGTAAATTTCTTAAAGTAAATTCAATAACTTCTCAATGTTTATTATTATAACACTTAAAATGAATATAAACTTGAGCGTACTAGCTCAAGTCATAGGATATAATTAAGAAAATAAGTGAGACTTTCATTCATGAATTCGGTGAATTATACTGATCTTCTTAGATTTTTACTTTTTAATGCCAGAACGATAAGTTCCGTTTCTCTGCCCGCCATAGTCCTCAGCTTATCGTTCTGGCATTAAAATGTAAAAATCTAAGAAGATCAGGATAAATTGCCAATTTCATGAATGAAAGTCTCACTCATTTTTTAAATTATGTCCTTTGACTTGAGCGAGTACGCTCAAGTTTACATTCACTTTAAAGGTTTCAATAAGATGTTTGTGCTATAATTAAATATAAAAAGGCATACACATATAAAAAATGCACATGCCCACCCATACATTCAGGTACACACACATGCATACACAAATGCACACACACATGTGCACATATGTATGAATGTACACACACATGCACATAAACACATATGTATGAATGCACACACACATGCACATAAACACATATGTATGAATGCACACACACATGCACATAAACACATATGTATGAATGCACACACACATGCACATAAACACATATGTATGAATGCACACACACATGCACATAAACACATATGTATGAATGCACACACACACATGCACAAATACATATGAATGCACACACACATGCACATACCTACAAATGCACACACACACATGCACAAATAAGTATGAATGCACACACACATGCACATGCACATATATGAAAGCATGCAAACAAACATGTTTGCCTTAGAATATCCAGATACTTAGCTCAGTAGCAACTGCTTAGTTGCTTGTATTTTTACATTACTTCTTGTAAGGTGATCTGCAACAGTTAGAAACCCATAGCAGGGCCCTTAACCCATTCATATGGTCTCTGATTACCTCTGATACATGTTACCATTTGTGTATTGCACCTATTTTTATAGCATTGTGGAATCTGTTTGCATTCTAAAAATAAAAAATAATAATAATATACATAATCAATAATAATAGTAATATTAAAAATAATAATAATAATAATAATAATAATAATCACAGGATTTTCTCCAAGCATATGTCAAATTTATTGACATTTCAGGGAACAAACAATAAACGTGTTCAGGACAAACTAACATTGCTCGAATCGTGCTTACACAGTATAACATAAATTGGTTAACAAGTTACCTCCTCCTTACACACAAGAGCCAAAATCCAATAACATTCAGACCGCCCAGCGTACAGCTATATATACACTCATAAATCGTGATAAATTCACACCATGTAATTTCAAACAACATGTACCAACCCGTGCAGCAATCAATATATCATTGTGACCTTATGAACATCATTATATATATATATATATATATATATATACATATACATACATATATATATATATATATATATATATATATATATAATTCCAAAATTAGATAATGGCAACAGCACAATCTTTAAAATACTTCTTCTTTATTTAGAACAACATCAGGATAAAAACATAGCGACGTTTCAAGCCTCTTGTGCCCTTACTCATGCTATGGATTAAGAACAGACTTCTACCTTATATACCATCTGTGTATAGGGTGTGGCTTAATTGATTGCAGTGAATTTTACAAACAGAATTTTTTGATGGTACCCCCAACCGGTCAGGTTCCAACATAATGACTTACATTTTTTTCAACATTTTTATCAAGGCATTAATATCCCTATTAATTCTGTTTAATCTTTATATTTTTGCATCACTTAAGAAAAAACTATATTACAAAGATAATTAAAAACAACTATAAAAACAAATGCAGATCATAATCCTTGTTTAATCCATTTGGATATAGAGTTTTCAAATTTTGTATCCACCAAACTTCTTTCTTTTTAAGTAACAATTCTCTATTGCCTCCTCTTCTTTGCTTAGGGATATGGTCTATGACCTGAAACCTTAACTGGCTTACTGTGTGCCCTGCAGTGATAAAGTGTGATGGGACTGGCAGTGTCATATCTTTGCATCTTATTGAAGATTTGTGTGCACTTATTCTGTCTCTGATAGGGTTAATAGTCTCCCCTACATAACCCCGCCCACATGGGCATTTCAAGACATATACGACATAGTTTGTATCACAAGTAAAGAGACCGTCAATTTCTCTCTTTTTTTTGTATCATTGATTTGTGCTACATTTTTACCCTTTATCATTGAGTTACATTGAGCACAGTGTAAACAGGGATAAGATCCCTTATTTGCAGTAGTTAAATAATTATATACACAGATGGTATATAAGGTAGAAGTCTTTTCTTAATCCATAGCATGAGTAAGGGCACAAGAGGCTCGAATTGTCGCTATGTTTTTATCCTGATGTTGTTCTAAATAAAGAAGAAGTATTTTAAAGATTGTGCTGTTGCCATTATCTACTTTTGGAATTATGTATGGGAGGATGGCAGGCCTCCAAGGCAAGCGTGCACACTAAAGGTTGAATTGCATAAAGAGATATTCCTTGAGAGAAAAGAGGAAAATAGTGCTGTATTATTTGCTATATTTGTTATATATATATATATATATATATATATATATATATATATATATATATATATATATTTTTTTAACACAGTATCAGAAGCAAAAAGTAAATTTATGCTTACCTGATAAATTAATTTCTTCTATGGTACGACGAGTCCACGGATTCATCCTTTATTTGTGGGATATTATCCTCCTGCTAACAGGAAGTGGCAAAGAGCAACACAGCAGAGCTGTCGAAGGTACAGGAAGAAAAAGGAGAAACTACAAGGTGCAGAGGTGACTGAAGTTTAAAATAAAAAAATATAATCTGTCTTAAAATGACAGGGCTGGCCGTGGACTCATCGTACCATAGAAAAAATTAATTTATCAGGTAAGCATGAATTTACTTTTCTTCTATAAGGTACGACGAGTCTATGAATTCATCCTTTACTTGTGGGATACAATACCAAAGCTACAGGACACGGATGAATGGGAGGGACAAGACAGATGGTTAAACAGAAGGCAGCACTGCTTGAAGAACTTTTCTCCCAAAAATAGCCTCTGAAGAAGCAAAAGTATCAAATTTGTAAAATTTGGAAAAGGTATGAAGCGAAGACCAAGTCGCAGCCTTACAAATCTGTTCAACAGAAGCATTATTTTTAAAAGCCCATGTGGAAGCCACCGCTCTAGTAGAGTGAGCTGTAATCCTTTCAGGAGGCTGCTGTCCAGCAGTCTCGTATGCCAAACAGATGATGCTTTTCAGCCAAAAAGAAAGAGAGGTAGCCGTAGTTTTTTGACCTCTACGTTTTCCAGAATAGACAACAAACAAAGAAGATGTTTGACGGAAATCTTTGGTTGCTTGCAAGTAAAACTTCAAAGCACGAACCACGTCCAAGTTGTGCAACAGACGCTCCTTCTTAGAGGAAAGATTAGGACACAGAGAAGGAACAACAATTTCCTGATTGATATTCCTATTAGTAACAACCTTAGGAAGGAATCCAGGTTTGGTACGCAAAATCACGTTATCAGCATGGAAAACAAGATAAGGCGAGTCACATTGCAATGCAGATAATTCAGAAACTCTTTGAGCCGAAGATATAGAAACTAAAAACAGAACTTTCCAAGATAGAAGCTTAATATCTATGGGATGCATAGGTTCAAACGGAACCCCTTGAAGAATTTTAAGAACTAAATTCAAACTCCATGGCGGAGCAACAGGTTTAAACACAGGTTTGATTCTAACTAAAGCCTGACAGAACAACTGAACGTCTGGAACATCTGCCAGACGCTTGTGCAGTAGAATTGATAAGGCAGATATCTGTCCCTTTAAGGAACTAGCTGATAGCCCCTTCTCCAATCCTTCTTGGAGAAAGGACAAAATCCTAGGAATCCTGATCTTACTCCATGAGTAGCCTTTGGATTCGCACCAATAAAGATATTTACACCATATCTTATGACAGGCTTGTGACAGGCTTTCGAGCCTGAATCAAGGTATCTATGACCGACTCAGAGAAACCCCGCTTGGATAAAATCAAGCGTTCAATATCCAAGCAGTCAGCCGCAGAGAAACTAGATTTGGATGCTGGAACGGACTTTGAATCAGAAGGTCCTGTCTCAGTGGCAGAGTCCATGGTGGAAGAGATGACATGTCCACCAGGTCTGCATACCAAGTCCTGCGTGGCCACGCAGGTGCTATCAAAATCACCAAAGCTCTCTCCTGTTTGATTCTGGCAATCAAATGAGGAAGGAGAGGAAATGGTGGAAACACATAAGCCAGGTTGAACGACCATGGTACTGCTAGAGCATCTATCAGTACTGCCTAAGGATCCCTTGACCTGGACCCGTAACAAGGAAGTTTGGCGTTCTGACGAGACGCCATCAGATCCAATTCTGGTGTGCCCCATTGCTGAATCAATTGTGCAAACACCTCCGGATGGAGTTCCCACAGTATATATACTGTATATATATATATATATATATATATATATATATATATATATATATATTATAAAACTACTATTCTTTAAGAATTACACTGCAAAAAAATAAAAAAATAAAGAATAAATAAACAAAAAATGACCTTTTATCCAAGTACCTAAGATGGTGGAAATAGTTAGAGGGGGGAGGGTTAGAGAGCTGTTTTGGAGGGATATATAATATGTATTATATATATATATATATATATATATATATATATATAATATCCCAAGAGGTAGAAGCACTCACGGTAACACAGTCCTTATTCAGCCTGCCCGGGGTGCTTAAAATGACAATATGAGCATCCAAAAAGAAAAGCACTCACCGGGTCTTATTCAGCAAGAAATACTTTTAATTCGTGACGTTTCGGGGTTGCCCCCGTCCTCAGACAACAATTACAGGTACATACATTTACTCACCTTTTTATAAACAAACCCGCTCCCAAGTGCAATCCCACCGGCGGCGTACCGGAAGTCAGCTGCCGTGCGCAGAACCCTACGTCACCGGTTGCCATAGCAACCAGGAAGCCTCCCGGCGGAATCCCTGTTATAATAAAACTTAAAATGTGCATTATTTACAGAAGGCTCTACAGAAATTATATGCTGGGAAAACAACATTTTGAAATAATGGGCATAGACATCCTGGTAATAATAAATACCTAAACGGGGAAAAAAATTATATTATATCCTAACACCGTAACAAACAAAATGAGCTAAACAAGCCACTTTAAATGTACTATATATTAAGTCTCAAGCCACATAACCTAAGGAATAGCATAGTATCATAATCCATGAATCTGGGTTCAGAAATATAACCCAAAAATAAAAAATAAAAAACATAAAAGTAAAAATAAAATAATCATAAAAATAAAAGGATACATAAAGAACGAAGAGAGAAATCACCAAGTGAAAAAATAATAAAAATAATAAATGAAAAAATATATAATAATAAATAAAAATAAATATAAAAATACACATGTAAAATTAGAAATAAAGAAAATAAATTAAATAAACTAAAATAATAAAATGAAATAAAATGAAATAAGATAAAATTGAAATAAAAGTGAGTAAAAACAAAAAGTAGAAGAAAGCTAGAATAAGAATAAGAGAAAAAGAATAAAAAGAAGAACCAAGAAACATGCAACTAAATGATTTTGAAGGAGGTATTTTACAGAAAACAATGCCAATCCAAGTTGACATTCAGGCCCCGTGGGGCCATAGTGCCCAGATTGTAAATCCATTTAGATTCTCGCTGTAGTAATATTCTTCCTCTGTCACCCCCTCTTGTAAGAGGGGGCACATGATCAATAATGATAAACTTTAGATCAGCGACTGAATGTTTCAATAAGGCAAAGTGCCTGGCCACTGGTTTCTCAGAGTCACCACGATCAATAGCTGTTCTTATCGCTGATCTGTGGTTGGCCATTCTTGTACGAAGGTCGTCCACAGTTTTCCCCACATAAAACAAACCGCATACACAGTGTAACAGATACACTATGTATTTGGTTGTACATGTGACCCGATGTCTGATGCTGTAAGTCCTATTCTTGTAGGGATGTCTAAACACTTTACCAGTTGTTAATCCATTACATGTTGTACATCCTAAGCAGCGGTAACAACCAGGTTTAGATTGCAGCCAAGTCTCTTTCATATAACAACCCCTGGGGTCCGTCTTGACAAGCTGATCTCTTAAGGACCTTGCTCTCCGATACCCCATTCTAGGAGGTGCTGTCCCCTCAAATGGTAGATCCGGTCTGAAGAAATTAGAGACCAGTGTTTGCGTGTACTCTCAGCAATAGCTGGTTTGTCAACATCGAAGGTTGTGGAGAACGTCATTCTATTATCTCCCAAAGATGTTACATTGTAGGTTAGTAGATCCTCCTGCTGTAGCTTCAATGTATCCATCTTCTGTAGTGCTAGATCTTGTTTATTGCACCCCCTCTGAATGAAACGTGATTCCATAGCATGCATTTGTTGTTCCCGAAGATCAGCTATAGTATTGTTCCTTGCTGTTCTCTTGAATTGTGATAAAGGTAGAGCACGTTTGAGGGCTGGGGGGTGGCAGCTGTGGGCATGTAGTAGAGAATTACGGTCTGTTTCTTTTGTGTATAGTGTCGTGCACAATCGACCTTCTTTTTTAAAAATTCTCAGGTCCAGAAAATCCACACTCGAGCTGTTGTACGTCAGTTTGAATTTAATAGTTGGATGTGCTGCATTGACACTTACAAACCATAATAGTAAATCCTCCTCTGTGCCTCGCCATACCAAGAAGAGGTCATCTATATACCTTTTGTAATGGGAGACTCTGTCATCCTGGAATAATGTCGTTCCTCTCGTTTCGAATTCTGCCATAAATAAGTTGGCATATGTGGGTGCCACATTTGACCCCATGGCAGTCCCCGCAATTTGCAGGTAGAATTCTTTCTCGAACCGAAAGTAATTCATCTCCAAGCATGCTGTTAGAAGTTCCTGGATTACATCAACAGGTGGACCCACATACGGGTATCTGGCCAATTGCCTGCATACTGCCGCTATCCCCTCATTGTGAGGTATTATTGTGTATAAGCTGGTCACGTCCATAGTGACCAGCAGGGTATCCTCTTGTATATCATTGATGGTACTGAGTATTCTTATCATAGCGCTTGAATCCAAGAGGAAAGAATCCATACTCCTAACTAATGGTTGGAGTATGTTATCCAAATAGATAGCAATTGGCTGAAGCAATGAACCTATAGCCGAGACTATAGGTCTCCCCGGGGGGGTTACCATATCTTTGTGGATCTTTGGTAGTGTATAGATTACAGGAACTCTTGGATGTTGTACTGTCATGAAGCAGAGGGAGTCACTATCTATACAACTAGTCTCATGCAAATGTTGAAGCATGTTGTCAAGTTTTCTCTTGTATATGCTGGTAGGATCACCTCTTAGTTTTTTGTAGGTATCTTTATCCATCAATTGTCGCATTATTTCAGCCCTGTAATCGGTATAATTTTGAATGACAATGGCACCCCCTTGTCATTCAAAGGAAGGGTCAGTATAGACATAATCTGACCAAAGATGAAAGAAGCGCTCTCATTTACTTACAAGACAACACTTCCATAGTCTTAAGGGAAGCGGACAAAGGGGGTGCCATTGTCATTCAAACTTATACCGATTACAGGGCTGAAATAATGCGACAATTGATGGATAAAGATACCTACAAAAAACTAAGAGGTGATCCTACCAGCATATACAAGAGAAAACTTGACAACATGCTTCAACATTTGCATGAGACTAGTTGTATAGATAGTGACTCCCTGGGCTTCATGACAGTACAACATCCAAGAGTTCCTGTAATCTATACGCTACCAAAGATCCACAAAGATATGGTAACCCCCCCGGGGAGACCTATAGTCTTGGCTATAGGTTCATTGCTTCAGCCAATTGCTATCTATTTGGATAACATACTCCAACCATTAGTTAGGAGTATGGATTCTTTCCTCTTGGATTCAAGCGCTATGATAAGAATACTCAGTACCATCAATGATATACAAGAGGATACCCTGCTGGTCACTATGGACGTGACCAGCTTATACACAATAATACCTCACAATGAGGGGATAGCGGCAGTATGCAGGCAATTGGCCAGATACCCGTATGTGGGTCCACCTGTTGATGTAATCCAGCATGCTTGGAGATGAATTACTTTCGGTTCAAGAAAGAATTCTACCTGCAAATTGCGGGGACTGCCATGGGGTCAAATGTGGCACCCACATATGCCAACTTATTTATGGCAGAATTCGAAACGAGAGGAACGACATTATTCCAGGATGACAGAGTCTCCCATTACAAAAGGTATATAGATGACCTCTTCTTGGTATGGCGAGGCACAGAGGAGGATTTACTATTATGGTTTGTAAGTGTCAATGCAGCACATCCAACTATTAAATTCAAACTGACGTACAACAGCTCGAGTGTGGATTTTCTGGACCTGAGAATTTTTAAAAAAGAAGGTTGATTGTGCACGACACTATACACAAAAGAAACAGACCGTAATTATCTACTACATGCCCACAGCTGCCACCCCCCAGCCCTCAAACGTGCTCTACCTTTATCACAATTCAAGAGAACAGCAAGGAACAATACTATAGCTGATCTTCGGGAACAACAAATGCATGCTATGGAATCACGTTTCATTCAGAGGGGGTACAATAAACAAGATCTAGCACTACAGAAGATGGATACATTGAAGCTACAGCAGGAGGATCTACTAACCTACAATGTAACATCTTTGGGAGATAATAGAATGACGTTCTCCACAACCTTCAATGTTGACAAACCAGCTATTGCTGAGAGTATACGCAAACACTGGTCTCTAATTTCTTCAGACCCGGATCTACCATTTGAGGGGACAGCACCTCCTAGAATGGGGTATCGGAGAGCAAGGTCCTTAAGAGATCAGCTTGTCAAGACGGACCCCAGGGGTTGTTATATGAAAGAGACTTGGCTGCAATCTAAACCTGGTTGTTACCGCTGCTTAGGATGTACAACATGTAATGGATTAACAACTGGTAAAGTGTTTAGACATCCCTACAAGAATAGGACTTACAGCATCAGACATCGGGTCACATGTACAACCAAATACATAGTGTATCTGTTACACTGTGTATGCGGTTTGTTTTATGTGGGGAAAACTGTGGACGACCTTCGTACAAGAATGGCCAACCACAGATCAGCGATAAGAACAGCTATTGATCGTGGTGACTCTGAGCAACCAGTGGCCAGGCACTTTGCCTTATTGAAACATTCAGTCGCTGATCTAAAGTATATCATTATTGATCATGTGCCCCCTCTTACAAGAGGGGGTGACAGAGGAAGAATATTACTACAGCGAGAATCTAAATGGATTTACAATCTGGGCACTATGGCCCCACGGGGCCTGAATGTCAACTTGGATTGGCATTGTTTTCTGTAAAATACCTCCTTCGATATCATTTAGTTGCATGTTTCTTGGTTCTTCTTTTTATTCTTTTTCTCTTATTCTTATTCTAGCTTTCTTCTACTTTTTGTTTTTACTCACTTTTATTTTATTTCATTTTATTTCATTTTATTATTTTAGTTTATTTCATTTCTTTTCTTTATTTCTAATTTTACATGTGTATTTTTATATTTATTTTTATTTTTATTTATTATTATATATTTTTTCATTTATTATTTTTATTATTTTTTCACTTGGTGATTTCTCTCTTCGTTCTTTATGTATCCTTTTATTTTTATGATTATTTTATTTTTACTTTTATGTTTTTTATTTTTTATTTTTGGGTTATATTTCTGAACCCAGATTCATGGATTATGATACTATGCTATTCCTTAGGTTATGTGGCTTGAGACTTAATATATAGTACATTTAAAGTGGCTTGTTTAGCTCATTTTGTTTGTTACGGTGTTAGGATATAATATAATTTTTTTCCCCGTTTAGGTATTTATTATTACCAGGATGTCTATGCCCATTATTTCAAAATGTTGTTTTCCCAGCATATAATTTCTGTAGAGCCTTCTGTAAATAATGCACATTTTAAGTTTTATTATAACAGGGATTCCGCCGGGAGGCGTCCTGGTTGCTATGGCAACCGGTGACGTAGGGTTCTGCGCACGGCAGCTGACTTCCAGTACGCCGCCGGCGGGATTGCACTTGGGAGCGGGTTTGTTTATAAAGGGTGAGTAAATGTATGTACCTGTAATTGTTGTCTGAGGACGGGGGCAACCCCGAAACGTCACAAATTAAAAGTATTTCTTGCTGAATAAGACCCGGTGAGTGCTTTTCTTTTTGGATGCTTATAAATAAAAATATAAATATACCCATATATAATCTATATATATCTACTGCAGGTATAGATGTATATTTTACCAAAAAAACATGCAATATAGTTAGAAATATGTATTTATAAATAAATAGAACATATTCTACTATGTGAAGAAAATTGGAATGTGGAATATTCCTATTTTCATGTCAGTTAGCAGACTTGAGAATACGTGATCAGGTTTGCTCCATTGATTTATATGGGGGAATACAGTAACACATTCGCAATATATTCAAAGTTTGGCTTTTTGCGCGCATCAGGTTACCGCACAAGCAAATAAATACATATGTAAATGTCTATCCCACTCACTACAGGGGAACTATACATTTTGAGATGAATATGGGTTTAATTAATCTAGATCATAGGTTAATATATACATGTAAGAGGCTTGTGTGGCTATTTCAGACTGTATCACACATGCAGAAGATATTAGAATTATTACAAATCGTCTTGAAGCACTGATAAACATGTTGAAAATACCAGCATTGCACTTTATCAAGCGTCTAGCTCAGAAGTGCATTACTGCTCCTGAACCTACCTGGATATGCTTTTCAACAAAAGATACCAAGAAAAAAAGCAAATTAGATAAATGCTCTATCTGAATCATGAAAGTTTAATTTAGACTTTACTGTCCCTTTAATTATCTGTCATGTAGTAATTTTAGACTAGCTAAATATCTTTTTCTTCCATGAAAATCTTTTAAAATATACTCATAAATTCTTGAAAAATCTAACTACATCTGTTTCTTATACATTTTTATTTGTTTCTCTTGTGTTTAACAACATTTTGTCATTTTATTGTTTTCTAATTAAATCAGAGGCAATTCTTATTGAAATCTTTCAAAATAGATAAAAAAAAAAAAGGTTCTATATAATATGATCATGTATGCAATTTAGATATTTTGGATTGAGGCAACTTTATCCAGTAATGACTAGTTGGGCATATGGTCAATAAGACCCCCATAGTGGTTAGGGGTATTAAAGACACACTAGAAATACAATTAAGAGTATATATATAATATTTAATAATGTAGGGTATTGTTTTGTTTTGTTTTTTTGATGGCACATTGGGACAAGTTAGGTTTCAAAATGTTTTCCCTTTCCTAGTGATGCCTGGTCAGTAGCTAAAAAATCAACTGGATGACCATACAAACAGTTATACTTAAAAGACAATCAAATGATATGGCCAAGATGTGATTAATAAAGCAAACTTGCAAAACCAGCCTTGTTAAAAGGATTTAGGTCAATATAATTGTTGAAATATTTCAATAACTAAAGTTGACTGTTAATAGCATCAATATATATATATATATATATATATATATATATATATATATATATATATATGTAATATAATTAATAACAATTATTAATATAGTGACTTAAAGGGACATACTTCTCATGTGCTAAATCACTTGAAACTGCTGCAGTACAACTGTAAAAAGCTGACAGGAAAATATCACCTAAGCATCTCTATGTAAAAAAGGAAGATATTTTACCTCACAATCTCCTCAGCTCAGCAGAGTAAGTTCTGTGTAAAAAGTTATACTCAGCTGCAGCCCAGCTGCATGTAAAAAAATAAAAAAAAATAAAGAAATGAACAGCAGCCAATCAGCATCAGCAGTGCTGAGGTCATGAACTCTTTTACTGTGATCTCATGAGATTTGATTGTAAACTTCCTTACACTGAATAGGGAAATAACATGAAAGTGCACGAGGCTCAACCCTTTGGCTGTCCCGGGACAGACATACTGATATGCTGCTTAGAAGTCCTTTACAATGGGATGTGGCTACTGAGAAACTTTTGAGGTAAAATATCTTTCTTTTTTACATAGAGATGTTCGTTTGATATTTTCTAGTCAGCTTTTTATAGCTATGCTGCATCACTTTCAAATGTTTAAACATTTGGGAATTATGGCCCTTTAAATCTGACAATCATTCTTTAAAAGCTTCTCTGTATTAATCTATACATTATATACTTACGAAATGCCCTGTAGAATTCATCCAAGCCAAGATGTTTGTCACTATTGGAATCATCATACTTCACCAAATCAAAGAGAGAACAGTCATACTGAGTTCTACTAAAGCCATCCTGTTTCATTACCTGCAAATAAAATACAAATATGTTATTGTAGACTTTGTAGTATTAGCACAAATACATGAATAGCAATGGGTTTTACACTGCAATAAAAATACACATATTCTTATACAATTATAATTAAATAAAAACATCTGCTAATGAAAATAGCTCATTTCTGCTTGTTTCTGTCTCTCTTAGGGAGGAAAATGAGGAAAAAGGAGAGGAGCTTGTGTGTACCAGTATAGAACAGGTTAATCAACCTAAAGTCCCCAAATCAGGGTACTCACATTTTTGTGGAGCACTCAGACAGTGCTATCAGGTGCAGGCTGGGTATTTAGCAGCAACCCAGCTTAATGAGACCCCCATGGCAAGAGCAGGAACACTGGAACAGGAAAGCTGGAACACTGGAGCTCTGGAGCCCCAAGTGCTGGGAGTAGGGGGTAATCCACAGCTGACATTTCCCAATGGGAGTGATTGGTAAGTGGTGAACAGTAGGCAAACAGCAAATGGTTCCAGTATACAAAAAGATTTATTTAAAATCATACACAGATAAAAACAGGAACCATAAGGTAGGGTATGTAAATAACCCTCCTTATATATGCAACACGTTTCTCAGAACTTCACAACGCTGTTTCAGCAGGATGAAACAAATAAATCTTTTTATATACTGGAATCATTTGCTGTTTGCCTACTATTCACCACTTACCAATCACTCCCTTTGGGAGCTGTCAGCTGTGGATTTTCCCCTACTCCCAGCCCTTGGGGCTCCAGAGCTCCAGTGTTCCAACTTTCCTGTTCCAGTGTCCTGCTCTTGCCATGGGGGTCTCAGTAAGCTGGGTTGCTGCTAAATACCCAGCCTGCACCTGATAGCACTGTCTGAATGCTCCACAAAAATGTGAGTACTCTGATCTGGGGACTTTAGGTTGATTAACCTGTTCTATACTGGTACACACAAGCGCCTCTCCTTTTTCCTCATTTTTTTAGACTCCATGACACTTTGCTGTTAAGAGAGTGCAGCATGTTCCTGCTACATCTTGTACATCTGAGCCACAGATACGTTAACCTAGAATTTACTGGGTCATCTACCTAAAGTGGAATATATTTATATAGAGACTCTTTTGTACTCTGACTCTCTATTCATATTTTGCTGTATATCTTGTTGCTGTATATCTTGTTGTGTATATATACATCTTGTTCTCAGATGTGGTAGAGAGATATCCACCTGCATACAGTCTGCATTATATGATATTGTGCTATATATGCATAGAGTTGTATGTGGATAATATTTCATTATCTTATCAATAGAATCAAATAAGTTAAGACATACCATCTTTGATAGATTTGATTTTGGGAAGCATCTTTGTATAACAAATCTGTTTAACACACATACCAGCGTCCCTATTAGGATTACTTGTATTAGTAATACCTCTGTTTTATCTCTTAGGAAGGATAAGTCATAGCACATTCAGCATGCTACTTTTAACATTCAATATTTGTTACAGGGAGTGCAGAATTATTAGGCAAATGAGTATTTTGACCACATCATCCTCTTTATGCATGTTGTCTTACTCCAAGCTGTATAGGCTCGAAAGCCTACTACCAATTAAGCATATTAGGTGATGTGCATCTCTGTAATGAGAAGGGGTGTGGTCTAATGACATCAACACCCTATATCAGGTGTGCATAATTATTACGCAACTTCCTTTCCTTTGGCAAAATGGGTCATAAGAAGGACTTGACAGGCTCAGAAAAGTCAAAAATAGTGAGATATCTTGCAGAGGGATGCAGCACTCTTAAAATTGCAAAGCTTCTGAAGCGTGATCATCGAACAATCAAGCGTTTCATTCAAAATAGTCAACAGGGTCGCAAGAAGCGTGTGGAAAAACCAAGGCGCAAAATAACTGCCCATGAACTGAGAAAAGTCAAGCGTGCAGCTGCCAAGATGCCACTTGCCACCAGTTTGGCCATATTTCAGAGCTGCAACATCACTGGAGTACCCAAAAGCACAAGATGTGCAATACTCAGAGACATGGCCAAGGTAAGAAAGGCTGAAAGATGACCACCACTGAACAAGACACACAAGCTGAAACGTCAAGACTGGGCCAAGAAATATTTCAAGACTGATTTTTCTAAGGTTTTATGGACTGATGAAATGAGAGGGAGTCTTGATGGGCCAGATGGATGGGCCCGTGGCTGGATTGGTAAAGGGCAGAAAGCTCCAGTCCGACTCAGACGCCAGCAAGGTGGAGGTGGAGTACCGGTTTGGGCTGGTATCATCAAAGATGAGCTTGTGGGGCCTTTTCGGGTTGAGGATGGAGTCAAGCTCAACTCCCAGTCCTACTGCCAGTTTCTGGAAGACACCTTCTTCAAGCAGTGGTACAGGAAGAAGTCTGCATCCTTCAAGAAAAACATGATTTTCATGCAGGACAATGCTCCATCACACGCGTCCAAGTACTCCACAGCGTGGCTGGCAAGAAAGGGTATAAAAGAAGAAAATCTAATGACATGGCCTCCTTGTTCACCTGATCTGAACCCCATTGAGAACCTGTGTCCATCATCAAATGTGAGATTTACAAGGAGGGAAAACAGTACACCTCTCTGAACAGTGTCTGGGAGGCTGTGGTTGCTGCTGCACGCAATGTTGATGGTGAACAGATCAAAACACTGACAGAATCCATGGATGGCAGGCTTTTGAGTGTCCTTGCAAAGAAAGGTGGCTATATTGGTCACTGATTTGTTTTTGTTTTGTTTTTGAATGTCAGAAATGTATATTTGTGAATGTTGAGATGTTATATTGGTTTCACTGGTAAAAATAAATAATTGAAATGGGTATATATTTGTTTTTTTGTTAAGTTGCCTAATAATTATGCACAGTAATAGTCACCTGCACACACAGATATCCCCCTAAAATAGCTATAACTAAAAACAAACTAAAAACTACTTCCAAAACTATTCAGCTTTGATATTAATGAGTTTTTTGGGTTCATTGAGAACATGGTTGTTGTTCAATAATAAAATTAATCCTCAAAAATACAACTTGCCTAATAATTCTGCACTCCCTGTATAGGGTATCTAGTGGATGAAACACAAGAAACAAAAATCTAGAATTTCTAAAGGTAGAATTAGAAATAATATTTTACCAATTGTAAATCATTAAAATACTTATCAATATACACAGGGAAGAGGTAATTAGCTTTGGATATCAGCTATCATATCAAAATTCAGTGCCTTATACCCAACCAGAAAACAGAAAATACATATTAGGTAGCTTAAGGCATACTTATTTAAAATGAGATTAAAAATAATAATAATCTAAGTAAGTTTAAGAGTAAGAAGCAGCTAAACAGCAAACATGTACCATGAAATACATACCCATATCTTTAGAATGAAACAAAATCACTAATGAACATATCATTTTATCATACCTCCCAATGGTATTTTATATTTGAATATTTCTTTATAGGAAGGCTAATATTATTTGTAGCATAGTAATATAGTATATAATATTGGCTGGGACGGGGCAGGTTGAATGGAAGGTGGTTCTTGGCAGGGAAGGGGTGGGAAGTGTGATGAGGCTGGTCTTTAAAAATTCCCATGGCGGGTCTGATTTCCCAGTCCAGACCTGCATCTTGTCACAAACAACTGCCTTGGAATAAACAGAGCTTTTGCCAACTCTGTATATGTGCTTTAAATATATTTGTATAAAGTAATCACATCACCTCTCATGCACCTTTTTTTCCCTGAATAAACAAACCCAATGTGGCTAAACTCTCCTCATAGTTTAAAGGGACAGTCTAGTATTAATTAAACTTTCATTATTCAGATAGGACTTTTAATTTTAATCAACTTTCCAATTTACTTTTATCAGCAAATTTGTTTTTTTCTCTTGGTATTCTTAGTTTAAACTAAACATAGGTAGGCTCATATGCTAATTTCTAAGCCTTTGAGGGCTGCCTCTTATCACATGCTTTTTAAATCTCTTTTCAACATAAAGAGACAGAAAGTACACGTGGGCCATATAGATAACACTGTGTTCAGGCACAGGGAGTTATTTAAGATCTAGCACAAAACAATGCTAAATTTAAGACAATAGATAATAAACAGTCACAGTCATGTGATCAGGGGGCTGGAAGAAGGTTCCTAGATACAAGGTAATCACAGAGGTAAAAAGTGTATTAATATAACCGTGTTGGTTATGCAAAACTGGGGAATGGGTAATAAAGGGATTATCTATCTTTTAAAACAATAACAATTCGATGGTAGACTGTCCCTTTAAATCATCAATTCCACTTATTAGTTTTGTGACCCTTCTCTGAACTTCTTCTAATTCTACAATGTTCCTTTTTAATATTGGTCCCTAGAACTGCGGGGCATGCCCCAAAGAATTCAGCTCTTTTGCCTGGAAAAAAAAACATACAATATCCCCCCCCCCCAACATTACAACCCACCACCCACATACCCCTAATCTAACCCAAACCCCCCTTAAATAAACCTAACACTAAGCCCCTGAAGATCTCCCTACCTTGTCTTCACCACGCCGGGTTCACCGATCCGTCCACCGAAGTCTTGATCCAAGCCTCCGAAGTCTTGATCCAAGCCCAAGCGGGGGCTGAAGAGTGACGTCCATCCTCCGGCTGAAGTCTTGATCCAAGCGGGCAGAAGATGACATACGGACCGGCAAACATCTTCATCCAAGCCGCATCTTCTATGTTCTTCCATCTGATGATGACCGGCTGATCTTCAAGACCTCCAGCACGGATCCATCCATCTTCAACGACGACTTCCCGACGAATGACGGTTCCTTTAAGGGACGTCATCCAAGATGGGGTCTCTCGAATTCCGATTGGCTGATAGGATTCTATCAGCCAATCAGAATTAAGATAGGAAAATTCTGATTGGCTGATGGAATCAGCCAATGAGATTCAAGTTCAATCCGATTGGCTGATCCGATCAGCCAATCAGATTGAGCTTGCATTCTATTGGCTGATCGGAACAGCCAATAGAATGCAATCTCAATCTGATTGGCTGATTGGATCAGCTAATCGGATTGAACTTGAATCTGATTGGCTGATTCCATCAGCCAATCAGAATTTTCCTACCTTAATTCCGATTGGCTGATAGAATCCTATCAGCCAATCGGAATTCGAGGGACGCCATCTTGGATGACGTCCCTTAAAGGAACCTTCATTCGTCGGGAAGTCGTCGGTGAAGATGGATGGATCCACGCTGGAGGTCTTGAAGATCAGCCGGTCGTCATCAGATGGAAGAACATAGAAGATGCGGCTTGGATGAAGATGTTTGCCGGTCCGTATGTCATCTTCTGCCCGCTTGGATCAAGACTTCAGCCGGAGGATGGACGTCACTCTTCAGCCCCCGCTTGTGCTTGGATCAAGACTTCGGAGGCTTGGATCAAGACTTCGGTGGATGGATCGGTGAACCCGGCGTGGTGAAGACAAGGTATACCAGCGGTATTTAAAAGGTGCGGGGGAAAAAAAGCATGCGTAGCTAACGCACCCCTTTGGCCGCAGAACTCTAGCCGTAAGATTGCAGCCAACATTGGGCTAGATTACGATTGGATCGATATAATTTGCGCACAAGAGATGTCAGGTTTTTATGGCCGTTTGAGCACAAGTAACATTTTGCCTGTATTACAAGATGAAAGTAAATGCAAACGTGTGCGTGCAATCGCGTTTTATGATACAATGATTACAACAACTTCAGAGCTCTGGTTAACTGTTATGTTAGTCAAAAAAGTTGCACAAAGCAGATCAAAATGCATTTAAAAGTACAGTTACAATCAAAATAACATTGTCTAATAAAAAGAATATTTTTTTTTATGTATATAAAATATAATAATATTATATATATATATATATATATATATATAATATAAATATAAATATAAATATATATGCATGTATATATATATATATATATATATATATACAAATATTTATATATATATATATATATATATATATGTCTGTATTTATATTTGTGTATATGTAATTACAGACATACTGTATATACACATATAAATACAGATATACATAAGTATAGAAATATATATATATTTAATTGTAATCCTGTGCTCATGTTTGCGTGATCTGGCTGCTGTTATTTTGTTTGTTCAAAACGAGGCTCCATTAAAGTTTATGGGTTAATACGATCCTGCGTTCACAACTTCACAAAGTCTTTTTTTTTTGCAAGAGGTGGCAACAGCAAGAGAGCAAAAGTTTTACTTGCAATGAAGGTAGAAGGGAGTGCCAAAATGGCTAAAGTATCTACATATGCTAAAAATATCAAAGTTAGAAATATATAGTGAAAAAGCATTTATTACAAAAATTACATATAATTGGGTACCCTGTACACAAATAAAAACAATGGTTAGGAGAAAGTAATTACTCAAGATAAGTGTCCTCAAATTGATGAAGAAATATTATAACCAGTGGTAACTGTGGCTATAAATAAGTGTCCAAAAGATAATGTTCAATGGATGTGAGTGTTCTCTGTGAGTATCCTCAGAAAATGTCCAATGTGTCCAAAATGAAGATTCCTAATGTGGTGAATCCTAATTAAGTGATATTCAGTGATCCCAGAAAAAAAAAAAAAAAAAAAAAAAAAAAATATATATATATATATATATTTGTGTATATATATATATATATATATATATTTGTATATATATATATATATATATATATATATATATATATATATATATATATATATATATATATATATAATAAAAATAAAAATGAAAATACACAAAAATAGTGGACCAAAAATTGAAGAACCAAAAATTGATGAACCAAGAATCCAATATAGTTGATACCTGTAAAAACAGAATTCACATAGTGCAATACTGATAAAATAATATAGAAACTAATAGGAATTGTCAACTGCTAATATTATTGAGACTTAAATAGCCTGTAGTAGCCAATCATGATCAAGACCTTTTCCTGCCTCAAAAATGCCCTTACATATATCACTATTTCGGATTGTTGCCCTTACTAAAAATGGTAATCCTTGATACCGTTATTGTGTCACTTCCTGTATCGGTCATTTTCAAAGAGACCGTTTTACATTTGAAATTCTGAACCCAAACATAAGACAAGATTTCTTCACCTTTAAATACATATTATAGAGTCTATAATATGTATTTAAAGGTGAAGAAATCCGGATTCCATGAGTCATTTAATGGTATTCCAATTTTGGTCAATAATATAGACCAAAATTGGAATACCATTAAATGTCTCATGGAATCCGGATTGTTAGACCGCTTTCGTTCACAGCAATATTAAACTTCCGGTAGTGATATTACGTCACTTCCGGATGACGCGTCAATTCCCGTGTTACAGACTGTGCGTCACTTCCGGCGGCAATATGCCCTCATTGCCGGTTTTATAAATGGAATTCTGGGAAATGCAGTTTTAGATTTAAGGGACTAAAATTATTTTTTTTAGGTTATATAATGTGAAAATTAATGCAAAATTACTATTAGTATGCTCGAGTCTTAACCCCTTAACGACCGAGGACGTGCAGGGTACGTCCTCAGAAAAAAGGCAGTTAACGCCTGAGGACGTACCCTGCACGTCCTCGGTGTGGAAAGCAGCTGGAAGCGATCCTGCTCGCTTCCAGCTGCTTTCCGGTTATTGCAGTGATGCCTCGATATGGAGGCATCCTGCAATAACCTTTTACGGCCATCCGATGCAGAGAGAGCCACTCTGTGGCCCTCTCTGCACCGGACATCGATGGCCGGTATCGTTGGTGGGTGGGAGCCGGTGTGGGAGGTGAGTGGCGGCCATCGATGGCCTTGGTCATGTGGAGGGGGGCGGGATCGTGGGCGGGTAAGTCCGGGGGCGCGCGCGTGCACGAGGGGGCGGCGGGCGGGCGCGTGCACGGGGAGGGAGCGTGTGGGGACCGCTACACTACGGAAAAAATGTTATTTTGGGACAAAATTTAAATGTATAAAAAAAAACCTTAGGTGTTATTTAGGTGGTGGGGGTTGGTCCGTGGGGGGGGGTTGGGGGATTGAGCTACACTACAGAAAAATAAAAAAATAAAAATAAACATTTGATTGTTCAAACTGGGTACTGGCAGACAGCTGCCAGTACCCAAGATGGCCCCAATAAGGCTAAGAGGGAGGCTTAGAGAGCTGTTTGGGGAGGGATCAGGGAGGTTGGGGGTTAAGGGGGGATCCTAAACACAGCATATGTAAATATGCTTTTTTTTTTTTTTTCTTAAAAAAAAAAAAAAAAATATTTTAGTACTGGCAGACTTTCTGCCAGTACTTAAGATGGCGGGGACAATTGTGGGGTGGGGGAGAGAAGGGAGCTGTTTGGGAGGGATCAGGGGGTGGAATGTGTCAGGTGGGAGGCTGATCTCTACACTAAAGCTAAAATTAACCCTGCAAGCTCCCTACAAACTACCTAATTAACCCCTTCACTGCTAGCCATAATACACGTGTGATGCGCAGCAGCATTTAGCGACTTTCTAATTACCATAAAGCAACGCCAAAGTCATATATGTCTGCTATTACTGAACAAAGGGCATCCCAGAGAAGCATTTACAACCATTTGTGCCATAATTGCACAAGCTGTTTGTAAATAATTTCAGTGAGAAACCTAAAATTGTGAAAAAAATAACGTTTTTTTTACTTTGATCGCATTTGGCGGTGAAATGGGGGCATGAAATATACCAAAATGCACCTAGATCAATACTTGGGGTTGTCTACTACACTACACTAAAGCTAAAATTAACCCTGGAAGCTCCCTACATGCTCCCTAATTAACCCCTTCAATGCTGAGCATAATACACGTATTGTGCGCAGTGGCATTTAGCAGCCTTCTAATTACCAAAAAGCAAAGCCAAAGCCATATATGTCTGCTATGTCTGAACAAAGGGGATCCCAGAGAAGCATTTACAACCATTTATTCTATAATTGCATAAGTTGTTTGTAAATAATTTCAGTGAGAAACCTAAAGTTTGTGAAAAAATTTGTGAAAAAGTGAACAATTTTTTTTATTTGATCGCATTTGGCGGTGAAATAGTGGCATGAAATATACCAAAATGGGCCTAGATCAATACTTTGGGATGTCTTTGAAAAAAAAATATATACATGTCAATGGATATTCAGGGATTCCTGAAAGATATTAGTGTCCCAATGTAACTAGCGCTAATTTTGAAAAAAAGTGGTTTGGAAATAGCAAAGTGCTACTTGTATTTATGGCCCTATAACTTGCAAAAAAAGCAAAGAAGATGTAAACATTGGGTATTTCTAAACTCAGGACAACATTTAGAAACTATTTAGCATGGGTGTTTTTTGGTGGTTGTAGATGTGTAACAGATTTTGGGGGTCAAAGTTAGAAAAAGTGTCTTTTTTTCCATTTTTTCTTCATATTTTATAATGTTTTTTATAGTAAATTATAAGATATGATGAAAATAATGGTATCTTTTGAAAGTCCATTTAATGGCGAGAAAAACGGTATATAATATGTGTGGGTACAGTAAATAAGTAAGAGGAAAATTACAGCTAAACACAAACACGGCAAAAATGTAAAAATAGCCTTGGTCCCAAACGGACAGAAAATGGAAAAGTGCTGCGGTCATTAAAGGGTTAATCAGTAATAGTAACAGTAATATATCTAATAACAGACGTTGAGTCACCAGCACTATATGTATTTTATAAACCTTTAATAAGAATCATATAAAACAGCAACATTTCAGGGTTTTAACCCCTTAGTCATGCTAGTGATTACAAACACTTCATACTATTTTTATACACAATTCTTGGCGCCAAACTGACCTCACAGGGTCCTATGGCTCCACCTAATGGTCATTTTCAATAATAACCTTTCAAAGTAATGTACAGTGCAAAGTATCTAATATTAAAAACATAAGGATACAAAATGACAGATTATATGAGAAATATCACAGTACTATGGCTCTTATTGGCCACTTTTATACAACACACACATCCAATAGATATATCACCTAAGATCTATAAGTTATCCTATGTTAGTTATATAACCCTTTGTGTACTTAAATTTCTAATCTAAATTATTCTTATAAAAGAACCAATATCAACTTGTCAATTATTTAGAAAATGTATAAAGTATATTAGATTTTTTTGTAAATTGACTAGAATATAATGTCTCGTATTTAACGAGAATAGTTTTAGGATACAATAAACTATCTAGGTGTGTATACATTCCTAAAGAAAACAGGCTAAATCAAAATCCCTATTTAGGCCTTTTGGGATGAGTGTCTTAAATCTCTGTATCCACCACATCTCTCGCTGTTTAAGTAGCTTTTCTTTATTCATTCCATTTCTGGGTGGCTTAACCTGTTCTATTACGACCCTGTGAGGTCAGTTTGGCGCCAAGAATTGTGTATAAAAATAGTATGAAGTGTTTGTATCACTAGCATGACTAAGGGGTCAAAACCCCGAAACGTTGCTGTTTTATTATGATTCCTATTAAAGGTTTATAAAATACATATAGTGCTGGCGACTCAACATCTGTTATAATCAACCCAGGGATATTGCAGTTATATCCTGTCACTCGTGCACTTATTCAGTAACAGCAGTGCTGATATCCCACCAACATTGAAGTAATATATCTAATATCATAGGGGAAATTAAATCCTAAAATTATAATTGATAATTAGAAATGTATAAATATATAAAATATAAGGATCATTATTGTGATCCCATATGTATTGATAGTTCACAAGAAATTGAACAATAATTCAAAATGTAACAATATACTCAAATCGCAATGCTCACTATTATATTTCAAAGATTCTTGAGATATACCTAGAGAAATCTTCCACAATAAGTATTTAAAAACCTTCACACAAGATCTTATACATTCATATAAAATTCTTATAAAAATGCATGAAATATATTACATAAAAAATTATATAAAAATGTATTATATTAAAACATTAAAAACATTATATAAACAACATTTTATAAAAAAACATTTTATAAAATGTTTTCACAAAATCCTTATAAAAACGGGAAGGGATGGAAATTATAAAATGATGATTAATTAGAAAACCGTGGTTAGTTAGAAAGATGGAAAACTTCAATATCAGCATTAAGACCCTTTTGGTATATACAATCTATATAAACAATCCATTTGGCTTCAGCTTGTAACAATATTTTGCCATAATCCCCCCTCTCCATTGTTTTGGCACTTATTTAAGTCTCAATAATATTAGCAATTGACATCTTGAGAAAGGCCCATGGCGGGGCCGAAATGCGTCGATATAGACAGTCACTGCTTGAGTCTATAAATAGGGTAAGCTTATTCCTATCAGTTTCTATATTATTTTATCAGTATTGCACTATGTGAATTCTGTTTTTACAGGTATCAACTATATTGGATTCTTGGTTCATCAAATTTTGGTTCTTCAATTTTTGGTCCACTATTTTTTGTATATTTTCATTTTTATATATATATATATATATATATATATATATATATATATATATATATATATATATATATATATATATATATCAACAATAGAACAAGAAGAGGTAGAGGTAGAGTATATATTGGATATTATATATTTCATGATTTTAACATAGTATTTACAACATCCATCTGTTTGGATGCTGTCTTTTTATGGGCCTGAGCCTAGCACAGTGTGATAATTAAAAAATACCTCTTTCATCATACATTATTTGTGTTGTTATTTTTTCTAATTTAAAAAGAGTGCTGAATTCCCAGTCTTTGATGGGGTTTTATTGTAAACCTCTACCTCTTCTTGTTCTATTGTTGATAATTATTTAATGGGTCTGCACCATATGTACTAAATGTTGACCATCTCCCTAAACTTATATATGAGTTGTTTTTTTTGTGTATACTTAAGGATATCCAAATATACACTCACAACACTATATAAATTATAGCAGTTTTTCCATCCATTTTTTTTAAATTTGTTCTAATTTTTACCACTAGACTTGGGCTATTGTCCTTACTGTGGTTCTCCTGTGGATGAAGTTGCTTTGACTTGAATTACATTTTTGAAATTTAGGTGATTTGTTTTTACACACCGTGTTTTCTCTGTGGGCTCTAAATTGTTAGCTTCTAAGAAAATGGCCTTTGTTTTATCTGACGAAACATGGGAGGCAGACCTCTTTGCCTCTCTGTCTATGCCTAGCACCCTAAATGGTAACAGCTCTGAGGTAAATCCACTGAATGTTTTCTCTGCGTTCAAGGAGTATAAAAAAACCTCTTAATAAAACAAGTTAATTGAGGGCTGAAACAGCGAGTTTGGAAAACTATATTAAGAATGATATTATACCTAGAGGTCTGAGACTACGATTAGACCTAGGCACTAACCTTAGAGAAGATGAGGAAGGTGAAAGATTTATGGAAGACTGGAACTCCAGTTTCTCAGATTGCTCTATTATTCTAATGAAAAAAAATGGTAACTAGAAATAAAGAGAGATTTGAAAAAATAAAACAACTTGCTGAAGAAGCTCTTAAAGATGTGAATACTTTTGAACAAAATCCTAACTTTGGTAAATTGAATAGTGAGATACAGGAACAACTAGCTAGACTACAAACAGATATCAAAATGAGGAAAAGTAGAAAATTAGCTAGAGATAATGATGACTACGTAAAGAAATGTGTATATAACTATCAAACTGTGAGGGGGTACTATGACTCAGGAACAGACGGGTCTGATATAGAACCAGATGCTCATATGTCAAAAAACGGGCAGGGAGAAAATTTAACCGGAACAACAGGAGGAGAGGGGGCAGAAAAAGACACAGGAGGAGGGAATATGAACTCCGGAGGGAGGAGATATCCCTTCAGGCAGAACAGACAGAGAGATTACAGTCAGGAGAGAGGACAGAGGGGACATCCCAGGAGGTACAGAGGACGGAGGGGCTTCTAAATACCCCTGTTGACGACTTGCAAATAATTAACCTGTCCTCCTTTAGTCTAAACCAGGCGCATATAAGTGTTCTTAAAAAGGGTTTGTCATTTTGCCCCACAAATTGATTCAATAAATTTGAATTCATAAAAGATCTATATGGCTTTGCTAGGCGTATAGTCCTATCACAAATGTTCAAAGGAAAAAGTAAGAACCTTATTGATGACCTATCTTTGAGTAGAGAGGATAGGTTGGCTTTGCATGACTTAGAAGAACTCTTACTATCCAATACTACTGACGCAACCCAATCCCCCCCAACCTCCTCACTTTTTCAAATTCAAACTAAAGTAATTTCAGATTTTAGACCGAAATCTATGTTTATGCCACAACTCTCCACAGTTCCAGTAGTGAACATTTTTGTAAGACAGGTAGAAAAAGACATACGTAGCATGACTTTTACAAATATAGTTGATGACAACTTAACCAAATCTGAAAGAAAAGCGCTTAATGAACTAATAGCAGCAGATATAATGTGGTGATACAATCAGCAGACAAGGAGGACAATGTACTCCTTTGGAATCAGACTAGTTACGTTCTTGAAGTCAAAAGAAAACTTCTTAACAAAGATCAATACATATGACTAATGTCAAATCCAATACCAACAATTCAATCTCTAATCTTTAATAAACTTAATGATGCAAAATGCAGCGACACAATTAACACTGCTGAGTTTAAGTACTTATTTAATTAGTTTCCAATAACGCCAGTTTTCTACTGTATCCCCAAAGTCTATAAAAACTTGAAGAATCCCCCCGGCCGACCAATAATATCAGGAATTGGTAGTGTGACAGAAAATCTTGGCAACTATATTGATTTCTTCCTAAAACCCTTTCTGAGTATTATGCCGTCTTACGTGATAGATACTGCAG